>NC_059430.1:18060860-18360860 GCF_021028975.2 Sphaerodactylus townsendi
CCATGTGCTTCTGGTCCCACTGCGTTCCCTAGCTCTGGTGGGTAATCTGCCAAGGAATCAAAGCTACAGAACTGCATTTTTAAGTGTCACCATCCACGCCAAGAAGTTGCGGATAGTATAAGTAAGGTTATCAAAGGAGGACAAGAAATTGAATGAAATAAAAAGCTACACACACAATATATAACCTAAGTGCATGTCATTGTTTTGTGCCCTGAATCGTTTCATTTATGTATTTATTTATTTCCTTCACTTTATTTAATATTCCCACTTTTCTCCTCCATGGGGACCAAAAAAAGCTTCAATTGCCCTCCTGCCTTCCATTGTATCCACACAGCAACTTTGTACGGATTGCTGCATCCCAACTTCCAGTGGTCCCAAGTCGCACCTTTGTTTAGTGTTTTTATTGTCTTCTCCACATCAAGGTTGGCTTTAAGCCCGCAGGAGGAATCCGTACTGCCAAAGACGCCCTCACTTGGCTCTCCCTGATCAAGGAGGAACTAGGAGACGAGTGGCTGAAGCCGGAACTCTTCCGCCTGGGTGCCAGTACTTTGCTGGCCGATATTGAGAGACAGGTCAGTTTTATTTTTGTTTTTGACTGCCTTATGAATGAAATAGCGGGGCCCCAGCCCTTTACGTACGAGATCTGCCTTGGTGGTACCGGGATCCTGTTTAGCCGACATGTCCTATGCTTGGTTTTTGAGCACAGTGGGCTATTGTGAACTTAGGGTTGGAATAGCGGGAGCTCTTTGTGGAAGGCAGCAGTGGCTAAGTAGAGGAGAGCAGGTGCTGCATTCAGGAAGTTTGGGTTCGATCTGTGGCATATCTAGTTGCAGCATCTCTGGGAACAGGTGCTACACGCAGAAGGGTCGAGGTTCCTTTCTAGCTAAAAGAGCTGCAGGAATTGGGAGGGCCAAGAGAGCTGCTGTCAATCAGAGCAGACAGCATTGAGTTTAGGTGGAACAGGGCGGCCCAGGTAAGAAGTAAGAAGAATAGTGTCAAGCAAGAATGCCTAGTAATAAAATCCAAGGCATGGCTAGGAGGAGCTCAGTGTGGTGTAGTGGTTGATCTGGAGAACCGGGTTTGATTCCCCGCTCTGCCTCTTTTGCTGTGGAGGCTTCTCTGGGGAACCAGATTAGCTTGTGCACTCCAACACATGCCAGCTGGGTGACCTTGGGCTAGTCACAGTTCTTTGGAGCTTTCTCAGCCCCACCCACCTCACAGGGTGTTTGTTGTTGTTGGGGGGGGGGATTGTAAGCCCCTTTAAGTCTCCTTGCAGGAGAGAAGGGGAGGATATAAATCCATATTCTTCATCATTATCATCTATTATTTGTTTCCCTAAGGAATGGTTTTAAAGAATTTTGTGAAGCGCATTTGATTTTAATGTATGGGAGTAATTATAAATATGCATCAGCCTTCCTGTTAACCTGCCAGCTTTGTAACTCCTATTTCATGTCTGCTTTTCTGTACCTGCTCTATTAAACTTCTCTCCCTTCCTCCCCTCTGCAGATTTACCATCACGTGACCGGCAGATACGCAGCATACTACGACCTGCCTATGGCTTAGCCTCGTGACTAATGCAGGATGCGAAAGCTAGAGAAAGCAGCTTACAGAAAACAATGTCCTTGAATTATTTCCTGCGACCAAACCCCCCAAGTGCTTATGGGAAACTCAGAGGGCCAGCGTGCTCTGGTTTCATGGTTTCGTTGTACCTAAGAATGTGCCAAACTCCACAGATAAATATGGCAACCTGTGAATATTTCATGGTTTGCAATGTTAAATTTTCTTGTGCCTCCCCCCCCCCCTTGTGTAGTGTGGGCAGGATTGTTAGTGCTGGGAAACTGACGATCAGGGTTTTGCAGCTTAATTGCATCATCCAGGAAGAAGAGGAGGAATTTATTCGGTGTTCAGATTTATACCCCACCTTTCTCTCCTGGAAGGAGGCTCAAAGCGGCTTACAAAATCCTTTCCCTTCCTCTCCCTACAACAGACACCTTGTGAGGTAGATGAGGGTGAGAGAGTTCCCAAGAACTGTAACTGGGCCAAGGTCATCCAACAGGAATGTAGGAGTGGTAGAACAAATCTGATCCACCAGATAAGAATCCACTGCTCAGGTGGGGAAGTGGGGAATCAAACCTGTTTCTCCAGATTAGAGTCCACCTGCTCTTAACCACTATACAGTGGTGGGATCCAAAATTTTTAGTAACAGGTTCCCTCGCCAGCCCCCCCTCAGCAAAGGGGGCAGAGGCGTACCTAGGCAAACCTGAGCCCTAGGCAAAACCTAAGTTGGATGCCCCCCCATGGGCAGCCACCCCACCACGACCCCCCCCAATTTTTTTGCACCAGGTCATTTTTAAATTATCATCACATTATAGAAAATGCCCCAACTCACAAATCTGAACACAGCAATGGTGAAACACACAGGTTCTTTGATAGAGGCTGGTGAGATAAAAGGTATGAAAGGCTGAGAATCCATGAATTGCAGTACCTGAAAGGGATTCACCCAGTTCAGGGAGTTACATTATTAATTGCAATGGCTATATGGAACCTTCACATTCAAAGGCAGTATGCCTCTTGGGGAGGCGAGGGCGTGGAGATGGAAAAGCGGACCCAATTAGTAACCCCCTCTCGGCACACACAAATAATTAGTAACCCACTCTCGGGAACTGGGGAGAACCTGCTAGATCCCACCTCTGCCACTATACCACAGTGGCTGTCTCCACACAGGATACATGGTATCCCAGTGTCAAGCCCTGGATCTGTAGACAAATATAAGACTGGATCTTTGAATCAGAAGCCTTTATTTATAGGCATCGGATGGCATGGCTAGGGGAAGCCAGTTCTGGCCAACTGTCTTCAAGTAAATCCTTTTTTTCACCCCAAAGTTTCCCCTCACCCCCCTTTCACCCCCCATATCAAAAACAGTGTGAAACAGAACAAGAATGTTACAGCCGTTGTTCCCCCTCAAGGCCGGTGGGAGAGATAAGAGGATTGTCCGGCACTCGGACACCTCTACTTTGCTACATTTCAGAGATCAAGGGAAGGTTGGAAAATGAAAGTAAAGATCCATTAACATGACAAGAGTCTTTTTGATGTTGGAGCACTCTTCCCGTCACATAGTCATTAATAAAAGCTCCATGTCTGAGAATGTACCTTCCCCTGCCAGTCTAATGACAAAACAACCCTCAATTTGAGACTGCCTCTGCTCTCTTCCCGGGCACCTTCTGGCATGAGCCAGGAGTTATGGGGGCTTAGGGTTGCTTGTAGTCTGATGAGCTGGGTAGTGGTGGGACCCTTCTCCTTGTTCCTGTGGCTGGAGTGAGAAGACTTGGTGGCAGAGAGAAAGTGGCGGCTTCCATGTTTACACTCAAAGGTCGATTCCCCACTTCAAAAATGGAGGTCGATACGCACCGGTTTGGTTTTCTTTGGGACTTTTTGAGCACGCTTTCATGGTCCCCACCGCAGCTTCTGCCCCCTTGGTCCAATAAACGCGGCAGCCACGCAGCAGCCACGCAGGACTCCCCACTGATCCGTTCAGGGGCTGCCCTGATTGGCTGCTGCGTTGTGCTGGGGCAGTTTTTTTTAATTTTCAAAAGGACGAATCAACATCTCCACGAGCATGCGCAGATTCGCCATTATAATATATAGCTTTGCCGATGAATCCACGTCTATTTGAGCAGACGTAGATTTTTGGTGTTAAAAATGAAAAAAAAAACAGGCTGCATGTGCATCGCGCACACCCCTCCGTGGCCTGATTGGATGGAAGGCCACGTCACTATCAGCGGCGGGAAACCAAACCTGGAGTCACCCCCCGGAGTTCCCCACTGCCCCGCGCTCGGTGCGTGGTTTTGAAAAAGGCGTACTTCTGACCAGGATCCAAAATGATGTGCGCTGAGGGGTGGCAGGAGTGGCTGTGTTGTCGCCGCTGGTGTAGTGGGGAGTGCTGCAGGGCCCCGGGATATTTTCTGTGAGGAGAGCGCATCTAATGGTGAGTGGGGAATCGACCAAATAGAAGTTAGCACCATTTTTTTTCAGTAACAAAGCCAGGAAAAGGGGAGAGAGAGTCCCCTTCCGTTTGGGTAAATATAGAACCATTCTGGCTGATGGTCACAAGTGAATGTAAACAGCAGGGCTGTATGAGGAACCTCTCCTTCCTCAGGTAATCATCCATACACCTTTGCAAGAAATGTTCCTGAGTTTTAAAAAGCAGCAGTTGCTGTATTCAGTGGGGAAAAGTGAGGGTGGTACAGATCTGGGCTGTAGCCAGTGGTGGGATCCAAAAATTTTAGTAACAGGTTCCCATGGTGGTGGGATTCAAGCAGTGGCGTAGCACCAATGGGGATGGGCAGGGCACGATGAGGGCATGGCCGGGCATTCTGGGGTGGGGCATTGCTGGGCGGGGCTGTGGCAAGGACGCAGCCGCTGCGCCTGTCCTTGGGCGGGAAATGAATGCATGCAGGCGCAGGCTGCCACGCACACCGGTGCACCTCCTACTAGACTGCTTCAAGTTCTGCGCGCTACTGCTGAGGAGTGGAGGAGGGATGTAACTTAGGCAAAAATCACGTGGCAAAATCACCAATTAGTAACCCCCTCTCGGCACACACAAATGATTAGTAACCTACTCTCAGGAACCTGTGAGAACCTGCTGGATCCCACTTCTGGCTGTAGCTTTCCAAATATCACAGCCACAGTGTTTTAGTATACTGATGTTGGTTCAATAGACCATGAGTGCTTTTGGGTGGGATCATCTGGTACCGTGCAGGAGGTTAGAGTAGATGGCTCTTAGGGCCCCTTCCAACAAACCCCCCTCCCCCCCACCCACACACACTATGTATTATATTTGCACTATGCTGTTGAGATTTCTGGATTTTGTCCTGAGTTTTTAAGCTTCTATATGGGCGCAAGATCAAGAGCAACAATAAGTCCATAGTGTTTGTTCAGATTTCTGTTAAGGAAGTTGCTGAAATAATACCTTCTGTCTTATGCGGGCAAGATATTTAAGTTACGGTCACCTCTGGGCAAGATATATTTGTGTGTTCACATTGGAAGTGTTTTGAAAACAATTGGATTTATATCCCTCATTCTCTCCTGTAAAGAGAATCAAAGGAGTTTACAGCGTCCTTTCCCTCCCCCCCTCCCCACAACAAACACCCTGTGAGGTGGGTGGGGCTGAGAGAGCTCCAAAGGACTGTGGCTAGCCGAAGGTCACCCAGCTGGGATGTGTTGGAATGCACAAGTTAATCTAGTTCACCAGATAACCCTCCACAGCTCAAGTGGCAGAGCGGGGCATCAAACCCAGTACTCCAGATGAGATTGCACCTGCTCTTAACCACTACACCATGCTGGCTTTGCAAAATCTCTGGTTTTGGAAAGCTCTGTTTTGTGCAAAAGAGTCCCTTGGAGCACAAGGAAATAAATAGCCCCTGTGTCCAGCCAGGGGGATTCCATTTCCTTTTTAAAAAGTAATTTACTCTTTTGATTGTGACAGTGGGGGAAACACAGAATCATCATGGTTCAACAGGAAAACACCCTACCAACATTGGAAAAATATGTCAAGAAACGGCCACTTGAAACTTGAATCTGTGCCCCGTTTTTGAAACAGCAAATACAAAACTTTCTGCTTTGTGAAATCTTAGCAACATGGTTCAACTCTGACTTTGCAGAAGTAAATTGCTTGACATTTTAAGAACATATGTTTAAATGAAAGGATAATTAGTGCAGAGATTGTTCTTTCTCATTTCACTTGAGATTAATTAGCGGAGGCACACACGTGATGTTAACTAAAAATAATACTAAAATCGTTACCTTCCTAAAGATCAGGCCAATGTCAACTTGGTACCTTGCTTTGGCGCTGTCTTCTGCTGAGGCAGACTCTGTGTTTTCTTTCCTCATTAAATCTCCTGTGTCCCAACCACCATCCTATGAAGCCTTTAGCTAAAAAGACATGTTGCAGAGCTAAAATGTTAGCTACCTTTATTTTAAAAGAGAGAAACTGGGCTTCTGGACTGCCTGGGAAACCTATCCTCTTGAGATAAGTTGCATGTGGACGGACTGGTGGTTACTCAGTGATGGGGGATCACTTTGCCCATGCTCAGAGACCCTTGCTGAGTCCTGCCAGATTCAAGTCCAGCAGTACCATAGACACCAACAAGAGTTTCATGGTATAAGCTTGCATGTGTAACCTCTATCTGTGGGTCCTGTGGGGCAGAACTTGGAATGAGTTTGCAACAACAAATTTAAAAAACAAAACAAAATGGTTTACTTTCGTAACATATAACATCAAACATCAACATTTAACATCACACTTCAAGGTCCTGCTCAGGTTTCATTTCAAGTCCTTCTAGTTACAGTCTTCTGATATTGCCAAGTCCAATTCTTCCTGCAAGTGGGTTGGCTCCTGAAGACTCCAAGCGCTTGGTGAACAGGATTCAACATGATGAAGGTTTCCAGGAGAACTCTCACCCATGACAATCACAAAAACGCTTAACAAGGTGTTAAGGGCTTATACAAATCAAGGTCCGAGTCTGGTAGCCTTGTCTCCTCCAAACTACATGAGCTCTGCAGCCTCTTGCTGCTTTGAGTCTCCACCCCTTTCTGGGTCAACCCATTCTGAGCATGGGGGTTACACATGCATCAAAACTCCCTTTGTCAGGTGCAACCTTTGATTCTCAAAGCTTAAGCCCCAACAATCTTGTTCGTCTCTAAGGTGGTTCTGGATTTGAATCTAGCTGCTCTATTGCAAAACCAACACAGCTGAATGAGTCCAATCACTTTAAACAAGGTTTCCCGTCAGCCCAGAGTTCCCGTCAGCTTAAAGATAAAGCTGGGGGGGTGGGGTGGGGGGTTTATTGCAGATTAGCGCTGATGAACGTAAGAAGCTAACATGGAATGAACTGGTAGCAGATAGTCCTGTGCATCGTAGATGGCTGAAAGATTCATATGTTCCTCATCTTAACAAAACCTCTCTGCATATAATAAGCTAGCAAATGAGGGATAAGTCTGCTCAGTTTTTCTGCACTATTTATGCTGGTTTTCTACATGCAAGGCATTTTCCTCCCAGAAGGAATAATTGGGAAACGTGACTTCTGTTCTCCTCTGCAGTCTAAAGGGGCTATATTTCAATGGTGAGGATCCTAGCTGTTCAACAACTTGAACCCAGATCTGCTCATCATCACAGTCCTGGGTATCTCCAGTTGAAAGCATCTCAAGGAAGAGATGCTGGGAAAGACCATTGTCTGCTTGAGACCCTTGAAAATCGCTGTCAGAGTAGATAATACTGAGGCAGATGGACTCTGGCATAACTTTGTGTGTTCAAGTGATAACATCTGTCTGGTATGGTAGTAGGAGCGTTGGGCTAATGATGAGCAGATCTGGGTTCAAGTTCTTGTTCAGCTAGGATCCTCAACTGGAAGAGTCATTCTTTCCGGTCAGTGAAACCTACCTCACAGGACTACTGGGAGGGTTAAATGGAGCATAGAGAACTATGTATGAGCAAGGTGGCCAACCTATGGTGCTCCAGATGTTCACGGACTACAATTCCCATCAGCCCCTGCCAGCACAGCCAATTGGTCATGCTGGCAGGGGCTGATGGGCATTGTAGTCCATGAACATCCGGAGCACCAAGGTTGGCCACCCCAGTGATAGTGGTAGAAAGACAAAATGATGTTATGTAATAGATAGGGTTGGATCCAGCCAATTTTTTCACTCAATCTTACCAGCCCCCCCCCCCCTTCTACAGTCTCGATCCTGCCTGGCTTTTCTGCATACATGTCTCATGATGGGTGGGTAGCGTGGTGGCCAAGCTTGCAGATGATACCAAATTATGTAGGGTGGTGAGAACCACAAAGGATTGCGAAGAGCTCCAAGCGGACCTTGATAAATTAGGTGAGTGGGCTCAGAAATGGCAAATGCAGTTCAATGTAGCAAAATGTAAAGTGATGCACATAGGGGCAAAAAAATCCAAACTTCACATACACGCTACAGGGGTCAGTGCTATCAGTCACAGACCAGGAAAGGGATTTAGGCGTCTTAGTTGATAGTTCCATGGGAATGTCAACTCAGTGCATGGCAGCTGTGAAAAAGGCAAACTCTATGCTGGGAATAATTAGGAAAGGAATTGAGAATAAAACTGCAAAGATTGTCATGCCCTTATATAAAGCAGTGGTGCGACCGCACTTGGAGTACTGTGTCCAGTTCTGGTCGCCGCATCTCAAAAAGGATATCGAAGAGATAGAAAAAGTGCAGAGAAGGGCAACGAGGATGATTGAAGGATTGGAGCACCTTCCTTATGAGGAGAGGCTGCAGCGTTTGGGACTCTTTAGTTTGGAGAGGAGACGTCTGAGGGGGGATATGATTGAAGTCTATAAAATTATGCATGGGGTAGAAAATGTTGACAGAGAGAAATTTTTCTCTCTTTCTCACAATACTAGAACCAGGGGCCATTCATTGAAAATGCTGGGGGGAAGAATTAGGACTAATAAAAGGAAACACTTCTTCATGCAACATGTGATTGGTGTTTGGAATATGCTACCACAGGAGGTGGTGATGGCCACTAACCTGGATAGCTTTAAAAGTGGCTTGGACAGATTTATGGAGGAGAAGTAGATTTGTGGCTACCAATCTTGATCCTCTTTGATCTGAGATTGCAAATGCCTTAACAGACCAGGTGATTGGGAGCAACAGCCGCAGAAGGCCATTGCTCTCAC
The DNA here is from genome assembly GCF_021028975.2 of Sphaerodactylus townsendi. Classification (NCBI taxonomy): domain Eukaryota; kingdom Metazoa; phylum Chordata; class Lepidosauria; order Squamata; family Sphaerodactylidae; genus Sphaerodactylus; species Sphaerodactylus townsendi. The sequence goes on from NC_059430.1 coordinate 18,069,563, forward strand.
ATCCTGCATGTGAGCTCCCAAAGGCACCTGGTGGGCCACTACGAGTAGCAGAGAGCTGGACTAGATGGACTCTGGTCTGATCCAGCTGGCTTGTTCTTATGTTCTTATGATCCCCAGTGTAACCCAAAGGGACTACCTTCTCCCTCTTTTTACCAGCAGAAGAGATGGTTCTATGATATACCCTTAACCTAAGGAGTATTTTATGAAGATCTTTGTTTTTAAACTTTGGCTCAGTTTTATGTTTTTATACCCTAGCAGGTTTGTTAATTTTTAGACAGCCTACAACCTTTAAAAACAAATACATAGATTAGAATTTTTTTTTCTTGCGCTCATGAGAACTTTTCCAGAGCTGGGGTGTGCGCAAGTGGAACATCAGCAGATGGATTTTAATCTGCGAGTCAATCTGAGAGCCCAATTCTTGGTTCTTGGCAGTAACTTTGGGAGAATAAAGGTGCCGATTTCCTTCCCGCCCCCCAGGTCAGCCTGTAGTGTAAGATGACCTATGAAGTCTATGACTTCATAACTCTAAAGAGAACAAATTCCCCCCATCCCCCCAAGTTTTTTTCCTGTATCTTAATTTGGCCAGTTGTAACATTGGTTTCTTGTTTCCTTCTGAGAATAGAAGTGAGATTTTGTGTTTTTTTCCCCTTTTTATCCTGATGATCCTATGCTGAAATGATCAGAGGTAACATCTGGATGTTAGCTAAAATGTCAGAGGTAGGATTAAAAGGAAAATCATTTTTAATTAAATACAACCTGCTCAGGAGGGAAAGAGAGAGAAAATTCTCCATCTGGTCAAATCTTTAATAGGGCAGAAGAGAACCAGAGTATTCATACTATGTAATTGGAACAGTGTTGAAAAGTTTAATGGCCATTTGAGTTGATACTCTAAGTATTCCAAACTTCCACCTGTATCCTTGACTTGTGATTAGGTTAGTAGGGAAATCCTGTCTGATAACAAACTTTGCCCCCCCCCCCCCGGTTCCTTTTCCCACCATTGAGGTTGATGCTTGACAAACCAGGGGGGGCTGTGAGAGTTTGTTTGGGTGGGTTGGTTGGTTCTTGAGGGAAATAAATGATGGGAAAATTCACGTATTCTCATGACTCAAATCTCTCTCTCCAGGTTACTATGTGCTCAATGCTACCACATCTCTGTGTGGCCCAGTTTAATAGCCTATGAAGGGTAGTGGTTAGAGTGTCAAACTGAGATCTGAGAAACATTTCAATCTAGGATGATCAGCCTTCCAAGTGGGGGCTGGAGATCTTCTGGAATTACAACGGATCTCCAAACTACGCAAATCACTTATTTATTCAAAGCATTTCTTCCACTTCTGGGGAAAATGGCCGCTTTGGATGGTGAACTGCATGGAGATATATCCCTCGCCTCCCTATACCATACCCTCTCAGGCTCCATCCCAAACTCCACATATTTCTGATCCTAAAGTAGGCAACCCCATTTGAATCCCCTCTCTGCCATAGAAGCTTGCTGGGTGAGTTTGGGCCAGTCACACGCTCAACTCAACCTACCTTACAGGGTTGCTGTGAGGATAAAATGGAGGAGAGGGGAATGATATAAGCTGCTCTGGGTTCCCATTGGAGAGAAGGTTAGTATAAATAGGTAATCTGGAGAACTGATTCCCCGCTCTGCCACTTTAGCTGTGGAGGCTTGTCTGGTGAACCAGATTAGCTTGTGCACTCCAACACACGCCAGCTGGGTGACCTTGGGCTCGTCACGGTTCTTCAGAGCTTTCTCAGCCCCACCCACCTCACAGGGTATTTGTTGTTGGGGGGTGGGGGGTGGGAGGAGATTGTAAAGCCCATTGAGTCTCCTTACAGGAGAGAAAGAGAGAACATAAATCCAAACTCTTCTTCTTCTAAATAAGAGCCAGCTGGGTGAATCATTTGTGTCTACAGGGAGTAATTTGGAATCAGCTCTTTCCATCATCATCATCATCATAAGAAGAGTTGGATATATATCCCCCTTTTCTCTCCTATAGGAGACTCAAAGGGGCTTACCAATTCCTTTCCCTTCCCCCCTCAGAACAAGCACCCTGTGAGGTAGGTGGGGCTGAGAGAGCTCAGAAGAAGTGTGACTAGCCCAAGGTCACCCAGCTGGCGTGTGTTGTACAGGCTAACCTAGGCCCCTTCCGCACACGCAGAATAATGCGTTTTCAAACCACTTTCACAACTGTTTGCAAGTGGATTTTGCTATTCCGCACAGCTTCAAAGAGCATTGAGAGCAGTTCTGCATGTGCAGAAAGAGCCCTGAATTCCCCAGATAAGCCTCCACAGCTCAGGCGGCAAAGCGGGGAATCAGACCCAGTTCCTCCAGATTAGAGTACACCTGCTCTTAACCACTACGCCACTGGGCTCAGAGATCCTATAAACATTTTGTGGCAGCCATTTTGAGATAAAACTGACTACTTGTTCTCAAAATTCCAAAAGTGTCCACAAGGTCAGCAAGTTTGGGGAGTCCTGCTGTACATTTTATCCCATTAAACCTGCACTAATTTAAGTGTTTATTACGTGTGAATACAGCTACTTCTTAAAAGGGAGAAGAAAGCATCTGCTCCTCATTTTGAGGTGATGCAGGCAAAGAAGTCGTTCCCATGAGCGTCTGAGAAATTGGAGTGAGAGCGCCTTGTCGCAGATGGTTTTTGCCGCCTACAAATTTTGCACACTTTTATATTAAAAATAATTTTAAAAAAAATTCTGCCTGATTGGATGGGGACCCCTTTTCAGAATCCAAGGTGCATCAAAACACTGTAGCTGCAATTGTGATCCTTGGTTCCTTAGAGCGAGCGAGGATTCATCGTGACTTTTAACTGAATTATAAAATATAAAGGAGAAAATTCTTCTTGATACTGAAGGTACTGAAGACGTTTAAGTCTCTAGCTCCCCAGTCTTGGCACACGTACAGAGTGCATCTGTTTAACATCCTCAACTGTTTCCCAATGCATTATGGGAATTAGTTTCGGGGCTGCTATGAATAGAACATGCTCCCTTGCAAATAGCATTACCCCTCTGTCAAAAGTTCAAAGCGAAGCGAGCCAGAAGTTCTCTTTATTCCTTCCCCCCCATTTTCCTTGCCTGGCCTGCAATGAAAAGAAAACTATAAAATGTGAAGGCGGGAGGGAAGGGAAATAAAGAAGGCGCTGCTCCCTGATGAGAAAATCTCTCACTCGTTTTTTAATCTGGCCTCTATTTTAACATGCCTTCTCAGGCAAGGCGCATTTGAATCCCCACCCAACCCCTTGTGTTTTATTATTGACATGTTATTCCAAAGAGATTGCCCTGGATTCTGATGGGGCTCCATACCTCTCTGCCTTTTTCGTTCGTGTCTTTTGCTGCTCTATTGCCACACAATAAGTTAAGTCAGAAATACAACAAATTCAGGTTTGTGGCCTATTCTGCTCAAGTCACCGAAAACATTTACAGAACGTTTGCAGAATGGTTTTAAACCCCTCGAAATGATTCCATGCCGCCATTCTGTGTTCCAGAAAAATTCACTGTGGAATTGATGCTTCAGCGCTCCGTACTGCAATTCCCCATGGCTTGCGCAATTGTAGCTTCAAAGATTCCCAACCTCCCAAAGATTCCCAAGATTCAGATCCTCTGAAGATGCCAGCCACAGATGCAGGCGAAACGTCAGGAGAGAATGCTGCTAGAACACAGCCCGGAAACCACACAGCACCCCATTCCCAACCTCCATTTTTTTTTAAAAAAACCCAGAAATTATTAAAATAAACAGGCGAGAAAGAACAAAGCAAACTCAGCAGCGAAATAGAAAATGGTGCCGGGGAGGAAGCTTGGGAACAGCAGAGAGGCGTGTAAAGCATTTGAAAGAGATCGCCCAGCTGAGAAAATGTTTTGAAAACATTTCAGGCGAAAGAATAGTTATAAAACAGCATGCATATAAAGTGCACTGAAAGTGCATTATTCTGCACGTGCAGAAGGGGTTGATGGTCGTTTTCCCACATACCTGCTGCTGCGCACTACTCTCCCCAAGTAGCGTGGAGTCCCCCGGCACTCCCCACTACAGGGGTGGCGACAACACAGCCGCCCGACGCTGCCGCTGTCGCGCCCCCTCAGCGTGTGTCATTCCTGGCGCTCCTCGAAACAGTGCCTTTTGATGACCCCGCGTGGTAAAGCCCGGGAGCGCGCAAGAAATGATGCGCGCTGGGAGTAGCGCGCAGCAACCTTTGGTCGAGGTAAGTGGGGAAATGACCTTAGTTACATGCTCTCTGCTGAATACATCACATAGGGAATGTTGTAAACCATACTGGAGAAAGGCATAGTGCAAATAAAGTAAATAACTGACAGGCAGAGACTTTTCAGCATATTCCTTTCCTAGGGTGATCTGTCCCATCCCTTCCTTAAACATTCTTTAAGGAGGGTGCTTCAGCTAGTCTAAGTTCACATTTTTGCTTGTTTTTCCTGCGTTGTGCTTCAAAGTTATTGATTCTGATTCGATGCCGGATCTTAGCCTCCGTTTATATTTGTGGGGTTTTAACTCTTGAATTGATTACCTCTTCACTGCTTCAGTGAAAGAGAGGGTATAAATGGTTCGATAAATAAATAAATACTCATTTGAAAAATCGCCGGCTACATTATTTGGTTGGAGGCCTCTCTTCCTGTTCTAATCGGGATGCAAAGTGTGACTCGCTCCGGGCCTTTTGTGGAAATGTAGGTACCGAGATTGCATTGTGAAGTCCCTTTTAAAACTCTGAACTAATGGGTACTTTGGCAACCATTTCCAAGTCTGAAATCATTATTAATTCCTTTAGTACTGTAATAACATTGATGGAGATGAACTCTTATAACATTGAAACTGTATAGTATTTAGCAGTAATTAACGTCCCCTAATTAGGAACTGTTGCCAAGTAGTTTTCTCTGCTGGCTCCATCAGTAGTTAAGTGCAGCTGGATGAAAATTAACCACAAAGGGAACAGCTTGTGTTTTATGTGAAGTTTGCCTTTGATTGATTCAAAAAGATATTCCTCCATGCTCCATCTTATTATCAAGAAGGGTACATGGAATTATCAGTGTTAGAAACAGGAAAGAAATCCACCTGTCACAAACCATGCGGCAGATGAAGCCGATTGGAGTGGACGTTAAGAGAGTTTGCCAACGGATCGTGCCACCCGTGCAAGAAAAACGACTGGGTTTGCGAGCGTCCCCGGGCTGGCTAGGGGACAAAAGAAGGACATTTGTTCCATAAAAAAGCTTTTGTGGAGGGTATTGAGAGAGCCAGCGTGGTGTCTTGGTTAAGAGCAGCTGACTCCAATCCAGAGAACCAGGTTTAATTTCCTCATTCTCCACTTTTCCGCATGAAATGTGCTGGGTGACCTTGGGCCAGTCACAGTTCTCTTAGAACTTCCTCAGCCCATGTGGAGCCAGGCAATGGTAAACCACCTCTGAATGTCTCTTGCCTTGAAAACCCTATGGCATCACCATAAGTCAGCTATGACTTGATGGCACTTTCCACTTCCAGAAGATGTTGAGGAACTGAGCCAGTGGTGGGATCCAAAAATTTTAGTAACAGGTTCTCATGGTGGTGGGATTCAAACTGTGGCATCTTTCCAATAGGGCTGGGTAGAACCTGATAGAAGCGTGGCAGGGCATTCTGAAGGCGGGGAGCATTCATACAGAGCGGGGCTGTAGCAGGGACGCAGCTGCTGCGTAGAGATCCTTAGCAGGTGAAGCGAATGCATGCAGCGCGAGGCTGCCACGCACGCCGGTGCACCTCCTGCTAGACTGCTTCAAGTTCTGCGCGCTACTGCTGAGAGGAGGGGCATAACTAAGGCAAAAATCACGTGGCAAAAACACCAATTAGTAACCCCCTCTCGGCACACACAAATAATTAGTAACCTACTCTCGGGAACCTGTGAGAACCTGCTGGATCCCACCTCTGAACTGACCCCATTAAGGGGAAGGCCAATAATGATGATGATGATGATGATGATGATGATGATGATGATGATGATGATGATGATGATGATGATGATGATGATAATACCCCTCATGGACATTCCCTTGTCATGGGGAAGGGGCTTGAGTGCTTGATGATGTTGAGAGCTATACTGGAGGTAGTGTATACCACAGGAAAGGTCCCCCAAGCCAGACAGGTCTCAACCGAGAAACCAGACTAAGAGTGTCCACCAATGCATTTAGGGAAGGCCAGGATGGGAGATGCGAGGAGGCAGCCCTGACCAGCCAGGGGAAAAGCAGGGCAGAGAGGTAGATGGAAGGGGAAATAGGAATGGAAGATTTCCCTTTCCTTTTAATAGTCTCCCAGGTGACGCAGGTGGAGCATAACAGCAAGCCTCATTGAAGTCTATGGTGGGGAAAAAACAATTACCTTCCCCCTCCCCCCCTGGAATTTGCTGAGGAGCCTGGCAGATTCTCTGATCCAACCTGGCTCCGTTGTAGTCAATGGGGAATTTCTAGGGGTGTCTGCACAGTTTTTCAAGTAGATGCACCAAACTTTCAGGGTGACTTCAGGAGACCGTCTTGGCAAGAGCACTCAAGTTTGGAGAACTTTGCTTCAGGGTGCTGTGGGAACATAAGAACATAAGAACATAAGAACGAGCCTGCTGGAACAGACCAGAGTCCCCAGCATAGAGTTTGCCTTTTTCACAGCTGCCATGCATTGAGTTGACATTCCCATGGAACTATCCACTAAGACGCCCAAATCCCTTTCCTGGTCTGTGACTGATAGCACTGACCCCTGTAGCGTGTATGTGAAGTTTGGATTTTTTTCCCCTATGTGCATCACTTTACATTTTGCTACATTGAACTGCATTTGCCATTTCTGAGCCCACTCACCTAATTTATCAAGGTCCACTTGGAGATGTTTGCAATCCTTTACGGTTCTCACCACCCTACCTAATTTGGTATCATCCGCAAACTTGGCCACCACACTACCCACCCCTACTTCCAGGTCATTTATGAATAGGTTAAAGAGTCCCAAAATGGATCCTTGGGGGACACCACTCCTTACATCTCTCATGGCCCTACCCTGTTGGGGCTCCATAAAATTGAATCCCCTGAAGCAAAGTTCACCAAACCTGGGTGTTCTTGCCAGGAGTGTCTCCTGGAGCCACTCTGAAAGTTTGGTGCCTCTACCTTGAAAAGTGTGAACCCTGCTTACGCACCCAAAATTTCCCCATTGGCTGCAATGGAGCCAGGTCAGTTCAAAGAGAGAACCTGGGGAAATTTATTGGGGTGCCTGTTAGGGGTGCATTTTTTAAGCCAGCAGTACCAAAATTTCAGGATATCTTCAGTAGGCTCTCATGATGGTACCACCCAGGTTTGGTGAAATTTGATTCAGGGGGTACAATTTTATGGACCCTCAAAGGGATAGCCCCCATCTCCTATTAGCTCCCTTTGGAAACAATGGGGGATAGGGGCACCCCCCTTTGAGGGTCCATAACAACATGCCCCCTACAGGCCAAAACCCAAAAAAATCACTTTTATTTATTTTATTTATTTTTCAGTTTTATAGACCGCCCCATCCCCTGAGGGCTCTGGGCGGTGTACAACATAATAGCCATCATATACAAATAAAACAGATAAAACCTTTAAAAGCAGCGGTAAAATGAGAGACTAAATATAATAGTTAAAATTAATTTGTAAAATGGCATCCGACAATTTCGTTTCCAAATCCTCTTTCAAGGAGGGAAGGACAGCAAATCCCAGAGTAACAAAGGCACAGATGTAAAGGCCGTGGGAGGGGGCACTGTCAACGGCTGGTACCTCCAAAGGCCCGGCGGAACAGCTCCGTCTTACAGGCCCTGCGGAATGGGGGGGGGGTGGGGGGGGGTCGGGCGGGGGGGGGGGGGGGAGGGGGGGGGACGGCGGGGGTGGGGGGGGGGGGGGTGGTGGAGGTGGTGGGGGGGGTGGGGGGGGTGGGGGGGGGGGGGGTGGGGGTGGTGGAGGGGGGGGGGGGGGTGGGGGAGGGGGGGGGGGGGGGGGGGGTGGGGGAGGGGGGGGGGGGTGGGGGGGGGGTAGGGGGGTGGGGGGGGGGGGGGGTGGGGGGGGGGGGGGGGGGGGGGGGGGGGGGGTGGGGGGGGGGGGGGGTGGGGGGGGGGGGGGGTGGGGGGGGGGGGGGGTGGGGGGGGGGGGGGGTGGGGGGGGGGGGGGGTGGGGGGGGGGGGGGGTGGGGGGGGGGGGGGGTGGGGGGGGGGGGGGGTGGGGGGGGGGGGGGGTGGGGGGGGGGGGGGGTGGGGGGGGGGGGGGGTGGGGGGGGGGGGGGGTGGGGGGGGGGGGGGGTGGGGGGGGGGGGGGGTGGGGGGGGGGGGGGGTGGGGGGGGGGGGGGGTGGGGGGGGGGGGGGGTGGGGGGGGGGGGGGGTGGGGGGGGGGGGGGGTGGGGGGGGGGGGGGGTGGGGGGGGGGGGGGGTGGGGGGGGGGGGGGGTGGGGGGGGGGGGGGGTGGGGGGGGGGGGGGGTGGGGGGGGGGGGGGGTGGGGGGGGGGGGGGGTGGGGGGGGGGGGGGGTGGGGGGGGGGGGGGGTGGGGGGGGGGGGGGGTGGGGGGGGGGGGGGGTGGGGGGGGGGGGGGGTGGGGGGGGGGGGGGGTGGGGGGGGGGGGGGGTGGGGGGGGGGGGGGGTGGGGGGGGGGGGGGGTGGGGGGGGGGGGGGGTGGGGGGGGGGGGGGGTGGGGGGGGGGGGGGGTGGGGGGGGGGGGGGGTGGGGGGGGGGGGGGGTGGGGGGGGGGGGGGGTGGGGGGGGGGGGGGGTGGGGGGGGGGGGGGGTGGGGGGGGGGGGGGGTGGGGGGGGGGGGGGGTGGGGGGGGGGGGGGGTGGGGGGGGGGGGGGGTGGGGGGGGGGGGGGGTGGGGGGGGGGGGGGGTGGGGGGGGGGGGGGGTGGGGGGGGGGGGGGGTGGGGGGGGGGGGGGGTGGGGGGGGGGGGGGGTGGGGGGGGGGGGGGGTGGGGGGGGGGGGGGGTGGGGGGGGGGGGGGGTGGGGGGGGGGGGGGGTGGGGGGGGGGGGGGGTGGGGGGGGGGGGGGGTGGGGGGGGGGGGGGGTGGGGGGGGGGGGGGGTGGGGGGGGGGGGGGGTGGGGGGGGGGGGGGGTGGGGGGGGGGGGGGGTGGGGGGGGGGGGGGGTGGGGGGGGGGGGGGGTGGGGGGGGGGGGGGGTGGGGGGGGGGGGGGGTGGGGGGGGGGGGGGGTGGGGGGGGGGGGGGGTGGGGGGGGGGGGGGGTGGGGGGGGGGGGGGGTGGGGGGGGGGGGGGGTGGGGGGGGGGGGGGGTGGGGGGGGGGGGGGGTGGGGGGGGGGGGGGGTGGGGGGGGGGGGGGGTGGGGGGGGGGGGGGGTGGGGGGGGGGGGGGGTGGGGGGGGGGGGGGGTGGGGGGGGGGGGGGGTGGGGGGGGGGGGGGGTGGGGGGGGGGGGGGGTGGGGGGGGGGGGGGGTGGGGGGGGGGGGGGGTGGGGGGGGGGGGGGGTGGGGGGGGGGGGGGGTGGGGGGGGGGGGGGGTGGGGGGGGGGGGGGGTGGGGGGGGGGGGGGGTGGGGGGGGGGGGGGGTGGGGGGGGGGGGGGGTGGGGGGGGGGGGGGGTGGGGGGGGGGGGGGGTGGGGGGGGGGGGGGGTGGGGGGGGGGGGGGGTGGGGGGGGGGGGGGGTGGGGGGGGGGGGGGGTGGGGGGGGGGGGGGGTGGGGGGGGGGGGGGGTGGGGGGGGGGGGGGGTGGGGGGGGGGGGGGGTGGGGGGGGGGGGGGGTGGGGGGGGGGGGGGGTGGGGGGGGGGGGGGGTGGGGGGGGGGGGGGGTGGGGGGGGGGGGGGGTGGGGGGGGGGGGGGGTGGGGGGGGGGGGGGGTGGGGGGGGGGGGGGGTGGGGGGGGGGGGGGGTGGGGGGGGGGGGGGGTGGGGGGGGGGGGGGGTGGGGGGGGGGGGGGGTGGGGGGGGGGGGGGGTGGGGGGGGGGGGGGGTGGGGGGGGGGGGGGGTGGGGGGGGGGGGGGGTGGGGGGGGGGGGGGGTGGGGGGGGGGGGGGGTGGGGGGGGGGGGGGGTGGGGGGGGGGGGGGGTGGGGGGGGGGGGGGGTGGGGGGGGGGGGGGGTGGGGGGGGGGGGGGGTGGGGGGGGGGGGGGGTGGGGGGGGGGGGGGGTGGGGGGGGGGGGGGGTGGGGGGGGGGGGGGGTGGGGGGGGGGGGGGGTGGGGGGGGGGGGGGGTGGGGGGGGGGGGGGGTGGGGGGGGGGGGGGGTGGGGGGGGGGGGGGGTGGGGGGGGGGGGGGGTGGGGGGGGGGGGGGGTGGGGGGGGGGGGGGGTGGGGGGGGGGGGGGGTGGGGGGGGGGGGGGGTGGGGGGGGGGGGGGGTGGGGGGGGGGGGGGGTGGGGGGGGGGGGGGGTGGGGGGGGGGGGGGGTGGGGGGGGGGGGGGGTGGGGGGGGGGGGGGGTGGGGGGGGGGGGGGGTGGGGGGGGGGGGGGGTGGGGGGGGGGGGGGGTGGGGGGGGGGGGGGGTGGGGGGGGGGGGGGGTGGGGGGGGGGGGGGGTGGGGGGGGGGGGGGGTGGGGGGGGGGGGGGGTGGGGGGGGGGGGGGGTGGGGGGGGGGGGGGGTGGGGGGGGGGGGGGGTGGGGGGGGGGGGGGGTGGGGGGGGGGGGGGGTGGGGGGGGGGGGGGGTGGGGGGGGGGGGGGGTGGGGGGGGGGGGGGGTGGGGGGGGGGGGGGGTGGGGGGGGGGGGGGGTGGGGGGGGGGGGGGGTGGGGGGGGGGGGGGGTGGGGGGGGGGGGGGGTGGGGGGGGGGGGGGGTGGGGGGGGGGGGGGGTGGGGGGGGGGGGGGGTGGGGGGGGGGGGGGGTGGGGGGGGGGGGGGGTGGGGGGGGGGGGGGGTGGGGGGGGGGGGGGGTGGGGGGGGGGGGGGGTGGGGGGGGGGGGGGGTGGGGGGGGGGGGGGGTGGGGGGGGGGGGGGGTGGGGGGGGGGGGGGGTGGGGGGGGGGGGGGGTGGGGGGGGGGGGGGGTGGGGGGGGGGGGGGGTGGGGGGGGGGGGGGGTGGGGGGGGGGGGGGGTGGGGGGGGGGGGGGGTGGGGGGGGGGGGGGGTGGGGGGGGGGGGGGGTGGGGGGGGGGGGGGGTGGGGGGGGGGGGGGGTGGGGGGGGGGGGGGGTGGGGGGGGGGGGGGGTGGGGGGGGGGGGGGGTGGGGGGGGGGGGGGGTGGGGGGGGGGGGGGGTGGGGGGGGGGGGGGGTGGGGGGGGGGGGGGGTGGGGGGGGGGGGGGGTGGGGGGGGGGGGGGGTGGGGGGGGGGGGGGGTGGGGGGGGGGGGGGGTGGGGGGGGGGGGGGGTGGGGGGGGGGGGGGGTGGGGGGGGGGGGGGGTGGGGGGGGGGGGGGGTGGGGGGGGGGGGGGGTGGGGGGGGGGGGGGGTGGGGGGGGGGGGGGGTGGGGGGGGGGGGGGGTGGGGGGGGGGGGGGGTGGGGGGGGGGGGGGGTGGGGGGGGGGGGGGGTGGGGGGGGGGGGGGGTGGGGGGGGGGGGGGGTGGGGGGGGGGGGGGGTGGGGGGGGGGGGGGGTGGGGGGGGGGGGGGGTGGGGGGGGGGGGGGGTGGGGGGGGGGGGGGGTGGGGGGGGGGGGGGGTGGGGGGGGGGGGGGGTGGGGGGGGGGGGGGGTGGGGGGGGGGGGGGGTGGGGGGGGGGGGGGGTGGGGGGGGGGGGGGGTGGGGGGGGGGGGGGGTGGGGGGGGGGGGGGGTGGGGGGGGGGGGGGGTGGGGGGGGGGGGGGGTGGGGGGGGGGGGGGGTGGGGGGGGGGGGGGGTGGGGGGGGGGGGGGGTGGGGGGGGGGGGGGGTGGGGGGGGGGGGGGGTGGGGGGGGGGGGGGGTGGGGGGGGGGGGGGGTGGGGGGGGGGGGGGGTGGGGGGGGGGGGGGGTGGGGGGGGGGGGGGGTGGGGGGGGGGGGGGGTGGGGGGGGGGGGGGGTGGGGGGGGGGGGGGGTGGGGGGGGGGGGGGGTGGGGGGGGGGGGGGGTGGGGGGGGGGGGGGGTGGGGGGGGGGGGGGGTGGGGGGGGGGGGGGGTGGGGGGGGGGGGGGGTGGGGGGGGGGGGGGGTGGGGGGGGGGGGGGGTGGGGGGGGGGGGGGGTGGGGGGGGGGGGGGGTGGGGGGGGGGGGGGGTGGGGGGGGGGGGGGGTGGGGGGGGGGGGGGGTGGGGGGGGGGGGGGGTGGGGGGGGGGGGGGGTGGGGGGGGGGGGGGGTGGGGGGGGGGGGGGGTGGGGGGGGGGGGGGGTGGGGGGGGGGGGGGGTGGGGGGGGGGGGGGGTGGGGGGGGGGGGGGGTGGGGGGGGGGGGGGGTGGGGGGGGGGGGGGGTGGGGGGGGGGGGGGGTGGGGGGGGGGGGGGGTGGGGGGGGGGGGGGGTGGGGGGGGGGGGGGGTGGGGGGGGGGGGGGGTGGGGGGGGGGGGGGGTGGGGGGGGGGGGGGGTGGGGGGGGGGGGGGGTGGGGGGGGGGGGGGGTGGGGGGGGGGGGGGGTGGGGGGGGGGGGGGGTGGGGGGGGGGGGGGGTGGGGGGGGGGGGGGGTGGGGGGGGGGGGGGGTGGGGGGGGGGGGGGGTGGGGGGGGGGGGGGGTGGGGGGGGGGGGGGGTGGGGGGGGGGGGGGGTGGGGGGGGGGGGGGGTGGGGGGGGGGGGGGGTGGGGGGGGGGGGGGGTGGGGGGGGGGGGGGGTGGGGGGGGGGGGGGGTGGGGGGGGGGGGGGGTGGGGGGGGGGGGGGGTGGGGGGGGGGGGGGGTGGGGGGGGGGGGGGGTGGGGGGGGGGGGGGGTGGGGGGGGGGGGGGGTGGGGGGGGGGGGGGGTGGGGGGGGGGGGGGGTGGGGGGGGGGGGGGGTGGGGGGGGGGGGGGGTGGGGGGGGGGGGGGGTGGGGGGGGGGGGGGGTGGGGGGGGGGGGGGGTGGGGGGGGGGGGGGGTGGGGGGGGGGGGGGGTGGGGGGGGGGGGGGGTGGGGGGGGGGGGGGGTGGGGGGGGGGGGGGGTGGGGGGGGGGGGGGGTGGGGGGGGGGGGGGGTGGGGGGGGGGGGGGGTGGGGGGGGGGGGGGGTGGGGGGGGGGGGGGGTGGGGGGGGGGGGGGGTGGGGGGGGGGGGGGGTGGGGGGGGGGGGGGGTGGGGGGGGGGGGGGGTGGGGGGGGGGGGGGGTGGGGGGGGGGGGGGGTGGGGGGGGGGGGGGGTGGGGGGGGGGGGGGGTGGGGGGGGGGGGGGGTGGGGGGGGGGGGGGGTGGGGGGGGGGGGGGGTGGGGGGGGGGGGGGGTGGGGGGGGGGGGGGGTGGGGGGGGGGGGGGGTGGGGGGGGGGGGGGGTGGGGGGGGGGGGGGGTGGGGGGGGGGGGGGGTGGGGGGGGGGGGGGGTGGGGGGGGGGGGGGGTGGGGGGGGGGGGGGGTGGGGGGGGGGGGGGGTGGGGGGGGGGGGGGGTGGGGGGGGGGGGGGGTGGGGGGGGGGGGGGGTGGGGGGGGGGGGGGGTGGGGGGGGGGGGGGGTGGGGGGGGGGGGGGGTGGGGGGGGGGGGGGGTGGGGGGGGGGGGGGGTGGGGGGGGGGGGGGGTGGGGGGGGGGGGGGGTGGGGGGGGGGGGGGGTGGGGGGGGGGGGGGGTGGGGGGGGGGGGGGGTGGGGGGGGGGGGGGGTGGGGGGGGGGGGGGGTGGGGGGGGGGGGGGGTGGGGGGGGGGGGGGGTGGGGGGGGGGGGGGGTGGGGGGGGGGGGGGGTGGGGGGGGGGGGGGGTGGGGGGGGGGGGGGGTGGGGGGGGGGGGGGGTGGGGGGGGGGGGGGGTGGGGGGGGGGGGGGGTGGGGGGGGGGGGGGGTGGGGGGGGGGGGGGGTGGGGGGGGGGGGGGGTGGGGGGGGGGGGGGGTGGGGGGGGGGGGGGGTGGGGGGGGGGGGGGGTGGGGGGGGGGGGGGGTGGGGGGGGGGGGGGGTGGGGGGGGGGGGGGGTGGGGGGGGGGGGGGGTGGGGGGGGGGGGGGGTGGGGGGGGGGGGGGGTGGGGGGGGGGGGGGGTGGGGGGGGGGGGGGGTGGGGGGGGGGGGGGGTGGGGGGGGGGGGGGGTGGGGGGGGGGGGGGGTGGGGGGGGGGGGGGGTGGGGGGGGGGGGGGGTGGGGGGGGGGGGGGGTGGGGGGGGGGGGGGGTGGGGGGGGGGGGGGGTGGGGGGGGGGGGGGGTGGGGGGGGGGGGGGGTGGGGGGGGGGGGGGGTGGGGGGGGGGGGGGGTGGGGGGGGGGGGGGGTGGGGGGGGGGGGGGGTGGGGGGGGGGGGGGGTGGGGGGGGGGGGGGGTGGGGGGGGGGGGGGGTGGGGGGGGGGGGGGGTGGGGGGGGGGGGGGGTGGGGGGGGGGGGGGGTGGGGGGGGGGGGGGGTGGGGGGGGGGGGGGGTGGGGGGGGGGGGGGGTGGGGGGGGGGGGGGGTGGGGGGGGGGGGGGGTGGGGGGGGGGGGGGGTGGGGGGGGGGGGGGGTGGGGGGGGGGGGGGGTGGGGGGGGGGGGGGGTGGGGGGGGGGGGGGGTGGGGGGGGGGGGGGGTGGGGGGGGGGGGGGGTGGGGGGGGGGGGGGGTGGGGGGGGGGGGGGGTGGGGGGGGGGGGGGGTGGGGGGGGGGGGGGGTGGGGGGGGGGGGGGGTGGGGGGGGGGGGGGGTGGGGGGGGGGGGGGGTGGGGGGGGGGGGGGGTGGGGGGGGGGGGGGGTGGGGGGGGGGGGGGGTGGGGGGGGGGGGGGGTGGGGGGGGGGGGGGGTGGGGGGGGGGGGGGGTGGGGGGGGGGGGGGGTGGGGGGGGGGGGGGGTGGGGGGGGGGGGGGGTGGGGGGGGGGGGGGGTGGGGGGGGGGGGGGGTGGGGGGGGGGGGGGGTGGGGGGGGGGGGGGGTGGGGGGGGGGGGGGGTGGGGGGGGGGGGGGGTGGGGGGGGGGGGGGGTGGGGGGGGGGGGGGGTGGGGGGGGGGGGGGGTGGGGGGGGGGGGGGGTGGGGGGGGGGGGGGGTGGGGGGGGGGGGGGGTGGGGGGGGGGGGGGGTGGGGGGGGGGGGGGGTGGGGGGGGGGGGGGGTGGGGGGGGGGGGGGGTGGGGGGGGGGGGGGGTGGGGGGGGGGGGGGGTGGGGGGGGGGGGGGGTGGGGGGGGGGGGGGGTGGGGGGGGGGGGGGGTGGGGGGGGGGGGGGGTGGGGGGGGGGGGGGGTGGGGGGGGGGGGGGGTGGGGGGGGGGGGGGGTGGGGGGGGGGGGGGGTGGGGGGGGGGGGGGGTGGGGGGGGGGGGGGGTGGGGGGGGGGGGGGGTGGGGGGGGGGGGGGGTGGGGGGGGGGGGGGGTGGGGGGGGGGGGGGGTGGGGGGGGGGGGGGGTGGGGGGGGGGGGGGGTGGGGGGGGGGGGGGGTGGGGGGGGGGGGGGGTGGGGGGGGGGGGGGGTGGGGGGGGGGGGGGGTGGGGGGGGGGGGGGGTGGGGGGGGGGGGGGGTGGGGGGGGGGGGGGGTGGGGGGGGGGGGGGGTGGGGGGGGGGGGGGGTGGGGGGGGGGGGGGGTGGGGGGGGGGGGGGGTGGGGGGGGGGGGGGGTGGGGGGGGGGGGGGGTGGGGGGGGGGGGGGGTGGGGGGGGGGGGGGGTGGGGGGGGGGGGGGGTGGGGGGGGGGGGGGGTGGGGGGGGGGGGGGGTGGGGGGGGGGGGGGGTGGGGGGGGGGGGGGGTGGGGGGGGGGGGGGGTGGGGGGGGGGGGGGGTGGGGGGGGGGGGGGGTGGGGGGGGGGGGGGGTGGGGGGGGGGGGGGGTGGGGGGGGGGGGGGGTGGGGGGGGGGGGGGGTGGGGGGGGGGGGGGGTGGGGGGGGGGGGGGGTGGGGGGGGGGGGGGGTGGGGGGGGGGGGGGGTGGGGGGGGGGGGGGGTGGGGGGGGGGGGGGGTGGGGGGGGGGGGGGGTGGGGGGGGGGGGGGGTGGGGGGGGGGGGGGGTGGGGGGGGGGGGGGGTGGGGGGGGGGGGGGGTGGGGGGGGGGGGGGGTGGGGGGGGGGGGGGGTGGGGGGGGGGGGGGGTGGGGGGGGGGGGGGGTGGGGGGGGGGGGGGGTGGGGGGGGGGGGGGGTGGGGGGGGGGGGGGGTGGGGGGGGGGGGGGGTGGGGGGGGGGGGGGGTGGGGGGGGGGGGGGGTGGGGGGGGGGGGGGGTGGGGGGGGGGGGGGGTGGGGGGGGGGGGGGGTGGGGGGGGGGGGGGGTGGGGGGGGGGGGGGGTGGGGGGGGGGGGGGGTGGGGGGGGGGGGGGGTGGGGGGGGGGGGGGGTGGGGGGGGGGGGGGGTGGGGGGGGGGGGGGGTGGGGGGGGGGGGGGGTGGGGGGGGGGGGGGGTGGGGGGGGGGGGGGGTGGGGGGGGGGGGGGGTGGGGGGGGGGGGGGGTGGGGGGGGGGGGGGGTGGGGGGGGGGGGGGGTGGGGGGGGGGGGGGGTGGGGGGGGGGGGGGGTGGGGGGGGGGGGGGGTGGGGGGGGGGGGGGGTGGGGGGGGGGGGGGGTGGGGGGGGGGGGGGGTGGGGGGGGGGGGGGGTGGGGGGGGGGGGGGGTGGGGGGGGGGGGGGGTGGGGGGGGGGGGGGGTGGGGGGGGGGGGGGGTGGGGGGGGGGGGGGGTGGGGGGGGGGGGGGGTGGGGGGGGGGGGGGGTGGGGGGGGGGGGGGGTGGGGGGGGGGGGGGGTGGGGGGGGGGGGGGGTGGGGGGGGGGGGGGGTGGGGGGGGGGGGGGGTGGGGGGGGGGGGGGGTGGGGGGGGGGGGGGGTGGGGGGGGGGGGGGGTGGGGGGGGGGGGGGGTGGGGGGGGGGGGGGGTGGGGGGGGGGGGGGGTGGGGGGGGGGGGGGGTGGGGGGGGGGGGGGGTGGGGGGGGGGGGGGGTGGGGGGGGGGGGGGGTGGGGGGGGGGGGGGGTGGGGGGGGGGGGGGGTGGGGGGGGGGGGGGGTGGGGGGGGGGGGGGGTGGGGGGGGGGGGGGGTGGGGGGGGGGGGGGGTGGGGGGGGGGGGGGGTGGGGGGGGGGGGGGGTGGGGGGGGGGGGGGGTGGGGGGGGGGGGGGGTGGGGGGGGGGGGGGGTGGGGGGGGGGGGGGGTGGGGGGGGGGGGGGGTGGGGGGGGGGGGGGGTGGGGGGGGGGGGGGGTGGGGGGGGGGGGGGGTGGGGGGGGGGGGGGGTGGGGGGGGGGGGGGGTGGGGGGGGGGGGGGGTGGGGGGGGGGGGGGGTGGGGGGGGGGGGGGGTGGGGGGGGGGGGGGGTGGGGGGGGGGGGGGGTGGGGGGGGGGGGGGGTGGGGGGGGGGGGGGGTGGGGGGGGGGGGGGGTGGGGGGGGGGGGGGGTGGGGGGGGGGGGGGGTGGGGGGGGGGGGGGGTGGGGGGGGGGGGGGGTGGGGGGGGGGGGGGGTGGGGGGGGGGGGGGGTGGGGGGGGGGGGGGGTGGGGGGGGGGGGGGGTGGGGGGGGGGGGGGGTGGGGGGGGGGGGGGGTGGGGGGGGGGGGGGGTGGGGGGGGGGGGGGGTGGGGGGGGGGGGGGGTGGGGGGGGGGGGGGGTGGGGGGGGGGGGGGGTGGGGGGGGGGGGGGGTGGGGGGGGGGGGGGGTGGGGGGGGGGGGGGGTGGGGGGGGGGGGGGGTGGGGGGGGGGGGGGGTGGGGGGGGGGGGGGGTGGGGGGGGGGGGGGGTGGGGGGGGGGGGGGGTGGGGGGGGGGGGGGGTGGGGGGGGGGGGGGGTGGGGGGGGGGGGGGGTGGGGGGGGGGGGGGGTGGGGGGGGGGGGGGGTGGGGGGGGGGGGGGGTGGGGGGGGGGGGGGGTGGGGGGGGGGGGGGGTGGGGGGGGGGGGGGGTGGGGGGGGGGGGGGGTGGGGGGGGGGGGGGGTGGGGGGGGGGGGGGGTGGGGGGGGGGGGGGGTGGGGGGGGGGGGGGGTGGGGGGGGGGGGGGGTGGGGGGGGGGGGGGGTGGGGGGGGGGGGGGGTGGGGGGGGGGGGGGGTGGGGGGGGGGGGGGGTGGGGGGGGGGGGGGGTGGGGGGGGGGGGGGGTGGGGGGGGGGGGGGGTGGGGGGGGGGGGGGGTGGGGGGGGGGGGGGGTGGGGGGGGGGGGGGGTGGGGGGGGGGGGGGGTGGGGGGGGGGGGGGGTGGGGGGGGGGGGGGGTGGGGGGGGGGGGGGGTGGGGGGGGGGGGGGGTGGGGGGGGGGGGGGGTGGGGGGGGGGGGGGGTGGGGGGGGGGGGGGGTGGGGGGGGGGGGGGGTGGGGGGGGGGGGGGGTGGGGGGGGGGGGGGGTGGGGGGGGGGGGGGGTGGGGGGGGGGGGGGGTGGGGGGGGGGGGGGGTGGGGGGGGGGGGGGGTGGGGGGGGGGGGGGGTGGGGGGGGGGGGGGGTGGGGGGGGGGGGGGGTGGGGGGGGGGGGGGGTGGGGGGGGGGGGGGGTGGGGGGGGGGGGGGGTGGGGGGGGGGGGGGGTGGGGGGGGGGGGGGGTGGGGGGGGGGGGGGGTGGGGGGGGGGGGGGGTGGGGGGGGGGGGGGGTGGGGGGGGGGGGGGGTGGGGGGGGGGGGGGGTGGGGGGGGGGGGGGGTGGGGGGGGGGGGGGGTGGGGGGGGGGGGGGGTGGGGGGGGGGGGGGGTGGGGGGGGGGGGGGGTGGGGGGGGGGGGGGGTGGGGGGGGGGGGGGGTGGGGGGGGGGGGGGGTGGGGGGGGGGGGGGGTGGGGGGGGGGGGGGGTGGGGGGGGGGGGGGGTGGGGGGGGGGGGGGGTGGGGGGGGGGGGGGGTGGGGGGGGGGGGGGGTGGGGGGGGGGGGGGGTGGGGGGGGGGGGGGGTGGGGGGGGGGGGGGGTGGGGGGGGGGGGGGGTGGGGGGGGGGGGGGGTGGGGGGGGGGGGGGGTGGGGGGGGGGGGGGGTGGGGGGGGGGGGGGGTGGGGGGGGGGGGGGGTGGGGGGGGGGGGGGGTGGGGGGGGGGGGGGGTGGGGGGGGGGGGGGGTGGGGGGGGGGGGGGGTGGGGGGGGGGGGGGGTGGGGGGGGGGGGGGGTGGGGGGGGGGGGGGGTGGGGGGGGGGGGGGGTGGGGGGGGGGGGGGGTGGGGGGGGGGGGGGGTGGGGGGGGGGGGGGGTGGGGGGGGGGGGGGGTGGGGGGGGGGGGGGGTGGGGGGGGGGGGGGGTGGGGGGGGGGGGGGGTGGGGGGGGGGGGGGGTGGGGGGGGGGGGGGGTGGGGGGGGGGGGGGGTGGGGGGGGGGGGGGGTGGGGGGGGGGGGGGGTGGGGGGGGGGGGGGGTGGGGGGGGGGGGGGGTGGGGGGGGGGGGGGGTGGGGGGGGGGGGGGGTGGGGGGGGGGGGGGGTGGGGGGGGGGGGGGGTGGGGGGGGGGGGGGGTGGGGGGGGGGGGGGGTGGGGGGGGGGGGGGGTGGGGGGGGGGGGGGGTGGGGGGGGGGGGGGGTGGGGGGGGGGGGGGGTGGGGGGGGGGGGGGGTGGGGGGGGGGGGGGGTGGGGGGGGGGGGGGGTGGGGGGGGGGGGGGGTGGGGGGGGGGGGGGGTGGGGGGGGGGGGGGGTGGGGGGGGGGGGGGGTGGGGGGGGGGGGGGGTGGGGGGGGGGGGGGGTGGGGGGGGGGGGGGGTGGGGGGGGGGGGGGGTGGGGGGGGGGGGGGGTGGGGGGGGGGGGGGGTGGGGGGGGGGGGGGGTGGGGGGGGGGGGGGGTGGGGGGGGGGGGGGGTGGGGGGGGGGGGGGGTGGGGGGGGGGGGGGGTGGGGGGGGGGGGGGGTGGGGGGGGGGGGGGGTGGGGGGGGGGGGGGGTGGGGGGGGGGGGGGGTGGGGGGGGGGGGGGGTGGGGGGGGGGGGGGGTGGGGGGGGGGGGGGGTGGGGGGGGGGGGGGGTGGGGGGGGGGGGGGGTGGGGGGGGGGGGGGGTGGGGGGGGGGGGGGGTGGGGGGGGGGGGGGGTGGGGGGGGGGGGGGGTGGGGGGGGGGGGGGGTGGGGGGGGGGGGGGGTGGGGGGGGGGGGGGGTGGGGGGGGGGGGGGGTGGGGGGGGGGGGGGGTGGGGGGGGGGGGGGGTGGGGGGGGGGGGGGGTGGGGGGGGGGGGGGGTGGGGGGGGGGGGGGGTGGGGGGGGGGGGGGGTGGGGGGGGGGGGGGGTGGGGGGGGGGGGGGGTGGGGGGGGGGGGGGGTGGGGGGGGGGGGGGGTGGGGGGGGGGGGGGGTGGGGGGGGGGGGGGGTGGGGGGGGGGGGGGGTGGGGGGGGGGGGGGGTGGGGGGGGGGGGGGGTGGGGGGGGGGGGGGGTGGGGGGGGGGGGGGGTGGGGGGGGGGGGGGGTGGGGGGGGGGGGGGGTGGGGGGGGGGGGGGGTGGGGGGGGGGGGGGGTGGGGGGGGGGGGGGGTGGGGGGGGGGGGGGGTGGGGGGGGGGGGGGGTGGGGGGGGGGGGGGGTGGGGGGGGGGGGGGGTGGGGGGGGGGGGGGGTGGGGGGGGGGGGGGGTGGGGGGGGGGGGGGGTGGGGGGGGGGGGGGGTGGGGGGGGGGGGGGGTGGGGGGGGGGGGGGGTGGGGGGGGGGGGGGGTGGGGGGGGGGGGGGGTGGGGGGGGGGGGGGGTGGGGGGGGGGGGGGGTGGGGGGGGGGGGGGGTGGGGGGGGGGGGGGGTGGGGGGGGGGGGGGGTGGGGGGGGGGGGGGGTGGGGGGGGGGGGGGGTGGGGGGGGGGGGGGGTGGGGGGGGGGGGGGGTGGGGGGGGGGGGGGGTGGGGGGGGGGGGGGGTGGGGGGGGGGGGGGGTGGGGGGGGGGGGGGGTGGGGGGGGGGGGGGGTGGGGGGGGGGGGGGGTGGGGGGGGGGGGGGGTGGGGGGGGGGGGGGGTGGGGGGGGGGGGGGGTGGGGGGGGGGGGGGGTGGGGGGGGGGGGGGGTGGGGGGGGGGGGGGGTGGGGGGGGGGGGGGGTGGGGGGGGGGGGGGGTGGGGGGGGGGGGGGGTGGGGGGGGGGGGGGGTGGGGGGGGGGGGGGGTGGGGGGGGGGGGGGGTGGGGGGGGGGGGGGGTGGGGGGGGGGGGGGGTGGGGGGGGGGGGGGGTGGGGGGGGGGGGGGGTGGGGGGGGGGGGGGGTGGGGGGGGGGGGGGGTGGGGGGGGGGGGGGGTGGGGGGGGGGGGGGGTGGGGGGGGGGGGGGGTGGGGGGGGGGGGGGGTGGGGGGGGGGGGGGGTGGGGGGGGGGGGGGGTGGGGGGGGGGGGGGGTGGGGGGGGGGGGGGGTGGGGGGGGGGGGGGGTGGGGGGGGGGGGGGGTGGGGGGGGGGGGGGGTGGGGGGGGGGGGGGGTGGGGGGGGGGGGGGGTGGGGGGGGGGGGGGGTGGGGGGGGGGGGGGGTGGGGGGGGGGGGGGGTGGGGGGGGGGGGGGGTGGGGGGGGGGGGGGGTGGGGGGGGGGGGGGGTGGGGGGGGGGGGGGGTGGGGGGGGGGGGGGGTGGGGGGGGGGGGGGGTGGGGGGGGGGGGGGGTGGGGGGGGGGGGGGGTGGGGGGGGGGGGGGGTGGGGGGGGGGGGGGGTGGGGGGGGGGGGGGGTGGGGGGGGGGGGGGGTGGGGGGGGGGGGGGGTGGGGGGGGGGGGGGGTGGGGGGGGGGGGGGGTGGGGGGGGGGGGGGGTGGGGGGGGGGGGGGGTGGGGGGGGGGGGGGGTGGGGGGGGGGGGGGGTGGGGGGGGGGGGGGGTGGGGGGGGGGGGGGGTGGGGGGGGGGGGGGGTGGGGGGGGGGGGGGGTGGGGGGGGGGGGGGGTGGGGGGGGGGGGGGGTGGGGGGGGGGGGGGGTGGGGGGGGGGGGGGGTGGGGGGGGGGGGGGGTGGGGGGGGGGGGGGGTGGGGGGGGGGGGGGGTGGGGGGGGGGGGGGGTGGGGGGGGGGGGGGGTGGGGGGGGGGGGGGGTGGGGGGGGGGGGGGGTGGGGGGGGGGGGGGGTGGGGGGGGGGGGGGGTGGGGGGGGGGGGGGGTGGGGGGGGGGGGGGGTGGGGGGGGGGGGGGGTGGGGGGGGGGGGGGGTGGGGGGGGGGGGGGGTGGGGGGGGGGGGGGGTGGGGGGGGGGGGGGGTGGGGGGGGGGGGGGGTGGGGGGGGGGGGGGGTGGGGGGGGGGGGGGGTGGGGGGGGGGGGGGGTGGGGGGGGGGGGGGGTGGGGGGGGGGGGGGGTGGGGGGGGGGGGGGGTGGGGGGGGGGGGGGGTGGGGGGGGGGGGGGGTGGGGGGGGGGGGGGGTGGGGGGGGGGGGGGGTGGGGGGGGGGGGGGGTGGGGGGGGGGGGGGGTGGGGGGGGGGGGGGGTGGGGGGGGGGGGGGGTGGGGGGGGGGGGGGGTGGGGGGGGGGGGGGGTGGGGGGGGGGGGGGGTGGGGGGGGGGGGGGGTGGGGGGGGGGGGGGGTGGGGGGGGGGGGGGGTGGGGGGGGGGGGGGGTGGGGGGGGGGGGGGGTGGGGGGGGGGGGGGGTGGGGGGGGGGGGGGGTGGGGGGGGGGGGGGGTGGGGGGGGGGGGGGGTGGGGGGGGGGGGGGGTGGGGGGGGGGGGGGGTGGGGGGGGGGGGGGGTGGGGGGGGGGGGGGGTGGGGGGGGGGGGGGGTGGGGGGGGGGGGGGGTGGGGGGGGGGGGGGGTGGGGGGGGGGGGGGGTGGGGGGGGGGGGGGGTGGGGGGGGGGGGGGGTGGGGGGGGGGGGGGGTGGGGGGGGGGGGGGGTGGGGGGGGGGGGGGGTGGGGGGGGGGGGGGGTGGGGGGGGGGGGGGGTGGGGGGGGGGGGGGGTGGGGGGGGGGGGGGGTGGGGGGGGGGGGGGGTGGGGGGGGGGGGGGGTGGGGGGGGGGGGGGGTGGGGGGGGGGGGGGGTGGGGGGGGGGGGGGGTGGGGGGGGGGGGGGGTGGGGGGGGGGGGGGGTGGGGGGGGGGGGGGGTGGGGGGGGGGGGGGGTGGGGGGGGGGGGGGGTGGGGGGGGGGGGGGGTGGGGGGGGGGGGGGGTGGGGGGGGGGGGGGGTGGGGGGGGGGGGGGGTGGGGGGGGGGGGGGGTGGGGGGGGGGGGGGGTGGGGGGGGGGGGGGGTGGGGGGGGGGGGGGGTGGGGGGGGGGGGGGGTGGGGGGGGGGGGGGGTGGGGGGGGGGGGGGGTGGGGGGGGGGGGGGGTGGGGGGGGGGGGGGGTGGGGGGGGGGGGGGGTGGGGGGGGGGGGGGGTGGGGGGGGGGGGGGGTGGGGGGGGGGGGGGGTGGGGGGGGGGGGGGGTGGGGGGGGGGGGGGGTGGGGGGGGGGGGGGGTGGGGGGGGGGGGGGGTGGGGGGGGGGGGGGGTGGGGGGGGGGGGGGGTGGGGGGGGGGGGGGGTGGGGGGGGGGGGGGGTGGGGGGGGGGGGGGGTGGGGGGGGGGGGGGGTGGGGGGGGGGGGGGGTGGGGGGGGGGGGGGGTGGGGGGGGGGGGGGGTGGGGGGGGGGGGGGGTGGGGGGGGGGGGGGGTGGGGGGGGGGGGGGGTGGGGGGGGGGGGGGGTGGGGGGGGGGGGGGGTGGGGGGGGGGGGGGGTGGGGGGGGGGGGGGGTGGGGGGGGGGGGGGGTGGGGGGGGGGGGGGGTGGGGGGGGGGGGGGGTGGGGGGGGGGGGGGGTGGGGGGGGGGGGGGGTGGGGGGGGGGGGGGGTGGGGGGGGGGGGGGGTGGGGGGGGGGGGGGGTGGGGGGGGGGGGGGGTGGGGGGGGGGGGGGGTGGGGGGGGGGGGGGGTGGGGGGGGGGGGGGGTGGGGGGGGGGGGGGGTGGGGGGGGGGGGGGGTGGGGGGGGGGGGGGGTGGGGGGGGGGGGGGGTGGGGGGGGGGGGGGGTGGGGGGGGGGGGGGGTGGGGGGGGGGGGGGGTGGGGGGGGGGGGGGGTGGGGGGGGGGGGGGGTGGGGGGGGGGGGGGGTGGGGGGGGGGGGGGGTGGGGGGGGGGGGGGGTGGGGGGGGGGGGGGGTGGGGGGGGGGGGGGGTGGGGGGGGGGGGGGGTGGGGGGGGGGGGGGGTGGGGGGGGGGGGGGGTGGGGGGGGGGGGGGGTGGGGGGGGGGGGGGGTGGGGGGGGGGGGGGGTGGGGGGGGGGGGGGGTGGGGGGGGGGGGGGGTGGGGGGGGGGGGGGGTGGGGGGGGGGGGGGGTGGGGGGGGGGGGGGGTGGGGGGGGGGGGGGGTGGGGGGGGGGGGGGGTGGGGGGGGGGGGGGGTGGGGGGGGGGGGGGGTGGGGGGGGGGGGGGGTGGGGGGGGGGGGGGGTGGGGGGGGGGGGGGGTGGGGGGGGGGGGGGGTGGGGGGGGGGGGGGGTGGGGGGGGGGGGGGGTGGGGGGGGGGGGGGGTGGGGGGGGGGGGGGGTGGGGGGGGGGGGGGGTGGGGGGGGGGGGGGGTGGGGGGGGGGGGGGGTGGGGGGGGGGGGGGGTGGGGGGGGGGGGGGGTGGGGGGGGGGGGGGGTGGGGGGGGGGGGGGGTGGGGGGGGGGGGGGGTGGGGGGGGGGGGGGGTGGGGGGGGGGGGGGGTGGGGGGGGGGGGGGGTGGGGGGGGGGGGGGGTGGGGGGGGGGGGGGGTGGGGGGGGGGGGGGGTGGGGGGGGGGGGGGGTGGGGGGGGGGGGGGGTGGGGGGGGGGGGGGGTGGGGGGGGGGGGGGGTGGGGGGGGGGGGGGGTGGGGGGGGGGGGGGGTGGGGGGGGGGGGGGGTGGGGGGGGGGGGGGGTGGGGGGGGGGGGGGGTGGGGGGGGGGGGGGGTGGGGGGGGGGGGGGGTGGGGGGGGGGGGGGGTGGGGGGGGGGGGGGGTGGGGGGGGGGGGGGGTGGGGGGGGGGGGGGGTGGGGGGGGGGGGGGGTGGGGGGGGGGGGGGGTGGGGGGGGGGGGGGGTGGGGGGGGGGGGGGGTGGGGGGGGGGGGGGGTGGGGGGGGGGGGGGGTGGGGGGGGGGGGGGGTGGGGGGGGGGGGGGGTGGGGGGGGGGGGGGGTGGGGGGGGGGGGGGGTGGGGGGGGGGGGGGGTGGGGGGGGGGGGGGGTGGGGGGGGGGGGGGGTGGGGGGGGGGGGGGGTGGGGGGGGGGGGGGGTGGGGGGGGGGGGGGGTGGGGGGGGGGGGGGGTGGGGGGGGGGGGGGGTGGGGGGGGGGGGGGGTGGGGGGGGGGGGGGGTGGGGGGGGGGGGGGGTGGGGGGGGGGGGGGGTGGGGGGGGGGGGGGGTGGGGGGGGGGGGGGGTGGGGGGGGGGGGGGGTGGGGGGGGGGGGGGGTGGGGGGGGGGGGGGGTGGGGGGGGGGGGGGGTGGGGGGGGGGGGGGGTGGGGGGGGGGGGGGGTGGGGGGGGGGGGGGGTGGGGGGGGGGGGGGGTGGGGGGGGGGGGGGGTGGGGGGGGGGGGGGGTGGGGGGGGGGGGGGGTGGGGGGGGGGGGGGGTGGGGGGGGGGGGGGGTGGGGGGGGGGGGGGGTGGGGGGGGGGGGGGGTGGGGGGGGGGGGGGGTGGGGGGGGGGGGGGGTGGGGGGGGGGGGGGGTGGGGGGGGGGGGGGGTGGGGGGGGGGGGGGGTGGGGGGGGGGGGGGGTGGGGGGGGGGGGGGGTGGGGGGGGGGGGGGGTGGGGGGGGGGGGGGGTGGGGGGGGGGGGGGGTGGGGGGGGGGGGGGGTGGGGGGGGGGGGGGGTGGGGGGGGGGGGGGGTGGGGGGGGGGGGGGGTGGGGGGGGGGGGGGGTGGGGGGGGGGGGGGGTGGGGGGGGGGGGGGGTGGGGGGGGGGGGGGGTGGGGGGGGGGGGGGGTGGGGGGGGGGGGGGGTGGGGGGGGGGGGGGGTGGGGGGGGGGGGGGGTGGGGGGGGGGGGGGGTGGGGGGGGGGGGGGGTGGGGGGGGGGGGGGGTGGGGGGGGGGGGGGGTGGGGGGGGGGGGGGGTGGGGGGGGGGGGGGGTGGGGGGGGGGGGGGGTGGGGGGGGGGGGGGGTGGGGGGGGGGGGGGGTGGGGGGGGGGGGGGGTGGGGGGGGGGGGGGGTGGGGGGGGGGGGGGGTGGGGGGGGGGGGGGGTGGGGGGGGGGGGGGGTGGGGGGGGGGGGGGGTGGGGGGGGGGGGGGGTGGGGGGGGGGGGGGGTGGGGGGGGGGGGGGGTGGGGGGGGGGGGGGGTGGGGGGGGGGGGGGGTGGGGGGGGGGGGGGGTGGGGGGGGGGGGGGGTGGGGGGGGGGGGGGGTGGGGGGGGGGGGGGGTGGGGGGGGGGGGGGGTGGGGGGGGGGGGGGGTGGGGGGGGGGGGGGGTGGGGGGGGGGGGGGGTGGGGGGGGGGGGGGGTGGGGGGGGGGGGGGGTGGGGGGGGGGGGGGGTGGGGGGGGGGGGGGGTGGGGGGGGGGGGGGGTGGGGGGGGGGGGGGGTGGGGGGGGGGGGGGGTGGGGGGGGGGGGGGGTGGGGGGGGGGGGGGGTGGGGGGGGGGGGGGGTGGGGGGGGGGGGGGGTGGGGGGGGGGGGGGGTGGGGGGGGGGGGGGGTGGGGGGGGGGGGGGGTGGGGGGGGGGGGGGGTGGGGGGGGGGGGGGGTGGGGGGGGGGGGGGGTGGGGGGGGGGGGGGGTGGGGGGGGGGGGGGGTGGGGGGGGGGGGGGGTGGGGGGGGGGGGGGGTGGGGGGGGGGGGGGGTGGGGGGGGGGGGGGGTGGGGGGGGGGGGGGGTGGGGGGGGGGGGGGGTGGGGGGGGGGGGGGGTGGGGGGGGGGGGGGGTGGGGGGGGGGGGGGGTGGGGGGGGGGGGGGGTGGGGGGGGGGGGGGGTGGGGGGGGGGGGGGGTGGGGGGGGGGGGGGGTGGGGGGGGGGGGGGGTGGGGGGGGGGGGGGGTGGGGGGGGGGGGGGGTGGGGGGGGGGGGGGGTGGGGGGGGGGGGGGGTGGGGGGGGGGGGGGGTGGGGGGGGGGGGGGGTGGGGGGGGGGGGGGGTGGGGGGGGGGGGGGGTGGGGGGGGGGGGGGGTGGGGGGGGGGGGGGGTGGGGGGGGGGGGGGGTGGGGGGGGGGGGGGGTGGGGGGGGGGGGGGGTGGGGGGGGGGGGGGGTGGGGGGGGGGGGGGGTGGGGGGGGGGGGGGGTGGGGGGGGGGGGGGGTGGGGGGGGGGGGGGGTGGGGGGGGGGGGGGGTGGGGGGGGGGGGGGGTGGGGGGGGGGGGGGGTGGGGGGGGGGGGGGGTGGGGGGGGGGGGGGGTGGGGGGGGGGGGGGGTGGGGGGGGGGGGGGGTGGGGGGGGGGGGGGGTGGGGGGGGGGGGGGGTGGGGGGGGGGGGGGGTGGGGGGGGGGGGGGGTGGGGGGGGGGGGGGGTGGGGGGGGGGGGGGGTGGGGGGGGGGGGGGGTGGGGGGGGGGGGGGGTGGGGGGGGGGGGGGGTGGGGGGGGGGGGGGGTGGGGGGGGGGGGGGGTGGGGGGGGGGGGGGGTGGGGGGGGGGGGGGGTGGGGGGGGGGGGGGGTGGGGGGGGGGGGGGGTGGGGGGGGGGGGGGGTGGGGGGGGGGGGGGGTGGGGGGGGGGGGGGGTGGGGGGGGGGGGGGGTGGGGGGGGGGGGGGGTGGGGGGGGGGGGGGGTGGGGGGGGGGGGGGGTGGGGGGGGGGGGGGGTGGGGGGGGGGGGGGGTGGGGGGGGGGGGGGGTGGGGGGGGGGGGGGGTGGGGGGGGGGGGGGGTGGGGGGGGGGGGGGGTGGGGGGGGGGGGGGGTGGGGGGGGGGGGGGGTGGGGGGGGGGGGGGGTGGGGGGGGGGGGGGGTGGGGGGGGGGGGGGGTGGGGGGGGGGGGGGGTGGGGGGGGGGGGGGGTGGGGGGGGGGGGGGGTGGGGGGGGGGGGGGGTGGGGGGGGGGGGGGGTGGGGGGGGGGGGGGGTGGGGGGGGGGGGGGGTGGGGGGGGGGGGGGGTGGGGGGGGGGGGGGGTGGGGGGGGGGGGGGGTGGGGGGGGGGGGGGGTGGGGGGGGGGGGGGGTGGGGGGGGGGGGGGGTGGGGGGGGGGGGGGGTGGGGGGGGGGGGGGGTGGGGGGGGGGGGGGGTGGGGGGGGGGGGGGGTGGGGGGGGGGGGGGGTGGGGGGGGGGGGGGGTGGGGGGGGGGGGGGGTGGGGGGGGGGGGGGGTGGGGGGGGGGGGGGGTGGGGGGGGGGGGGGGTGGGGGGCTGATGGGAATTGTAGTTCCTGAACATCTGGAGAGCCGCAGGTTCCCTACCCCTGCTCTAGACCTTAGACTATACACCATAGATGAAACAGATATTGCAGCCTTCCAACTCCCTTGGCACCTTAGACTGACTGAGCTAAACAGGGGCATTGCTGGGTAATAAAAGAAGACTGCCTCTTGGGAGATTTCTTAAAGGGACAGGGTCTAACTAAAATTCCCTCCCTTAGAACACTATGCAAGGAACTAAACCCATACTAGCTATAGGGAAACTGATGCTTAATAAGAAAATAATAAGAGCTTCTCTGGGGGCATGACAGCACCAGATCCTGTACAGGTTGTTAGAAGACTTTTCTGGATATCTCATCCTCAGTAGATACCAATCCATTTATCATAGAATCATAGAGTTGGAAGAGACTCCAAGGGCCATCAAGTCCAACCCCCTGCAATGCAGGAACACTCAATCAAAGCACTCCTGACAGATGGCCATCCAGCCTCTCTTTAAAATCCTCCAAAACAGGAGATTCCACCACACTCCGAGGTAGTGCATTCCACTGTCGAACAGCCCTTACTGTCAGGAAGTTTTTCCTGATCTTTAGGTGGAATCTCTTTTCCTTCACTTTGAACCCATCACTCCTGGTCCTAGTCTGCGGAGCAGCAGAAAACAAGCTTGCTCCCTCACCAACATGACAACCCTTCAAATATCTAAGGCCCCTTCCGGACACACGAGGCGACTCAGGTTCTACTTGTGTCGTGTCGAAGTCGCATTACCTCAACTTCGAAGTCCTCCTAGCCCCTCCTCAAGACAGCAGCCACTCAGTGTCTCCGGAGCTGAGCTCAGAGGGCAGGACCACCTCCCTGCGCTGCGTTCCAATTGGTTGCTGAGTCCCCCATTCTGCGCATTCCCAAAGCTTTTCGCACCGCCACGAGTCTCCCCTTCTGCGCATGGGCGAAATACTTAGCTGTGATTATTACATATAGAGTCCGAGAGTGACGGAGCGCAACCCGAGTCCGCCAGTCGACTCAACTCCCCAGTAGAGTTGAGAAATTCAATGGCGAGAGAGAGTTGAGTCAAGTCAGACACGAGTCCGACGCTACGTCTGTGCGGAGGACTCGGGTCGGACTCAAGTCAATCTAAGGTCGACTCCGACAATGTAGAAGGGCCCTAAACGTGACTATCATGTCACCTCTTAACCTTCTCTTCACCAAACTAAACATTCCCTCTCCTCGTAGGGCATGGATTCCAGACCTTTTACATTTACCATTTTGGTTGCCCTCCTCTGGACCTGTTCCGACTTGTCAATATCCAGTGGTGGGATTCAACAGGTTCGCACCACTTCGGCAGAACCGGTTGTTACAATAATGCTTGTAAACAACCAGTTGTTAAATTATTTGAATCCCACCACTGTCAATATCCTTCTTGAATCCCTACCTTCTTTTGGAGCTTTAGCTACAGATCTTGTGTCTTAGATTTTACTCCCAAATATAAATTTGTAAATCTAATTAAGGCAAGGGAAAAGACAACACCATACTGCACACCATACTAGAACAGCTGTGGACACAACAAACCACCTAAGTAGAACTAAACCCACAGCTGGCTTTTACAAACGCCTGCTCTCTGGAAAAAGGAAAAGCCACCTCAGCAAATGGCACAGGTGTTACATGTGACAATTCCTCCTTCCACTTGTCTTGGGGGGCCCTGGTTGCATATGTTGCTGTGATTTATAATCCTCTCCTTTGTCTCTTCATTTCGTTTAGAATCAACTATGAAGGAAAGAAATGATCATTCTCCTCCCATGGGACAAGCAAACTTAAAGCTGCTTCTTCCAGGTTGGGAAATCCTTGGAGATTTGGGGAGCGGAACTTGGAGAAGACAGTGTTTGGAAAAGGGAGAGACTACGGCAGGATACACTGCCATACAGTCATACCCTCCTGAAGAGCCAGTCTTGAGAAGGGGGTCAGTCTCTGACTGGAAGCAGGAAGTGAGATGGACAGTTTCGTCCATTTATTTGCATTAGTAGCTTGTTCAGCTCTTGCTGGATGTCTCTCAGAGCTGTCCAGTAAGTTCTTCTTGGGTCTATCAGCTCAGGTATATTAATAATAACACTAAGGTGGCACTTGAAACATCTTCAAATTGACAACATCAACACTGGTCAGATTCAGAAGGCAGCCCTGCTGGGATCCGCACAAATACTATGCCGGTTCATTACAACATCCTAGGCCTCTGGGTGAGGCTCAAATTGTAATGAAAAGCCAACAACCTGCTGAAGAACTGGCAGCAGAGAGGCAGCAGGAGTTCAGCCGTGGGTTGGACATGGGGGTAGGGAGAAGAGGTGGGGGTGGGGGCCAAAATGTGCCCCCCACATGACCCAGGTGATGGGCGCCTGGGTCGTCTGCCCCCTCTGCCCTCTCTAAATATCCCATTGCCTTGAGGTCTCTTCCAATTGTATGTTTCCCTTTGCCAAATTCAAAAAATGCATATGGGACACAGTGGGTAGGAAACAGCTTGATAGGGGACTTGCAAGGGGAAATTCCTAGAAATTTGGAGATCGAGCCTGTGGAGGACACGGATCCCAGTGAGGTACAATGCCATAAAGTTACCCCCCCCCCCAAAAAAAACCCAGCCATTTTCTCCAGGGGAACAGAGCTGTTTAGTCTGGAGATGAGTTGTAATTCTGGAGATTCCGAGGTCCCACCTGAAGTCTGGCATCTCTATATCAGAAGGGTTAAGCATCCCTACTCTCTGCCACTTCTCTGTCCAAATTGCCCCTCCTGAAGTCACACCCATTAGATGAAGCTGAACAAATTTTGTGTCATAAGACAGTGTGTAGTTTGTTCTTTACTTCCAGGTAAGAACTCAAAGATTGCAGCCTCATCCCTATCTAAAGAAGAAGATATGGGTTTGTGATTTACTTGTTTTTAAGGGTTTTTCCTTGTGTATTTCCTATTTGGGGTGCTGTGTGGTTTCCGGGCTGTATGGCCGTGTTCTAGCAGCATTCTCTCCTGACGTTTCACCTGCATCTGAAGATCCTCTGAAGATGCCAGCCACAGATGCAGGTGAAACGTCAGGAGAGAATGCTGCTAGAACACGGCCATACAGCCCGGAAACCACACAGCACCCCAGTGATTCCGGCCGTGAAAGCCTTCGACAATACATATTTCCTATTTTTTTTTGTTTTTGAGAAATCAAATAGAATTTGGGAGGGAAGAATTTGATGGGGAAATCTGTATTCTAATGTAAGCTGGATATGATGGGAAGTAACATTTTTTGTACAGCTGTTCAGATAGGGTTTTATAAACACACATAGATGAGGTAACAGAACATCACAAATAGAAAAGGGGAGGCTAACATCTTTTTTTCTCTGTGTCATTTTTCTTCTTTCAAAACTGGATTCTGCGCCCCTGCGCATTGGGAAGGTTATCTGTGCAATGCCACAATTTTCTTTTAGGAGCAGCAGTGGCGTAGGAGGTTAAGAGCTCGTGTATCTAATCTGGAGGAACCGGGTTTGATTCCCAGCTCTGCCACCTGAGCTGTGGAGGCTTATCTGAGGAATTCAGATTAGCCTGTACACTCCCACACACGCCAGCTGGGTGACCTTGGGCTAGTCACAGCTCTACGGAGCTCTCTCAGTCCGACCTACCTCTCAGGGTGTTTGTTGTGAGGGGGGAAGGGCAAGGAGATTGTAAACCCCTTTGAGTCTGCTACAGGAGAGAAAGGGGGGATATAAATCCAAACTCCTCCTCCTCCTCTTCTTCTTCTTCTTCTTCTTCTTCTTCTTCTACTAAAAAAATTAATTCTGATACAGATTCAGATTGACCAAAAATTAAAAAAAAAACAGTCAGAAGTGGGCCAGCCGAGTTATTTTGCCTTCCCCCCCATCTTTGCAAAAATCACTCGACAAGTAAAGATGTTTTCAGTGAATACATATTTGATTTATAAGATTTACTGCAAGCGACAGAAAGGTGGGGGGGAGGGGAAGCTGTTTTTAGCTTCTGGGAAAGTTTATTTTAGCACTTTAGCGGAGACAACTTTAACAAGCTGGTTTGTTTTGCGATGGCTGCTATCTCCCCACCACCAATATGGCCGTTGGGTTCCCAGCATTCTGAAGCCTTGTCTGGTGTGAGGAAGAGGTTCACCCACTGAGCAGCAGCAGAAATAGACTGGGAGGTGCGGGGAGCCCCTCAAACGAAACACAGCTGAAGGGAATATTCTCAGATCCTTCTTTCTTCTTCTCTGTGAGTAACCTGTGATAAATATTACATTCCTTCGCAACATTGGGGAAGAGGGGAGCTGTTTGAAGCCTTCTATCCTGCATAGGTAGCTCTATCTATGGGAAGAAAAGGGAGAAATATTATGAGCGGATCACCAAAGACTCGGCAGCTCATTATCAAAGGACGGGCAAGACCAACCTCCCCCACCCCCCCCAAAGAGACTAATCAGCTAACCCGAAATATCTGATGTGCTTTTTCAGAAGGGAATTCTCCAATAAAGGTGAACACAAAACAGAAACAACCGCTCCCCCTGAACGAAGATGTTGCGAGGGAAGAATAAAGGAAAGTCAAACAGGAACACATGAAAGAAACAGATGTGAACGCCGATAGAAAGTGGAGGTGATTATCTTCTTTTTGTAAGGAACGGGGAGTCTTATTTTTAGTAAGTGTGTCTGGATTGGGGTCTGCGAGGGGAAATATGGACTCGGAAGGAATGTGGCACATCATTCCCATCCTGACAGAAACTTTCAAGTTGTATAAGACGTTTGCCTCCATTAGCAAATTATTTCACTGGTTTTCCTGAAGAGTTCTCCTGAAGAGTTCCGAGATGCCTGCAGGTGTTTCTCGGACAGTTTATCCATCCTTGGACAGATTTATGGAGGAGAAATTGATTTATGGCTACCAATCTTGATCCTCTTTGATCTGAGATTGCAAATGCCTTAGCAGACCAGGTGCTCGGGAGCAACAGCCGCAGAAGGCCATTGCTTTCACATCCTGCATGTGAGCTCCCAAAGGCACCTGGTGGGCCACTGCAAGTAGCAGAGTGCTGGACTAGATAAGCTCTGGTCTGATCCAGCAGGCTCTTCCTTATGTTCTTAAGGTCATTGCTTTCAGCTCCTGCATGTGAGCTCCCAAAGGCACCTGGTGGGCCACTGCAAGTAGCAGAGTGCTGGACTAGATGGACTCTGGTCTGATCCAGCAGGCTCTTCCTTATGTTCTTAAGGTCACTGCTTTCAGCTCCTGCATGTGAGCTCCCAAAGGCACCTGGTGGGCCACTGCAAGTAGCAGAGTGCTGGACTAGATGGACTCTGGTCTGATCCAGCAGGCTCTTCCTTATGTTCTTAAGGTCACTGCTTTCAGCTCCTGCATGTGAGCTCCCAAAAAAAGGCACCCTGAGTGGGCACTACCGAAATAGCCAAAGAGTCGCTGGACTAGATGGACTCTGGTCTGATCCAGCAGGCTCTTCCTTGCCTTATGTTCTTAAGGTCACTGCTTTCAGCTCCTGCATGGCAGAGCTCCAAAAAAGGCACCTGTTGAGCCACTGCAAGTACCCAAGTGCTGGACTAGATGGACTCTGGTCTGATCAGCAGGGCTCTTCCTTATGTTCTTAAGGTCATTGCTTTCCAGCTCCTGCATGTGAGGCTCCCAAAGGCACCTGGTGGGCCCACTGCAAGTAGCCGGAGTGCTGGGCCTGAAGTGGACTCTGGTCTGATCCAGCAGGCTCTTCCTTATGTTCTTAAGGTCACTGCTTTCAGCTCCTGCATGTGAGCTCCCAAAGGCACCTGGTGGGCCACTGCAAGTAGCAGAGTGCTGGACTAGATGGACTCTGGTCTGATCCAGCAGGCTCTTCCTTATGTTCTTAAGGTCATTGCTTTCACATCCTGCACGTGAGCTCCCAAAGGCACCTGGTGGGCCACTGCAAGTAGCAGAGTGCTGGACTAGATGGACTCTGGTCTGATCCAGCAGGCTCTTCCTTATGTTCTTAAGGTCATTGCTTTCACATCCTGCACGTGAGCTCCCAAAGGCACCTGGTGGGCCACTGCAAGTAGCAGAGTGCTGGACTAGATAGACTCTGGTCTGATCCAGCAGGCTCTTCCTTATGTTCTTAAGGTCATTGCTTTCACATCCTGCACGTGAGCTCCCAAAGGCACCTGGTGGAGCCCTGCAAGTAGCAGAGTGCTGGACTAGATGGACTCTGGTCTGATCCAGCTGGCTTGTTCTTATGTTCTCCTTATGTTCTTATCCAGGCTGCTTGCTCGGCAGCCAAACTGCATCATGGGTCTTGAGATTCTCTGAGCCATGGGAAGCCAAGTCTGCCTTAGTCTGCCTTAGCTTAGTCTGCCTTAGTCTGCCTTAGCTCAGTCTTGTCCACTCTGAAAGATAATGGCTCTCAAGCAAAGAAGAGCCTTTCCCAAGATCCTCTGAACTGGAGATGTCCAAGGCGGATTCCGCATGGGCCAAAAACAGCGGTGTGAAAACAGTGTAAAATGGTGTAAAAGGGATTGGTCCAGACACCCTGCCACTCATGACTGCTCAATCACAACCTCTTCCCTAATTGGCTGGCATCATCTGCGTGAATGTATTTAGCATACCTAAGATTGCCTGCTGCTTTTTCTGCTTTTAGGCCTTTAGCTGCAGCTTGATATGTAGAAATCATCAACATGGAGCTTTTCCAGTTACTGGGCAACTTTATCAACTGCTGAAAGCCAAACTGCCCAAATCTAGATGGCCTAGGCCAGTGATGGCGAACCTTTTCGAGACCGAGTGCCCAAATTGCAACCCAAAAGCCACTTATTTATCGCAAAGTGCCAACCCAGCAATTTAACCTGAATACTGAGGTTTCAGTTTAGAAAAAACGATTGATTCTGAGGCGTGCGTTACTCAGGAGTAAGCTTGGTGGTAGTCGGTGGCTTTGCTTTGAAGCAACCGTGCAACTCTTCCAATGGGTAAATTACGACCCTAGGAGGGTTTACTCAAAAGCAAGCCCCATTGCCAGCAACCGAGCTTACTCCCAGGTAAAGGATCATGCTTTAGTTCTTAACATGAAAATCAGTGGAGTTTAACAGCGCTTAACAGGGTTACCTACACTGCTTCCCCAAAACTAGGTCTTAGGTTTAATGCTAATAATCGAGCCCAGAGGCCCAGGCCAGTCTAGATGTTGGGGGGGGCGGGGGACTCTGTTTGCGTGTGCCCACAGAGAGGGCTCTGAGTGCCACCTCTGGCACCTGTGCCATAGGTTCGCCACCACTGGCCTAGGCTAGCCCAATCTGGTGAGATCTCAGAAGCTAAGCAGAACTCAGTCCTGGTTAATTCTTGGATGGGAGACCACCAAGGAAGTCCATGGTGGCTATGTGGAGATGGGAGTAGCAAATCACCTCTTGATTTGAAAGCCCCATGGGATCTCTGTAAGTCGGCTGCAACTTGGAAGCATTTTCTGTCACCCAGTAAGTTGTGACAACATCCAGTTAAAATGTCATTGCCATCACCTGGGGGGCCCAGGCTAACCTGATGTCACCACATCTCAGTAGATAAGCAGGGTCAAGCTTGGTTAGTATTTGGTTCATGAGAGAGCAACAAGGAAGCTATGCAGAGGCAGGCAACGGCAAACCATCTCTTAATGTCTCTTGCCTTGAAAATCTGATGCATTGGCCACAAATTGTCTGTGACTTGATATCAAAAAGAAAAGAAATGAAAAAGACTAGTTTTAAAGGCCGAGTTCCAATCACTGGTAGAAAAGCTGGCGGGGCGTGACTCCCTCAGTCTGTCTGGGTGATGTTATATTTTGTGCGAGCTACTGATAAAAATTGCTGTTGAGAAACAGAGTAATGCTATGTTACTTCCAGGGGAAACCTGGGAGTAGAATGAGGTCACTTCCGGGTTTCCTGCAGAAGTGATGTCATACTGTTACCTGACCTACTCTTTCCCTCCCCTTCCCCACCGACTCACACTGGTTGCAGCAATCTATTTAGGAGGGAGTTAAGATTAGAATCGGCAGCCTCCCAAGCTGTTACCTTTCTTCTAATTATTGTTATGTAATCAGCATGTGCAATATGCTATTTACACAACACAGTATACAAAAAAGCTGTAAGAAACCCAGTAAACCTTCCAAGGGATCTAAAATATCAGATTGGCATACTTAGATTACAATAGTTTATCAGAGATTATCGATATGTATCATCCAACGTTTATATTTCTTTCTCCAAACTTTTGATTATGCTTAGTCCTGTTCCAGTATCTTATAAATGGTTGCCAATTATTATCATATTTTGCCTGAGGTGCCATTTTCCTTCCTTTATAGCCATATATATGAGTTACTCCCCATTACCATGCCATACCAAGGGCCATTCGGCACAACCCCCCCGCCTCCCCGGCCAAAAAAAAAATGTTTTCCGGTAGGAAATAAGACATTTCCTTCATGGAGTTCTACAATGTTTTTAGCTTGAAACGTTTTATTTCCAGCCTCAAAATGGCTTATTTACATGGTGTTCCCTGGAGATGCTTTTTCTGAAAAGTTTTCACTTGCTGTGAGATCTCTTTATGACATTTTCCATGCCTCCTGGACTTCCTCATCAATGCCATGTTGTGAGCTCATGCTAATGTAACCCCCAGGCCCAGAATGGGTTGACCCAGAAAGGGGTGGAGACTCAAAGCAGCAGAAGGCTGCAGAGCTCATGTAGTTTGGAGGAGACAAGGCTACCAGACTCGGACCTTGATTGGTATAAGCCCTTAACACCTTGTTAAGGGTTTCTTTTTATGTTTGTAATGGGTGAGAGTTCTCCTGGAAACCTTCATCATGTTGAATCCTGTTCATCAAGCCCTTGGAGTCTTCAGGAGCCAACCCACTTGCAAAGAAGAATTGGACTTGGCAGTATCAGTAGACTGTCAATATAAGGACTTGAAAATGCAACCTGAACAGGACCTTGAAGTGTGATGTTAAATGTTGATGTTATATGTTAAGAAAGTAAACCATTTTGTTTTTAAAATTTGTTGTTGCAAACTCATTCCAAGTTCTACCCCACAGAACCCACAGATACAGGTTACACTGACCCTCGCATTGTATTTTTGTCTTTTAAAAAAAAATTTCAGGGAGGGGAGTTGTGTCTTCAAAGCTACAAAGACACAATCCTTAGTGAATTGCAGCATGAAGCCTCATAGCATTGGATTCACATTGGTTTAGAAAAAATTGATTGACAACAAAATGGCAGCCAGGAATCATTTCGAAGAGGTGAGTTTTGAGGGGGTGAACCAATGGGGGAGGGGTTCTTGTGTGGAATGGACCCAAATCTTATGCTATCAAACTTTAGTCTAAGGTACAATCTATTGTTACCAGTTTTGCTATCTTTTTTTACCTACTCTGCTATCCCTGTTCATTTGACAGAGGTGCTGACAAACTTATTTTGTTTGCAAAGCCTATTTATTGGTTTGTTTGTTTTTTACAAAAACCTATTATACTTTTTGACCCATCCTTGTTTCAACCCTAACCCTAACCCGCAGCAACCCTCGGGCAAAGGTGAGTGGGGAAAGGGCCATTGTTCTTCCCTTCTCCATTTTATCTTCCCAATGGCCTTATGAGGTAGGTAAGTCAGAAAGCTCACCCTGTAAGTTTCATAGCAGAGTGGGGATTTCAACTCATTTCCCAGACTTGGTCTATTATTCTAACCACAACACCAGGCTCGATGTGCGTAAAAATGCCCCAAGTGACGTAAACAGAAAATAATATAAGAAACAACCACAAGCCAGAGGTGGGATCCAGCAGGTTCTCACCAGTTCCCGAGAGTGGGTTACTAATTATTTGTGTGTGCCGAGAGGGGGTTACTAATTGGGTCCGCTTTTCCGTTAGAAATTCCATTAGGTCCAAAAATCATAAAGTCCTGTTATTTCCTATGTGGCTGGTTAGCAAAGGTAGAAAACGGGATAATTCTCCCTGTTGGGCTGTTTTAAAAACAAGTTTTAGAAATACGGTAAAGTTCCTTGTTTAAGGAAAGTATCCTTCTTTTGATTTCTAGAAACAAAATTAAGTATTTGAAAGTATTAAGTATTTGACAGGCAGTCAATTAGAGGAGAAGTAGTTTCTGTTGGCAGTAGACGACAGGACTTGCTATAATGAGTTTAAATTATGGACAGAAAGATAGCAGCTGGAAATTAGGAACTTTTTTTTACAGTAAGAGTTTTTTACAGTAACATAGAAATTATTAATGCCCCGCCCTTAGAATGCCCGGCCACGCCCCTGTCATGTCCCGCCCAGCCCCATTGGCGCTACGCCACTGTTTGAATCCCTCCACCATGGGAACTTGTTACTAAAATTTTTGGATCCCACCACTGCCACAAGCCATTGTAACAATGGACTGTTAACACTGAAATGTGGTAGAACTCCAAGCAGTTATATCCCCACGCTGTGTTACCAACCCTCAGGCAAGGCCTGGAGATCCCCTAGAATTACTGCTGATTTCCAGACTATAGTGATCAGTTACCCTGCAGAAAATGGTTGCTTTTGAGGGTGGACTCTATGGCAACCCTACTCTGCCCCAAACCCCGCCTTTTCCATGCTCCACCCCCAAAACTCCAGGAATTTCCCAACCTGCAGTTGCCAACTCTATCCCACCCTTTCAAGGCATTAGTTAAAGATTCAAGGACAGTGTTTAGAGCTCTCCAGTGGCTTCAAGGGCCACAGAAAACTCTCTATAAGGTCAGACCTCTGTTCTGGTAGTGGAAAGAAAAAGGTTTCCTGGCCTCCCCAGCTTTTCTTGAGCCTTCAAAAAAGATCACTGGGAAAATTCTTAAAATAAAATATGATCGGTGCACAAAATGTGTGCTGTCATCAAAGCAATGTTGCAAAATTGATCAGCCCTCTTCTTCTTCTTCAAAAAGAGTACCCTTTTTCCTTTTGCCTTTCCTTCTCTGCCCCTCCTCCTCCTCCTCCTCCTCCTCCTCCTCCTCCTCCTCCTCCTCCTCCTCCTCCTCCTCCTCCTCCTCCTCCTCCTCCTTCTTCTTCTTCTTCTTCTTCTTCTTCTTCTTCTTCTTCTTCTTCTTCTTCTTCTTCTTCTTCTGTCGAGCAAGGAAACATCCCAGAGGAGTTCCCTTTAGGAATCCTGATCTCAGCATGAAACTGACACAATTTATGTTGACACCGCCAGCTCCTTTTCAGCCCGAAAAACGGCTTCATCTCATCAGGGGAGGCCGTCAGGAAACGGTACAGTCAAAATTTCATCACTTGGACAGCTTTATGGAGACGTAGCGGGCCTTCTCTTTCCCTCAACCTCCCAGTTGGTTTGTTTCAAAGCATGGTGCTCTCCCTAAATGGCAACAAGGGAAAGAAAAATTAAAATAACCAAGTAATTTGAAGTGTTCAGAATTGCTAGTTGGGAGAGAAGAGGTCTGTATGTGTCTATAAGGGTCTGTGTTTGCAATCAGTGTTGGTGCTCTTTATACAGGTGGTCCCATAATCCATCATAGAGGCCCTTTCTGCACTGCGGAAAGGGCGCCCCTGCACCGGCAGGAATTCTGCCGGTGGAGGGGTGGGGGGCCGTCAAGACAGGAGAGAGTGCGTGAGCTGCCCCCGTGAGTCCGGCGCAGGAGAGGCAGCTCAAGACGGGAGCCGCCTTTTCGCCGTCACTGCCACTGCCGCGTCACCTTCGTCGCCCAGCTGGACTCCTTGACCTCGCTCACGCTGCCTCCCCACCTCCAGGCCGGAGGACAGCGCAGGGAGGGTCTCAGCAGTCCAGTAGAGCGACGCAGGACGACGAGGTGAGTGGGAGAGGGAAGGGGAAAACAGCGTGTTCCCGGCGGTGCTGTTCGCACCGTGCTGGCGGGACGTGCTGTTTTCCAAAAACCTCCCTCCAGGAGGGAGGTTTTTGGAGGCGGCCTGACGCCGCCCTGGGGGTGGTGGAGGGGAGCCAGGTCGGCACTGCTGCGTTTTAGCAGCGCCGCCTGTACGAACGGCTCCCTGGGGACGGCGTTTTTGCCGTCCCCAGGGCGCCGTATATGGCCTGTGCGGAAAGGGCCAGAGTTTCTGGCAGGTCTTGCAGCTACCCTTGGCACTTCTAGATTGCTCTAGGAATCATTAACAATGACCAACCTGTGGCATGAGTGAGGCTCAGCAAAGCCTAAGGGCTCTAAAAATGCTCGTAGGGTGCTTCCATGTGGAA
Source organism: Sphaerodactylus townsendi (assembly GCF_021028975.2). Classification (NCBI taxonomy): domain Eukaryota; kingdom Metazoa; phylum Chordata; class Lepidosauria; order Squamata; family Sphaerodactylidae; genus Sphaerodactylus; species Sphaerodactylus townsendi. The sequence continues at coordinate 18,109,513 of NC_059430.1, forward strand.
AACTTCTCCATGTTGCTTTCAGCACTGCTTGTGCATGCAGAGTCAGTGTGGTGTAGTGGTTAAGAGCAGGTGCACTCTAATCTTGAGAACCAGGTTTGATTTCCCACTCTGCCGCTTGAGCTATGGAGACTTATCTGGTGAGCGAGATTAGTCTGTGCATTCCAACACACGCCAGCTGGGTGACCTTGGACTAGTCACTGTTCTTTGGAGCTCTCTCAGCCCTACCTACCTCACTGGGTGTTTGTTGTGAGGGGGAAAGGGAAAGGAGTTTGTAAGCTCCTTTGAGTCTCCTTACAGAAGAGAAAGGGGGATATAAATCCAACTCTTCTTTTTCTTCTTCAGAGGCATGCACAACTGAGGGTCCTCTCATGGGAAGTTTCCGCACACTGTCCTCCATCAGCCCTTCAAAGATAACATTTTCCTTGCATTTTTTCTCTGTCATCCACTAGACAGTTTTTAAAAATGATAATTGCTATAGATGTATAAGCGGGTTATGGTGCAAAGGTTTTGTATGTGGGAACATCCCAGGAAAAAAATGAAAAAGAAAGGTAAGACCTTGTCTACTTACAGGAAGTTCTGACCATAGAATTCATAGAGATTCCTAGAGTAACTTGGGAGTGCCAAGGGTAGCTCTAATACTTCCTGAAACTCTATGCTAGATTTCTGTGGCAGATTATTTGGCACTTGCAAGTAGTTCTAGGAACAGTGGTGGGATCCAAAAATTTTAGTAACAGGTTCCCATGGTGGTGGGATTCAAACTGTGGCGTAGCGCCAATGGGGCTGGGTGGGGCAAGACGGGGGCGGGGGCGGGCATTCCGGGGCGGGGCATTCCTGGGCGGAGCTGTGGCAAGGACACAGCCGCTGCGCCGGTCCTTGGGCAGGAAACGAATGCACACAGACACAGGCTGCCACGCACACCGGTGCACCTCCTGCTAGACTGCTTCAAGTTCTGCGCGCTACTGCTGAGAGGAGGGGCGTAACTAAGGCAAACATCACGTGGCAAAATCACCAATTAGTAACCCCCTCTCGGCACACACAAATAATTAGTAACCTACTCTCGGGAACCTGTGAGAACCTGCTGGATCCCACCTCTGTCTAGGAATCACCAAAAGCTGTATGGTCAGAACTTCCTGAAAGTGGATTACCACTGAGTTTCTGGTTTTTCTTCCCAGGATGAGTTCTCCCCTCTGGCCCCAATTTCCACGCATGAATCAGATGTGCATCAGCGAACAAAGCCCTCAGTTACTTGGGGGTCTCCCGCTATGACTAGTAAATGGGAACCCTGGCTACAGAAATTACTGACTTTTTTAAAAGTCCTCTGGTGGTGCGGCATCAATGCAGGGCGAGAAGAGGCATACCTTTCCAGCCAGAACATGTGGACCATGCATTTTTCAAAAGATCCAAAAATCACATTTGGGAAAAAGAGCATGCCGAAGATGAGGATGTCAATTAAAGAAGCCCTATTGCCTTCTTTTGGAGCATCCGCGCAAGCTTTTTCCATGAGTAGTTTCTGTCCTGTATTGCTTCCCAGAGAGCCCCTCAGCCTGTTCTCAAGAAGCGCTACCAGAGATTCTTTCATCACAAAACTACAAGTGCATTTTAAATGAATGTATGTTCTCCTGGCATATCTGGCCCTTTTAAACCGTTGTTTGCCACTGATCTTCAACTCATGAATACATCCAATCATCCTAAACCACATAAATTCATGAAAAAAGCCCCTGCTATTCTTTTTTATTTTTAGGAGAATATGTAAAATATTTATGGCCCTCTATGCCCTTCATATCGGTTTCTTTTTGTTCCAAAATACATATGAAAGGAGATTAAAAATTTACAACGTTACAAAACAATGCAGTTAACTTAACACACCATCAGCTCTTTCTCTCTGCACAGCACGAACCTAGCCACGTTTACTTGGAAGTAAGTGAGTCCAAATGGGGTTTACTTCCCAAGCAAGCATCCACAGGAACTTTAGATAGTACCACAATTAATTGCAATTATAGCAGGGTGCTTTTAAATCTATTTGCTCAGATTTTCACCTGCTGTTTGGACAGAAATATTGCTTCAGACACAAACAAAGTATTTTTGCCTCACCATTTCTCGACAAGTCGGTCTCAGGATGCTTTAAAATAAAAATACAACAATCAAATACATTAATATCCCAAATAAGAAAATCACAGAGGCACCAAACGTTGGTTTCATTAGAATTTATGTACAAGTAACTATGTTTTGGGATTGTAGCTTTATTATTGATAACACTTGCGATCATTTTGACACACGGGAAACTTACATTGTCAGCTTCAAATCTTGAGTCATACAAATGTATGTCCACACTACCACCTCCTGGCTCAACCCAATTTCTCAGGCTGTAGAGAACTGAGATCCCATCTGTTGGGTACATCTCTCTTGCTCTTACACCCACCCACCCACCCACCCACCCACGGGATCCCTTCGAGTTGGCATTTAGTCCCTTAACTGCATGTGTTAAACATTTACTCTGAGAGGAATTTCAGTCAGGGAGTAGATTTGACTAGAAATATACTGAGTTCAGTGTGAGCTGGCAGCAGACAATACACAGACAGGAAAACTGGGAGTTTTATTTCATGGTCAAAGCTGAAAGTGGAATAGTAGTGAGACTTTCCTCAGGGGACAATAAATAAAGGGGAGGGAATTGTATTTTCTGGGTGTAGAAGAATTCCTAGGTCAGTTAGAACGGGACTTATACACACAGGTCGATTCCCAGTCTTTTGTTATCAGTGTTCTGCTAAAGTTACCACAAGAGGGAGATATACACATACTGCTTTATGTGTATTGTGTGAACGGGTACTGACCTGTTAGAACCCAAAACATGATTCCATTGATTAGCCACTGATGTTCGTATATAGTTATCTCTTGCCTGATTTCATTTCATTTCAAATATCTCCTGATCCCATTTGGTTTGTTTAATAAATTTTACTTCCGTTGATGAACTCAGTTCTCTGGTGCCTTGAAAAGGGGGGATTTGTCACAAGGGAAAAACAGTCTCCCTTCACCTTTCAGGAGTTCTTAAAGCTGAGCAGACAAGCTTTAAACACCTCATACGCTACCATCAAAACAGCTCAGTTATAAAAAGGTGGGAAAACCTGCCCAATATGAGTAGGAAGTTGACTGAGCCTGCCACAGAATTGTTAGGAGGTTGAAGGGACTTGCCACAGATGGAGATGCTGGGACCTTCTGCATACCAATCAGATGCTCTGTCACGGAGTAACATCTCTCTCCATGTGATTATATTGTCAAAGACTTTCATGGCTGGAATTAATTGGCTGTTGTCAGTTTTCTGAGTTGTGTGGCCGTGGTCTGGTAGTTTTTGCTCCTAAAGATGCAAAATGATGCTGGTGAAATGTGAGGAGCAAAAAGGGGCTGATGGGAATTGTAGTCCATAACATCTGGAGTGCCAAAGGTTCGCCACCATGGTACTAGACGCACTCCCCACAACAGCTACGTAGTTAAATTGTGGAATTCCTTGTCCCGAGATATGGCGATGGATGCCGACTTGGAAGGCTTTAAGAGCAGGGTTCATGTAGAATAGGGCTATCCATGGCTACTAGTCAAAAGGGATACCAGTCATGATATAACCCTCAGGGTGGTTTACGACAATGGTCATAACAATATCATTAAACAACAATCAGGTCGGGTGCTGTGTGGTTTCCGGGCTGTATGGCCGTGTTCTAGCAGCATTCTCTCCTGACGTTTCACCTGCATCTGTGGCTGGCATCTTCAGAGGATCTGAAGAAAACCACACAGCACCCAAGTGATTCCGGCCGTGAAAGCCTTCGACAATACACTGAACAATCAGGTCCTCACAATAAATATATTTCCCACGATGCCCTAACCAGTTCTAAAATAAGAGGGAGTGACTAGCTCTGTTGGGATGCTGTTGCTGCGCACATCATTATCATTACAACACACAGGAAATGCAAGGTTTCCAAGCTACTGGTACGGCCAGGAGAACTTATAGAATTACATTTCATTTCCAGATGACAGAGACCCTTTCCCCTAGACAAAATGGCTGCTGAGATCCCTCCTCTCTCCAATTCCTGCACTTTCCAGATTCTGCCCCCAAATCTCCAGAGTTCCCAGCAGATTTGGAAATGCTATGAGAGATTTCACAGTTCAGATACTAGGGTCTTTTAAAACTTCTTCACCAAGAACCTAGTAGAAAAATATACCTTTTGAATACATGCATTATTTTGGATTTGCTTCAACCTGCATCCCAGCATGTATAGAGTTCAGTGTGTTGTAGTGGTTAAGAGAAGTGGAGTCTAATCTGAAGAACCAGGTTTGAGTCCCTATTCCTCCACATAAAGCCTGCTGGGTGACCTTGGGCCAGTCACAGTTCTCTCAGAACTCTCTCAACCTCATCTACCTCATAAAGTGTCTGTTGTGCGGGGAGGAAGGGAAGGAGTTTGTCAGCTGCTTTGAGACACCTTAAGGTCGAGAAAAGCAGGGTATAAATTCAAACTCTTCTTCTTCCCTTCTCGACTGGATAAGTTAACCAAGGCACTCACTTTGTGGAAAGTAATCATTGTCTCTGAAAACCTAAATCTGCCTGTAGAACAGAATGGCACTCTGCAGGCTTCTGTCTGAACTAATGACTGCTTTCGAACAAATAATTTAACGGCACCACTTGAAATGATTTCATTCACACACAAATATTTTCCCTCCAACCCGTTTACAATTAAAATTCAAATAGGTTCAGGTATCGTTTGCTATTTATGGAAAGGAACAAATCTTAAATTATTATTTTTTTCTTTGCTTTGTCAACAATCCAGGTAACCAAAGGGACTCTTTTAATTACTGGGCGGGGGCGGCGGGTGAAGGAAAGAAATGTAATAATGCTCCCAGCCTACAAAATAACAAAATGATCACTATTCATTCAGGGGCTGTTATTACGCACAAAAATAAGGTGCTCTTCCCGTTCCTCCAGATATTTCTTTCTAATCCCATAAAAGCATCTGTCTTTGATTTCAAGTGGAATACCTGCTGTGCCAGGTTACAATGCAAATCCAATTTGTGTATAACAAAACCAAATGGGTTGAAATGAACTCTGCGTTCTAAAGATGTTTTTGTTTAATCATTGCCTTCCCTCGTCTTTTTTAATGAATGCATAATCAAGTTATACTTCAAGAGGAAAAAAATAAGGCAGGGGAAAGAAAAATGGAGTGAAGCCCCTTAAGACGGGGGGGGGGGGGGGGTTATATCTTTGCTGTATCTGCTTCTGATGATTGTTGTAACTTTCCTTTCTTGGAAGTCAGGAAGAAATAACATCAAATGCATGCAAACGAACGTCATTTGGAAATATCTGATGGCGGCGTCTTTGATACATAGCCTAATTATTGGAAGAAGGGGAGGAGCTAGCCTAAACAGCCATACATCTGGTAGTATTAGTGATGAATAACTGTGCTACAGGGCCAGAGGTGGGATCCAGCAGGTTCTCACAGGTTCCCGAGAGTAGGTTACTAATTATTTGTGTGTGCCGAGAGGGGGTTACTAATTGGTGATTTTGCCACGTGATGTTTGCCTTAGTTACGCCCCTCCTCTCAGCAGTAGCGCGCAGAACTTGAAGCAGTCTAGCAGGAGGTGCACCGGCATGCGTGGCAGCCTGCGCCTGCGTGCATTCGTTTCCCGCCCAAGGACTGGCGCAGCTGCTGCGTCCTTGCCACAGCCTTGCCCAGGAATGCCCCGCCCCTGAATGCCCGGCCACGCCCCTGTCGTGCCCCGCCCAGCCCCATTGGCGCTACGCCACAGTTTGAATCCCACCACCATGGGAACCTGTTACTAAAATTTTTGGATCCCACCACTGTACAGGGCCTATTATGAAAGCCATTTCTCTGTGTGCTGATGGCTAGAACTAGCCTGCCCATGCCCTATCCCGGCATACTCAATCTTTTAAACCTGGGGGAATTTTAGAATTTTGAGAATGGGCACCACCATAAAATGGCTACACATGGAGGCATTTACAAAATGGCTGCCACAGGGTGTTGTGGCCAATAACAAAACATAGGGAGCTTCCAATCCAATCATCCACCTACAAAGGAGGCAGCAGTTCAGAATGAACATTTCTTGCAGATACAATGGTGTGGCCATCTCTGGCTCTTCTGTAATTTTTCCTGCCTCTTTGTTTGGGGGAAGAGATGCTAAGAAGGAAACAGGCATCAGAGAACCCATTAGTAGCACCATCATCATGGCACATGGATCACTGTTGTGTAGGCTTGCTATTTACCTGGTTTGTCATTTGCCCCTGCCCTCAATAATTTGAAGAACAGCAGAAAAGTGGAAATAACATTGATGATGATGCTTTAGGAATTTCCCCTAGTCTTTATGGTTCTCACGATAGAGATCAGTGGAAATTCCTAGACCGTCACTTGGAAGTGATGTCACTTCCCCCTGAACCTCCACCCTCTCCAGACATCACCCTCAAAAATTTCTAGCAATGCTGGGAGCCCTAATAATCAGCTGCATGTGAATACCCACCATCAACTCCACTGTTTTGGACATCCTGGGGCAATTTGGCCTAGACAGTCCTTATAAATCTCCCAAGATGGATGCAGGGAGTGGGGCATATAAACCTGCACAGTAAGATTTAGATAACAACATACACAGCCTCTAACCTGTCCAGACTGGATATTTGCGGGGTGGGGGTGGGGGTGGGGAGGCCAGCCACTGTAAAAGAGTCTAAGGTATTTATGTTTTGGAAATTGTCAGGACTTCTAGGACTGAGAGGGAGAAAAATACATTATTTTGGTGAGTTTCAATATCAAAAGAGTAGCAAATATCCATCATATTAAGGAAGAACAAGCTTTTAACAACTGACGCTCTCTTGCCCTGTCACTAAAACAACTTTTCCCATTTCCGGAAAACATAAAGTTGATTTTGAGTAATTCAGTCCTGAGAGCATTAATTTTCAAATATATCTCCTTTGCACAAAAGCGAGGCACGATTAGCACCAATAACACATTCTTAAAGGCAGACAGTAAAGGAGGACACAAAAGAAGGGGCTCTTTCTGGTTTCCCTTTTCCCTCACACATGTGTTGTTGCAACCTTTTAATCAGAATGCTACTAAGCTGGTATTAAACTAATTTATTTAATCTTATACAGCACGTGGGTTGCTTGACTATGCAGTCCTAAACAGTTACACCCTTCTAAGCCCAGAGTGTAACTGGTTGGGAATGCATTGATAGAGATATACTCAGAGCTTGAAAGTGGGGAAGGCACCTATTAGGGTAAAAGTTATAAGGATAAATCAGGAACGAGTTATTAGAGTCCTGTAGCATTTTAAAATCCTGACAAGATTTTTAGGGTATAAGCTTTTTAAAAAATGAAGTTTATTAAAGTAAATATTTGCAAAGCCCGTCAAATTATTCGTACAGTATACATTGTATAGTGTTAATTAAGGCCCCTTCCGCACATGCAGAATAATGCACTTTCAATCCACTTCCAATGTACTTTGCAGCTGTGCGAAATAGCAAAATCCACTCACAAACAATTGTGAAAGTGGATTGAAAGTGCATTATTCTGCATGTGCGGAAGGGGCCCTCAACAGTTTTTCTCCCCAATTTCGGAGCGTCGTAATTAACTCCTTGTTAGATCGAAGACTTCTCTTTCATGGCATTAATATTACAATACATTTCAAAAAATAGTGGGGAAAAAAGTGGAAGAGTGTTTACAATAGAGTTTCTCAATGATATACATTGTTTAGTTGATTTGTATCTTATTTAACTATATTATAACACATGCGAAAAAAAATTTCTAATGGTTTTCATATTCTTTCTTCTTTGTATTTTCCATCTGTAATAATAATGACATACAGTCCATATCAATAACATATATATTTTTTCTAACCAATCTTCTTGATTCGGTATCTCACTAGATTTCCATTTTTGGGCTATAATCAGCCTTGCAGCTGCAATAAGATAAATAATTAATTCTGTATGTGGTATCAATTTTTTGTCTTTATAAAATCCCAACAGGAAAAACTCCAGTTCAAAATTAATCTGTACTCCCAAGATTTTTTGAATTTGTCTATGGATGTTTAGCCAGAATTTTTAAAAAATTTTTTACAGCTCCATCATGCATGGAAGAAGATCCCTAATTCCTTCCTGCATTTCCAGCAGTGTGGTGAGTAATTGTGATTCATCTTTGCGATTATGTAAGGGGGTAGATACCATCTGTGAATCATTTTGTAATCGTTTTCTCTTATGTTGGCATTTGGGGGAGGGCGGTATAAAAGTGGAACAAATAAATAAATAAATAAAATAAATTTGTAACCTTACATATACGGTTATAAGTCTACTTTTTCAGCACATTTTTTGTGCTGAAAAAAGCCCCCCTCGACTTACCTGCGAGTGAACAGGTGGTGAGCGGGTGGGGGGGGGAACGGGTGGTGAGGGGCAGGGGCGTAACAAGGCAGCCCTGGGCAAACTGTAGCCCTGGGCAAAACCTGAGTTGGATGCCCCCCGCCCCATGGGCGGCCACTCCACCACGACCAAATTTATTTTTGCACCAGGACATTGGTGCCTGCAGGGGGTGCATTTTTAGACATATCAGCACCAAAATTTCAGCATATCATCAGGAGACTGTCCTTATGCTACTCCCCAAGTTTGGTGAGGTTTGGTTCAAGGAGTCCAATGCTATGGACTCCCAAAGCGGGTGCCCCATCCCCCATTGTTTCCAATGGGAGCTAATAGGAGATGGGGGCTACAGTTTTGAGGGTCCATAACTTTGGCCCCCCTGAACCAAACTGCACCAAACTTTGGGGGTGCCATCATCTCCAGATGATACCCTGAAATTTTGGTGCCGATACATCCAAAAATGCACCCCCTGCAGGAACATCCTAGAAATTTGCTCAAGAATCTTTGTTCTGCATTGAGTTTTCTGCATTGCTGTCAATGGGGGTTGCAGGCTGTGGGGGCACATTTCTGAGGGCACAGTCTCAAAACTTTCAGGGTCTCATCAGGAGACTGCCCTAATGATACCCCCCAAGTTTGGTGCAGTTTGGTTCAGGGGGGCCAAAGTTATGGACCCTCAAACTGTAGCCCCCAATCTCCTATTAGCTCCCATTGGAAACAATGGGGGATAGGGGCACCCCCTTTGGGAGTCCATAACTTTGGACTCCCTGAACCAAACCTCACCAATCTTGGGGTGTAGCATAAGGACAGTCTCCTGATGATACGCCGAAATTTTGGTGCTGCTAGCCTAAAAACTGCGCCCCTTGCAGGCCAAAAATGGAAAACCACTAAAATACCCCAAAACGAACCCAGCATTTTGATGCCCCCCACAAGGTGATGCCCTGGGCAGCTGCCCACCTTGCCCAATGGGCATTACGCCAGTGGTGAGGGGAAAAAGTCTGGGAGCTGAGGGCATTTTTCTACACCTGCTCCCTGCTATGTGGACACAAAGGCAGCTCCCAGGTAAGCCTTGAGCTGTTGCTTCGCTGCACTACAGGTGGCCAGTAACTCCATTTATATGTTACAGAATTTTGTTTCCGGGCTGGGAGCTCCATGAATGCTAGGGGAGCCATACTCATTGGGAAATCCGCACCATTGGAGCCCATGGTGTGAGGAATCCCACACACTGGGGTGCCCTGGGGTGCAGCCACTGCCAGCACCTTTCTCGGCCCCCACCCAGTGTTTTGGAAAGCAGGCGGGACTTCTGTCCAGCTGAGCTTGCAGACCTGCAAAAAAGACTTGCTTTGGGGCAGCGGCTGCCATCACCACACAAGCATCTTTACTGTGTAATGATAAGCTATCTGTGTTGAAGGAGAACCTGTGGGGACTTTTTAAAAGGGGGATCTTGTTGAGCATCTTCCCTATGAAACTCTGAAGTGATACTGTCTGTGAGAGTTATATATTCCACTTCAGAACGTTTAAAGTTATTGTTGATACCATACTGTTTTTTAAAAATAAATATTTTAAAACATTTTTATTGGTATCTATTTTTATTTTTGAAATTTACCAGTAGCTGCTGCATTTCCCACCCTAGACTTATACACCAGTCAATAAGTTTTCCCAGTTTTTTGCGGTAAAATTAGGTGCTTTGACTTATAAGCGGGTTGACTTATACACAAGTATATACGGTATATGCCCTTTTCCAAATTATTTCCCAACAATCTAGATCTATATTCCTCTTTAGATTTTTGGCCCATTGTACCATACTTGACCTAAACAATTCATCCTCTGTTTCATAATTTAGTAAAATTGATAAAGTTTACTCATTAATTTTTTGTTGCCATTGGAAAAATATTTCATCTATTTTAATAGGTTTCTTAGAGAATCCCCAGATTTTTTCATCCTTCTCAAAATAATTGTTAAGTTGGATATACGTATACCAATGGCATTCTTTCCCACCTATTTTTATTTCTTCTCTCTTTTTAAATGTCTATTTCAAATGTCAATAAATCTTCTGATGAACTAGGAGTACCTAAATGCTGGCACCTCACTTTATCTCTTCACACCAGCCTTGAGGATGTAGGGAGAAAGTCAGAAAAACTAAAGCACAGAATGAGCTCAAGCTTGCTAAAGAAGTTAAAACAAAAAAAGGTTTTTTTTTTGTTATGTTCATAGCAAAAGGAAGACCATGGTGAGATCACTACATGGAGAAGATGGAGAAATGCTAACAGGGGTCAGAGAAAAGGCAGAACTACTAAACACCTTTTTAGCCTCAGTCTTCTCTTGAAAGGAAAACCTGGGGAAAATGGAGCAGATGCTGCAGTAGGAAAGCTTCAGCACAGAACAGATAAAGAGGTAGTACTGGAATACCTGGCTACGTCTCCAGGCCTACTGAACTACATCCCAAGGTATTAAGAGAACTGGCAAGAAGTAATCTCAGAATCACTGGCAATAATCTTAAAGAATTCCTGGAGAACAGGAGAAGTCCCAGCAGACAGGAAGAGGACAAATGTTGTCCCCATCTTCAAAAAGGGGAAAAAAGAAGTCCCAAACAACTACTGCCCAGTCAACCTGGCATCAATAGCAGGAAAGGTTCCATGGCAGATCATTAAACAAAAGAGAATGCCATAATCACTAAAAGTCAACATAGATTTCTCAAAAACAAGTCATGCCAGACTATTCTTTGTTTGTTAGAGTGCCAAGCTTGGTAGAATATTGTGGATGTAGCATACCATGATTTCAGTAAGACCTTTGACAAAGTTCCCCATGATATTCTTGCAAAAGAGCTAGTAAAATGTGGACTAGACAATGCTACTGTTAAGTGGATTTGTAATTGGTCTTCCAAAGGGTGCTGCCCAATGGCTCATCTTCATCCTGGAGAGAAGTGACTAGTGGGGGTACCACAGAGTTCTGTCCTGGGCCCAGTGCTAGTCAATATTTTTATAAGTGTCTTGGATGATGAACAGAGGGCATGCTAATCAAATTTACAGATGATAACAAATTAGGAGGTGTAGCCGTTCTTAAGGTGTTGGTCCGTTCTTAAGAATCACATTGATTTTTAATGTCTCAAACCACTGAGAGATCCTCACATTGGTGAGCCATGGAGATTTTAGTGAGGGTAGGAAGAACAGAATGAAACTAACCTTAATCTGTCTGAATTCTGGCAAATGTTCAGCACTGCCAGTCTTTGGAAACTCTTTTTTTACTCTGCACAGAATTTCATGCCCATGTGTGCAATTTTGGCTTCCCAGTTCTGGCTTTCCAGTTCTACTCCATCTAGGCATCGCTGACAAGAAAATGTCTACCAAATTGTCTTGCCTTGCGCAGAACTAATATGCTATTGTCCCCCCACCCCCATCCCAAGACAACAAGAGTCCCACTATAATCAACCAAAGAGGTTAACTTCAAAAGTTGGCTGTGTATGAATTAGTGCCAGTTGTGATGATAGTTTTTTTTAGCATTCCAAGCTCATTCTAAATAAGCCACCACACAGCCAGCAAACAATAACTTGTGCCTACTAACTGTTCTTAATTTTTTAACATTTTTCACACACATAAAAATACGATTATCTATCTATCTATCTATCTATCTATCTATCTATCTATCTATCTATCTATCTGTCTGTCTGTCTGTCTGTCTGTCTGTCTGTCTGTCTGTCTGTCTGTCTGTCTGTCTGTCTGTCTGTCTGTCTGTCTGTCTGTCTGTCTGTCTGTCTGTCTGTCTGTCTGTCTGTCTGTCTGTCTGTCTGTCTGTCTGTCTATCTATCTATCTATCTATCTATTTGTTTATTTATTTATTTGTTTATTTATTTAAATTTATAGACTGCCCCATCCCCGAAGGGCTCTGGGCGGTGCACAACACTATCTGTATTCAATGTGTAACAAGGGTCACAATAGTGACCATATTTACTAAAATCCCTTAAAAACCATTAAAAACCATTTAAACAGCGGTCAAACAATAATACGGCGCACTGTAACCCAATTCATTAAGACCTCCCCAGAAGGAGGGAGCGGCCAGACTCCTCCCTAAAAAGATAACAAATATATACACAAGAATGGAATCATAAAAAAACCAATTCTTAGTCTTAAAAGCAATCTCATAGGGTAGCAAAATCACGCATCTAAAACCCATGGACACATGCGGTCAAAAAAAAAAAACCTCCCTTGAAGTTTGATGTTTTAAAATATTGCTGAACTCTGCTATAATTAATTAAAACATGTGACCACTGGATGTCCCCATAGTTCCTCCAATTCAGCTTCGCTATCTTTTACCTGGCAGGTAAGAAGAAAATGCATTTCATCGAGATCAGCGCAGTGGCAAACACTTTTGGTTCTGTGAGAGAGAGTGATTTGTAGACATTGGGGATATATGGAGCCGGGTATTGGCTCCACGGCTTGGTTGGTGTCCTTGTCTAATTGGGCTTCTTTGTTCTCTTGAAGGGTTCCTTGTACCTAACCTCTTTTATGCAGATGGAACTGACTCTTTTCCTGGAAGTAAACAAAGAAATATTTAAAAGTGAAGGAATTCAGCTCGTGTCAAGCTAAAACAAAAACAACAAACATACTAGACTAGCCTAGTAACTGAATTCTCCCTAGAATCTAAAAGGAGTAGACTGAGACTATTGTATCTTTGTTCACATTATGAAGAGACAAGAGTCACTAAAAAAGACAATAACTCTTTAAAAAGCTGAAGGAAGCAGGAAAGGAAGAAGACCCATCATGACCCAGCTATTGCAGGTAGTTATGTGCATAGGAAGAGAATTATAGAGTTGGAAGAGACCCCTCAAGAGCCATCAAGTCCAACCCCCTGCAATGCAGGAACACACAATCAAAGCACTCCTGACAGGTGGCCATCCAGCCTCTCTTTAAAAACCTCCAAAGAGGGAGACACCACACTCCGAGGCAGTGAATTCCACTGTTGAACAGCCCTTACTGTCAGGAAGTTTTCCCTGATGTTTAGGTGGAATCTCTTTTCCTTCACCTTGAACCCATCACTCCTGGTCCTAGTCCAGTGATGGCAAACCTTTTTGAGACTGAGTGCTCAAATTGCAACCCAAACCCCACTTATTTATCACAAAGTGCCAACCAGGCAATTTAACCTGAATGCTGAGGTTTTAGTTTAGAAAAAAACAGTTGGTTCCCTCTTCCTCTGCCCCACCCGCTCAAGCAGGGGCCAGCCTGCTCTAGCCTCCAGCAAGTCCCGTGCGCACCGCTCTTGCCTCTCTAGCATCTCTGCCTCCTCTGTGCCCACCCTCCCCTTGGGCAGCAGCCACCCAGAGCACAGGCACCAGGCCCACCAGCTGAGTCCTCTCTGCTCACCGCAGTGAGCGCACATCATGCTCAGTGGCACAGGCCAGCCTAGATGTGTGTGGGTGGGTGACTTTCCGCCCCCCCACATGACGAACTCTCTGTCCCCGTGCCCACAAAGAGGGCTCAGAGTGCCACCTCTGGCACCCGTGCAATAGGTTCGCCATCTCTGTCCTAGTCTGTGGAGCAGCAGAAAGCAAGCTTGCTCCCTCACCAACCTGACAACCCTTCAAATACCTAAACATGGCTATCATGTCACCTCTTAACCTTCTCCTCACCAAACTAAACATACCCAGCTCCCTAAGTCTTTCCTCGTAGGGCATGGATTCCAGACCTAATATGCCTAATAAATTAAAGTCCTTGACCCCATCTTTCTCTTAGGTGGAATCTGGAGCTCTCCCAGAATTCCAATTTACAACCAGATGACAGGAATCCGTTCCACTGGAGAAAATGGCTGCGTTGGAGGGTGGGTTTTATGGCATAACACCCCACCATAGTACCTCTTCTCTCCCAAGCCCACCTCCCCAGGAGTCTGTTGTGACAGAACTCATAATTTTATTGGCAGCAGTTCAGTTAGTTGAGAGCACTTGCATGAACCTGTTGGAGTCACTCCTTAAGAGTAAAGCAACCTCAACTACTGCTCATTCTTTTGGCCTCTATTTCGAAACCCAGAAACACGACAGGGTGTTCATCCCCAAATCTCCAGGAATTTTCCACACTGGAGCTGGCAATCCTATCTCCTCCACTTATTTGAGAAATAAGTCGTACCATTATGTATTTTTGTCATGGCGAGACATAGGTAAGACATTCCGGTAGTTCCTGTTTAAATTAACCCCTTGACAGTGTACACAAATACTGTACTACAAATGATGATGGCAGGAAAGAGAAGAAAATGACAATAATCTTGCAGCGCCAACTGGGCCTGACAATTTCAGATGGCAGGGAATAAAATGGTTCACAAGGTCCTTTTGGAACTTGCAAATTGTTCGCCACATCTATTAAACTGCGAGATGTGTATTCTTGGCTTCGTCTTCCCGTCTCTCTCCAAGGCTTTCTGACTTTATATTACTTTGTTTCAATGGTTCTGGAAAATAAGTCGTAGCCACAAAGCAGATTATAGTGTTGTTTAACATGGGACTTCTGAAGATTCCTGCTCCAGCTGTTCTGGATTTGATTTTGCAGCCGTTTCTCTCGTAAGAGCTGTTTAGGAAACAATAGGAAACGAACACTGTGTAAGAAGAAGTAATTCAGTTAAGAGAATGCTACAGTATTTTGCTCCTATCTAAACATATAGATTGTATTAGAACAGCTGCAAATTAAAATATATTTGCCTGTACATACAGTGGAACCTCGGTTTTCATCGATTTGCCTCGGTTTTCATCAATTTGCAGCAAGGTGCAGCGGTTTGTGGAGAAAAATCACCTGGACAAAGCTGTTGCAGGCCGTGTCTGCAACTTGTTTAATGACAATGTCTTGCCCCATTTCAGACAAATCTTAAAGAGGCGTCAGAACAGACCTCTTGGGACAGCTTTCTGGTGCGACATTGGTCCACTGGCTCTGAAGCTCGTCCTAGTGTTATTGTTTGTTACTGTTTTCAGCATTAAACACTATGTTTATTCACCAAAAAATGTGTTTTTGGTATGTTTCCTGGAGTGCCTAGAATGGATTAATTGGATTTACATTGATTCCTATGGAAAAGTTTGCCTCGGTTTTCATCGGTTTTGGTTTTCATCGATTCTTTTCGGACGGATTACCAACAAAAACCGAGGTTCCACTGTATATTGTATGAACACTTCAGCTTTACTTTAAAATTGTAATTATAATGTTCTAAATGGTTTAAGATCTTTTGTCCTGATCCAGCAAGCCTAGCCTATTCTTAGGAAAACATTTCCATAAAGAGTTGCAACTCTGGGCGAGAAATTCGTGGAGATTTTGGGACGAAACCTGGGAAGGGCGGAGTTTGGGAGAAGGAAGAGCTCAGCTGGCCATAATGCCCAAGAGTTCACCTTTCAAAAACAACCATTTCCTTCAAGGGAGCTGACCTCTCCTGTCTGGAGATGAGTTGACAGTCCTACTTCCATGCATGGATTATGTTCTGGATTGGGAACCATCCAGGCAAATGGGGGGAAAATGCCAATGCCGCCCACCTAGCAGCTGCAGGGTATGGGCAGAGCATACCCAAGGTTCCAAACTCCCCAGAGCTTTGCCAGTACCAGTTGCTACACACAGATCTTTGCTCAGTTGTAGGCTGTCGAGCTGGAAACAAACTCTGGCTGAGGGCTGTCCTCTCCCCAGTTACTTATGGTCATCATCAAAGTCAGAGGAACAATATTCAGGCATCCATTGGTTGCACCTGGACCCAGCTGCAGCTAAGGACCTCCCACCTACCTTTACTGAGGCTAGAGGGAGGAGAGGCAGCAGCCACGCTTCCTTCCTTCACATCTGGATCAAGGTCCAGTTGAGAGCTTGAACACATGGACACACATGAAGTATAATGAATCAGACCATTGGTCCAGTGAGGTCAGTATTGTTTACTCAGACTGGCAGGAGCTCTCCAGGGTCTCAAGTTGGGGTCTTTCACATCATCTCCTGCCATATCCGGTCGATTCCCCACTGAAAAAAAAATGAATTTAGATACATCCAGGTTTGGAAAGATCCGGCACCTTTTGATCACGGTTTGATGGTCCCCATTGCACCTTGTGGCCCCCAAATGATCCTTGTTCCCAGCAACACAGCAGCAATGCAGGACTCACCACTACTGGCGGATCGAACGCGTGATCCGCTCAGGGGCTTTCCTGATTGGCTGCTGCGTTGTGTTGGGGCGGGAATTGTTTTTTTTATTTTTAACCTTGTGGATCCATGTCTGTGCGAGCATGCGCAGAATGACTTTACGCGGAGATGAAGAAACGGGCAATTAAAGCAAAGCACTGTTTCCACGCACCTCCATGTAGTCGGATCCACGTGGATACGACGTGTAGCACTGCTTTGTATTGCCTTCTACTGAGTCAATCAGTCAAAACCGGCCCCATGTTGCTTCATATCCATGTGGATCTCTGGTCCGTGAAATTTTTAAAAAGGCTACGTGCCATCACGCACAGTCCACTGCATTATCATTGGATGGGAGACTCCATGTCACTACCAGCGACGGGAAAAAGAAATCCGGACCCCCCCCCCCAACTTCCCTGCCACTCCAGATTGCCCACGGATTTTAAAAAAAGGTCTACTTCCATGCAGGTTCTAAAATACACGTGCGGGGGGGGGGGGGACCAGAAACGGGATGAATGCGTGTTCAGCGCTGGTGAAGTGGGGAGTTTTGCAGAAAACCTGGATATTTAGCATGACAAGCACGCATCTAATCCTCAGTGGGGAATCCACCTCCTTTAACTGGAGATGCTGGGGACTGAAGCTGCAACCTTCTGCATGCCAAGCAGATGCTTTACTGCCAAGCTACTCCCCATCTATCAACTACCATCAGCAAGGTTAGGTACCCATCTCCTTCACTTGGCCCTAACTCCAGCTAACTTCTCTTGCCATTTTCCAGTGGGAAAAGCTACCTCCAAAAGTATTTACTACCCCTGTTGGGTGGGAAGGAACACAAACTTAAATACATGGAAATGTGAAAAGGTCAATTAAAGAACTACACAGAAAATGTAACATGTAGTTTGATCTTGAGAAGTTACTTTTCCATTGTTATGGCCAATGAATGCCTTAGACCAGTGGTGGCAATGTGCCATAGGTGGCACTCAGAGCCCTCTTTGTGGGCATGCATGCTGTCACCCCAGTTTGGGCACTTGTCAGTGGCATAGCGCCAAAAGGTGCGGGGTGCGCGATGCACTGGGAGTACACCCCTGCAGGGGCATGGCAAGGGCATTCCTGGAGCATGGCGGGGGTGTTTCATGGCAATCTGGGGACATTCCAGGACAGGGCGGGGGCATGGCGGGGACACAGGGGGCACGCATGCCCCGGGCACAGCTTCCCCTTGCTCCACCACTGGCACTCGGTCTCTAAAAGGTTCACCATCACTGTCTTAGACAAACACTGGTAAAAGTAATTAATATTTCACATTTTTCAGGTTGCTTTATACCATATTAAACTACTTACATTTGGTCTCTTGTGCTGCTGTGTTTGTTCCTTATTCTTCTCTCCAGCTTACACTGATGGGCGCCCTTCACCACTAGCTAATTCCAGGTTGGGAAATTCTGCGAGATTTGGGGTTCCTGGAGAACGTGGTCAAGTGGGAGCTCAATAGGGAGTTGGTGCCATAAAGTCCACCCTTTGGAATGGTCATTTTCTCCAAATTATCTCTGTGGTGTGGAGATGTAATTCCACCTGGAGGTAGGCAATCCTGTTCACCACCGTGCCTCTGGCTGTGGGCGTACATGGGCTGAATGTGTTGAAAAAGCCCAGTAAGGGTTAGCGTTCAAGGTTTTTGTCCATCCGTAAAAACTAAATGGTAAGAAGTGAGAACACACCCATAATTTGGCTTAGGACTATTCAAAGAGGGAAGAGGAGATGTTACCGCAAATGCTGGGATCTGCCCTTTTTTAGAGTGGGAAATTAGCAAAGGGGCAGACCTGGCTTATTGAGAGATTACGTAAGGTCAGCATCTTGGTGGCCAAAGTTTTATGGAGAGTTGCTTTTTGCAAGAAATTTGCAGGAGAGCAAAATGAAGTTTCACAATTTTATTAAAAGGGTAAAAATAATAAATCTGCAAGCACACAATAATGAACACTGCGGAACACACACACTCATAGGATATAGGTCAGTGATGGCGAACCTTTTCGAGACCGAGTGCCCAAATGGCAACCCAAAACACACTTATTTATCGCAAAGTGCCAACACGGCAATTTAACCTGAATACTGAGGTTTTTGTTTAGAAAAAACAATTGGCTCCGAGGCATGCGTTACTCGGGAGTAAGCTTGGTGGTAGTCGGTGGCTTTGCTTTGAAGCAACCGTGCAACTCTTCCAATAGGTGAATCACAGCCCTAGGAGGGTTTACTCAGAAGCAAGCCCCATTGCCAGCAACCGAGCTTACTCCCAGGTAAAGGATCGCACGTTAGTTCTTCGCATGAAAATCAGTGGGGTTTAACAGCGCTTAACAGGGTTACCTACACTGCTTCCCCCAAACTAGGTCTTAGGTTTAATGCTAATAATCGAGCCCAGCAGCCCAGGCCAGCCTAGATGTGTATGTGTCGGGGGGGGGGGGTGTGACTCTGTTTGCGTGTGCCCACAGAGAGGGCTCTGAGTGCCACCTCTGGCACCCGTGCCATAGGTTCACCACCACTGATATAGATAGTGTTGAGTGTATAGGTTTAGAGATAGGTGGAGGGCTTTGGGGATTTTTAGGGGTGATACTTTACCAGATCCTGAAGACACTTTGGGTCCAAGAAGCAGAGACCAGCGACCCACACTGGGCTCCAAGGAAGTGAGTTAGAAAGCAGATGACATGCAGTGCAACTGAACCAAGGGTTGGCTCAGAAGTACTGGGCACTGAGTGATGGTTGAGGGGTTAATTTATAGGAAAGGTTGGGCACTCTAGCCTTTCTCAAGCTGCGCAATTCCCACTGAGGACAATTGTGCTGCTTGAAAATCATAGCGAAACCACACTCTGGGGAAGCCATGGAATACGAGCTCCGTGTTGCTTATTGAAAGTGTCTAGGCACACTTTCACACACTTCTGGGAGCAGTGTTAAATAGGCTAAGAAAAAACTCTGCAAAACTGAAACCCAAACCAGTGGTTCAGTGGCCCATCAATTTTGGTTCATATTTGTTGTTACTGATTTGTAACATATAGGACAAACAACTTGAATAATGTATACCAACAAATGATGTGTTGATCCTGTTGTACATGTATCAAATACTTGCTTGAATATCCTTTTCTCTGTGAAGAAACCGAATAAGAGATATTAGCTTTTAAACAGTTCAGAATTTAGTTGGCCTTGATTTACCTAAAGCTGTGAAGAAGAAGAAGAAGAAGAAGACGAAGAAGAAGAAGAAGAAGAAGAAGAAGAAGAAGAAGAAGAAGAAGAAGAAGAAGAAGAAGAAGAAGAAGAAGAAGAAGAGTTTGGATTCATATCCCCCCCTTTCTCTCCTGTAGGAGACTCAAAGGGGCTTACAATCTCCTTGCCCTTCCCCCCTTACAACAAACATCCTGTGAGGTAGGTGGGGCTGAGAGAGCTCCGAGAAGCTGTGACTCGCCCAAGGTCACCCAGCTGGCGTGTGTGGGAGTGCACAGGCTAATCTGAATTCCCTGGATAAGCCTCCACAGCTCAGGCGGCAGAGCTGGGAATCAAACCCGGCTCCTCCAGATTAGATACACAAGCTCTTAACCTCCTGCGCCACTGCTGCAGAGTAGTCTGTATATTACTTTCTGGGGCATCTGTCCTCTTGTTTACAGCGGTAGGCCCACTTGGAGGCTGGCAAACATGGCGTCCAAACACATGTTGCTCCAGCACCATCTCCAGTTAAAGCATTTCTGTTTTTTTTAAAATCACTTCAGTGTTTGGAATGGAGCTATTCTCCCCCCCCCCCCCCCCTGTCCTCTCTACTAATTTATCCCCTCCTGAATGCTATTCAGTTCACCCAAGTCAAAACAGTAGTGAACTCGGTCTAGAGCCTTTTATGAGAGAATAAACGAAGTCTTAGCAAAACCACAGGAACTCCATCAAATTACCTGAGAGAAGTCCTGTTTTCCCAAACCAGATCAACGGAACAATTTTTGACTTCCCTCATAAACCCATGCAAAGCTAGCCGGGCAGTGGGAAACATTTGGTTGTGTCTTCAGTTGGGGCCTTGGCGTCAACAGATTGCTTCTGGGTTGTGTTATTATTAGTGCAAGCTGGACAGCTTGAATGTGAGAATAATTTATTCCCTGTACACTTCTAATTACAGCAAAGGAGGTTTGAACAGTGACACTCTTGTCCATCTTGTTCTCTCTTGTCTTTCAGGCATGGCTGCTTGCAGCTAAGTAGACAGACCAAGCGCAAAGCATATGAGAAACACAACTCTGTCAGAAAAGGACTGAAGTGTTACCGTTAATTATTCTGGACCATGTGCTCATTTTCAACCCATCTAACATGAGAAATTGTCTCCGAGGTGTCAAACAGCATCACTTACGTAAGTGCAGGGGGAGGAATAACAAAAAAAGTTTGAGTGACTGGATTCGGGTGACCTGCCAGGCACCCTCACCAGAAGCTTTGAGATTTTGCACCCAATTTGTGTCTTCGAGTTTGAGGCAGAATTTAAATTGGGATCCATTTTTTTTTTAAAAAAATCCTTACAGGCCTGATTCGTTGTTTGCATGGCACGCTTATCTTTGTACTCGAAATGGTTCACTTCAAGAAATCCTGGAAATACGGTTCTCATTTTTCACAAGGACAAATTCATCGAAAGCGATCTTTGTGAATTTTATTTGGGCCCAGTAGCATACGAGAGAACAAGAGTTTTAGTTATAAGCTGTGGAGCATCAAAGAGGAAGGTTTGGATTTATACCCCCTTTTCTCTCCTTTAAGAAGACTCGAAGTGACTTACAAACTCCTTCCCTTCTCCTCTCCACAACAGACACCTGGTGAGGTGTGTGGGGCTGAGAATGCTCCCTTTGTAATATACCTGCTGTGTTGGAAGCGTAGACTTTCAAAAAATTATACCCTGAAAATCTTGTTGGGTTCTAAGGTGCTACTGGACTAAATTGCAGGCCTACATGGTCTTTATGAACTTAAGAAGAACTGCAAATAGCCCATGGGTACCCAGCAGGCTTTGTGTGTAGGAGTGAGGTAACAAACCCATTTCACCAGACAGTGGCGTATCTGCCTGGGGACATGGGGTCATCCATGCCCCCAGGCACATGCCTTTTGGTCACGTGGGGGGGCGCCTGGCTAAATGGTGTGCAGCCACCCCTCCTGCCTCCAAAGCCAGAACTTTTGGCTTTCAAAACCCCCAGCTTGCCTGCATGGAGATCAGGGGTATGGCCCTGTCCCAAGCCCTGCCCTGCACTCCAACACATGCCAGCTGGGTGACCTTGGGCTAGTCACAGTTCTTCAGAGCACTCTCAGCCCCACCCACCTAACAGGGTGTTTGTTGTACAGGGGGGAAGGGAAAGGATTTGTAAGCCCCTTTGAGACTCCTTACAGCAGAGAAAGGGGGGATATAAATCCCACTCTTCTTCTTCTTCTTCTTCTTCTTCTTCTTCTTCTTCTTCTTCTTCTTCTTCTTCTTCTTCTTCTTCTTCTTCTTCTTCTTCTTCTTCTTCTTCTTCTTCTTCTTCTTCTTCTTCTTCTTCTTCTTCTTCTTCTTCTTCTTCTTCTTCTTCTTCTTCTTCTTCTTCTTCTACCTGTGGCTGAAGGTCACATGGGGAAGTTTGGGCCACCTTGTCGCAGTTCCTTATCACACTCACGGCAAAACCCGAAGCCATTTCCAAGAAGTCCTTTTGCTAAAGGAGACCCCCTTTATCCTCTCCCAAAGCAGCAGGCACTGGCAAAGAAAGCATTCCTTTCAACTAATTGGTATGACGTGGAGACTACCCTGTTCTTATTTACAAAACTACAGATTTATGTCAAGCAAAGCCAATTATGCTTAATGTTTAAACTATTGCAGGTGCTGAATGACTTTGTTGCTAGGCACTGGAAATGAAAAATGCCTTTTTAACGCATCTCATTGCGATGAAGAGCATGTGTTCCATCATCAGTGCAAACTCAGCAGATGGATAGCTTAATCCCTGCCACTGATCTCTTATCCCCCCCTTCCCTTCTACCTGAAACAATGTCTCACATGCTTTCTCTTGCCTGAAATACCTGCGAAATGGTTCAATTAAAAAAAAAAGCCATATCTGATGGTTTCCATCAGATACAGTTAACTCATTCAGGACATACTTGGCAACGTGCAGATATACAAAAGGGAGTTTGCTTTGTCTGATACCGCACGGATTAGGTGTCTGAACACCTCAGGAGTGGGTTGCAATATCTCAGCGGCCGGCGCACCTGTCCCCGTTATTCAATTTCCACAGGGAAGTCTGGGAATGAAGGGGAACAGAAATCTGTAACACAGAATTCTCAGCAACCTGACCAAGCTAAAATCAAAGATTTTTTTGGTAGGAAGTGAACAGTTAAACTTGTCTACGCAAACATGCAGCCGAGAACAGGTCAGCATGCTAGCCTCCATGTGGGCTTTTTGTGAAATGTTACAACCCTGGAAGGGAAGCCGGCTTGCTGCAGGGGCAGAGCGAGGGGATGCTGTGCCCAGGGCATGCGCGCACCCTGTACCCCTGCAGCACCACTGCCTGTCCCCGCCCTGTCCTGGAACGCCCTCGGAATGCCCCCTCCATGGCCCGGCCACACCTCTGCCGCGGCTCCGCCTGGGGCGTCATGCCTCTCCCGCCCTGTGGGTGCTACGCCACTGGCTAGTTGGCATCTTTTATTGTAACCTGCGGCCTTTGATGCCCTTTACACATTATATTTTCCCTCTATGTGTTAGGTTTATGGACCTAACAGGACTTGTACATGTGGAATAGTGGGCTCCTAAGTTTTGCTGATGGGGTGTGTGGTCAGTATGCACCCTGGCATTGACACTTGTGCATCCTCCCACAGCCTGAGAAGACGATTCAGGCTATGGATAGAGTTACCAGGTCCCCACTGCAGCCTCCGACCCCCACTATGTGGGTCAGTGGGGTAGAAAAACTGTGGGAAAATTGACATTGTGGGGCCACAACGATGCCCCTTCCAGGGAAACCTGGAAGGGGCATCATTGCACTGGCATGATGCTCTAAGATTCACGGTAAACTCTATGGTGACTCCTAGAATGTCACACCAGTGCAACGATGTCACTTCTGGGTTCTGGAAGTGGACTCATGGCATTACCGCAATGCTGTGCCCCATATCCCTGGCCCCTCAGCCTTGTGTCAGATGCCAGCTGCTGGCTGGCAACCTTAGCTGTGGACCATGACACTTTAAATTTACTAATTTAAGAAGAGTTGGATTTATATCCCCCCCCTTCTCCTGTAAGGAGACTCAAAGGGGCTTACAATCTCCTTTCCCTTCCCCCCTCACAACAAACACCCTGTGAGGTCTGTGGGGCTGAGAGAGCTCCGAAGAACTGTGACTAGCCCAAGGTCACCTAGCTGGCATGTGCACAGCTAATCTAGTTCACCAGATAAGCTTCCACAGCTCAAGTGGCGGAGCGGGGAATCAAACCTGGTTCACCAGATTAGAGCGCACCTGCTCTTAACCACTACGCCACGCTGGCTCTCAAAATTCCTGTCCTTCCTTTCCCTGGGGTACGAAGCTGTTTCCACATCCAGAGGTAGTGCTTTGTTTTGTACTGAGAAGCAGGACAAATGTCTGATAAAGGGGAGACTTTTGTACGATATTTTTAATGATTAGATTTTTGTCCCATTTAAAGAAACTTCCATGGTTCTCCCAAATCAACTACTATTTCAAGTTGGGTCTACCGGAACTGGACCATCTAACAGCAGGTCACAGGAGTATAATGGCAGAGACTTTTTTTAAAAAAAAGTCATGCTGAGAGTAAACTGGTGCAAACATGAATTACAAATTAGTCTTTTGCCCCATCATTCTTGCGAGGGAGTCTCATTAACAATAAACGGAGTGAGACATATGGAGTGGAAAAAGGGAGAAGGCCTGAAGTCGCAGTGACCTGGCGGAGATCCCTTCAAAGAAGACGTGCGGAAGATAAACAACAATCCATTATTGTTAAATCGGATCATAAACACAAAGGAGCCCTGTCGTTAAAATCTGACAGACAATACTCCGATGACTGACTACACTGTGCGCTCAACCAGACAGTGGCAGCAGATTTCCCAGAGCAGGATATTCCAGGATGCTGTTGAAAAATCAAGCGATTTCTCATCCTATAAGAGTTGCTCATGAAGAGGACTCCCTCGGAAACCTTTGTTGTAGTCTTGCCATAGATTATGGCAAGCATGGCAGCTGTGAAAAAGGCAAACTCTATGCTGGGGATCATTAGGAAAGGAGTTGATAATAAAACTGCAAGGATTGTCATGCCCTTATGTAAAGCCGTGGTGCAACTGCACTTGGAGTACTGTGTTCAGTTCTGGTCTCCACATCTCAAAAAGGATATCGAAGAGATAGAAAAAGTACAGAGAAGGGCAACGAGGATGACTGAAGGATTGGAGCACCTTCTTTATGAGGAGAGGCTGCAGCGTTTGGGGCTCTTTAGTTTGGAGAGGAGACGTCTGAGGGGGGATATGATTGAAGTCTATAAAATTATGCATGGGGTAGAAAATGTTGACAGGGAGAAATTTTTCTCTCTTTCTCACAATACTAGAACCAGGGGGGCATTCTTTGAAAAGGCTGGGGGGAAGAATTAGGACTAATAAAAGGAAACACTTCTTCACACAACGTGTGATTGGTGTTTGGAATATGCTGCCACAGGAGGTGGTGATGGCCACTAACCTGGATAGCTTTAAAAAGGGCTTGGACAGATTTATGGAGGAGAAGTCGATTTATGGCTACCAATCTTGATCCTCCTTGATCTCTGATTGCAAAAGCCTTAGCAGACCAGGTGCTCAGGAGCAGCAGCAGCAGAAGGCCATTGCTTTCACATCCTGCACGTGAACTCCCAAAGGCACCTGGTGGGCCACTGCGAGTAGCAGAGTGCTGGACTAGATGGACTCTGGTCTGATCCAGCAGGCTAGTTCTTATGTTCTTATGTTCTTATGGCATCTGCAGATAAAAACGAGATGTCTTTTACACTATAATACCAGATTTCACCTATACCACCCATGCACAGTTTATTCATTCATATATACAACCTATGTATTATTTATTCAGTGTCCCCAAATCCCCACTTGCAGCTGCATAGAACGTTATGGTGAGCTGCATTATACCAGGTCCAACCATTCTTCCTTCCAACTTAGTACTTCATGCAAACCACCACCAAGTGGCAGCCAACTTATGGCGACCCCATTAGGTTTGCAAGGCAAGAGACAAACAGAGGTGGCGGGCTTTCTTCCGCGTAGCAACTCTGGACTTCTTTTGGGGTCTCCCAGACAAGTACTAACCATGGCTGGCCCTGCTTTGCATTTGAAAGCCCATGAGATCAGGATCGATTCCCCACTAGGAAATTCGATCTGGATTGTATCCAGATCGAAATAGAACTGCATTTTTCCATCCCGGTTTCTCCCTCCCCACTGCACAATTTTTCCCATGAGGGGATGTGCATCGACCACACATTCTGGCAACGCGACCCTCCCCACTAATACATGAACTGCTCAGATTGGCTGCCGTGCCATGTCTCTGATTGGCTGCCGTGCCATGTCAGGGCGGGAATTTTAAAAAAAATTTTTAGCGGAGGCACGTCGGCACACATGTGCGCCAAGTCATGCTATATGGAAATGGCGTTTACTCAAAGCCCCATTTCCACGTGGCCTTGTCCGTTTGTACCCATGTGGGCATGGTGTTAAGTTCTTGTTTATACTGTTGGTAAATCACTCAAAAACCAGTCCCACATCATTCAGAGTCAACGTGGATTCGGCGAACGTGAATTTTTAAAAAATTGGCTGGCATTCACTGGAATCCCCTTTGTCACTCCTACGGCGGGAAAACAAATTTGCGTTCAAACCCCGATCCTCCCCACCATCCTGCTTTGCTGCGTGCTTTTTGAAGAAGTTGTACATCGAAGCAGGTTCTGGAAAAACGCGGGATAAGGTGGAGAAGGAGCGACAGAACCTGGATGAATGTGCGTTCGGAGACCTGGCTTTGGGGAGGGTTGGACAAAAACGTGTTTTTCTGCGTATCACACGATTTATCGTTCGTGGGGAATCGACCCAGGTTAGCCTGAGTCATCCAGGTCAGGACAACTCAATACTACTGTCTACTAATGCTGACACTGTCTCCAAGGGTTCAGGGAGAAGATCTTCCCAACCCTTTCCCCAAATACCAGAGGTGGGATCCAGCAGGTTCTCACAGGTTCCCGAGAGTAGGTTACTAATTATTTGTGTGTGCCGAGAGGGGGTTACTAATTGGTGATTTTGCCACGTGATTTTTGCCTTAGTTACACCCCTCCTCTCAGCAGTAGCGCGCAGAACTTGAAGCAGTCTAGCAGGAGGTGCACCGGAGTGTGTGGCGGCGTGTCCCGCCCACACGCGTGTCCCGCCCAAGGACCGGCGCAGCGGCTGCGTCCTTGCCACAGCCTGCCCAGGAATGCCCCGCCCCTGGAATGCCTGGCCACGCCCCCGTCATGCCCCGCTCAGCCCCATTGGCCACAGTTTGAATCCCACCACCATGAGAACCTGTTACTAAAATTTTTGGATCCCACCACTGCCTAATACCCTTGCAAATTGAAATTCCCGGGACTGAATGTAAGACCTTCATTAAAGCCAATGTAATCCCAACACTGGTCCTGTCTGCACAGCACAAATAAAACATTTTGAGGATGATGAAAGAAGCATTTTGGGGAGGAAGTCTACACAGCTTCCGCCCCCCCCCCCCCCCAAGATGTCTTCAGGATGTTTTATTTTGGCTCAACTCTGTGTTTTTTTTTAGAAAACGCTAAACTAGAAATCTTTTCCCCCCAAGACGGAGTCAAGATGTTTTCCCTTGCCTGTGCAGAACAAGGAAGCGTTTTATTTTTCCTGCCTGATTTGTAAGCTTTCTACTTTCATTTCCCCCTCCCCCGCCACTTTCTGCCACTTGACTCCTCCATGCCACCTACCATTTGCTGGAAAATCCCCTGGGATGATTGCTCCGCAGGCATTGCTGCCCCCCACCTTTTTAGTCTACAAAGTACATGATTGAACTCAGCTTTTCCTGCTGATTTCAGCAATTTAGTTTTACGGGTTTTTTTTTTTTTAAATCAGTGATGTGTCTTTGAAGCTACAGCGATTCAAAGTGAGAATCGGCACGGTTTCTCATATTGAGTCTTTGTAACTTTGAAGCTACTTCCCCCCAAATTTTAAAAAAAATGTTGGAGAATCTCCTTGTCGAGATTACACCTTCGCGCAACGAGCAGAGTGCGCAGAGGCTGAGCACAGCGGAGCATATCCCGAACATGTGGCATAAAGAAAACGGAGTCGTTTGTAGTTTCTAATCTAATAAAAAGAGTGTGTATTAGTGAACTCCATTCTGGATAGAAAGGTAGATAGATCGGTTCACTATTCTAATCTAATCTAGCTGGTTGGGGATGGATGCACTCAGCATCCCATCCTCCCTACACACAGGGTGCAATAGAAGGTTTCAGAGCAAGATGGAGAGAGTGTGTGTGAGAGAGAGAACCGGAAGGAAGGAAGGAAGGAAGGAAGGAAGGAAGGAAGGAAGGAAGGAAGGAAGGAAGGAAGGAAGGAAGGAAGGAAGGAAGGAAGGAAGGAAGGAAGGAAGGAAGGAAGGAAGGAAGGAAGGAAGGAAGGAAGGAAGGAAGGAAGGAAGGAAGGAAGGAAGGAAGGAAGGAAGGAAGTCAATCTAACATCAAAGGGATAGTGCCAGCATGATAGAGTAAAGGTGTCAATCCCTAGGTCCCTATCTAGCATCTGGCTTATTAGTAAAAATCCCTCTGTGGTTGAGGCAGGAAACAGCGTAAAGTCCTTCTTTGCCAACAAAAAACAAAAACAAAACAGGGAGATGACACGTTGCTGTAATCAGTAGGAGAAACTGAGTCCAATCATGTACTTTAATCACTGGAAAGGGGCCCGTCACAATGCC
This sequence comes from Sphaerodactylus townsendi, assembly GCF_021028975.2. Taxonomy (NCBI): domain Eukaryota; kingdom Metazoa; phylum Chordata; class Lepidosauria; order Squamata; family Sphaerodactylidae; genus Sphaerodactylus; species Sphaerodactylus townsendi. The sequence goes on from NC_059430.1 coordinate 18,137,913, forward strand.
AGCGGAGCAAACACAGTAAATGGTGGGTGACAAGGAGGATTCTAGCCTCAGAATAGTGAAAAAGAGAGAGGGTGAGGAATGAGTCCTCCTTCACTTCAATTGTATGCTGAATTTGCATGTCACGTTCCCTTTTAGCTGGAGAGGTGTAAAAAAGAAGTGAGTGGTATCCTACCAGAACAGGGAATCTTTCCTCTTCTTTCTCCCCAGGAGTGCTTGCTTGCTGGGATTTGGCAAGTGCCAGTCACACAATCCAGTAATGAAGGAGTTAATTGTTGCATGCTAATTAGTCAGTGAGGTCAGAAGTCAGTGACCGGGTAATTGATACCTATTGGTTGAGCAGACCTAGGGTGGGCTACATGCAGTTCTGCACTTAGGCTTTTAAGATATATGTTCTTTGTTACACTCTGCACGTGCTCAGTCGCTCAGTCTTAGCCATGTGATAGTCTAAGCCAGCGATTCCCAACCAGGGTTCCGTGGTACCCTGGGGTGCCGTGAGCATGTCCCAGGGGTACCGTGGCAATGCTACCGGCCGCCCTCACTTTTGCAGCGTCTCCTGCCGGCACCAGCAATGATATGGAGCTGGTCCAGGGGGCAGGGCCTGCTGCAAGGTCAGCAGCCACTTCCCACCCCACCCCCACCCCCATGCTTCCCTTCACCCTGAAAGGGGATGGTGGGGGTGGGGGTGGCAAGCAGGGGAACTGGGAGGGGAAGATGGGGGGAGGATGGCAGGGGTACCGTGAAATATGAAGAGTGAGGTCAAGGGTACTGTGACGTCAAAAAGGTTGGAAAACACTAGTAAGCTGGCTGTTGGAGCTAGCTACCCTGTTTCCCCGAATATAAGACATCCCCAGAAAATAAGACATAGTAGAGGTTTTGCTGAAGTGAGAAATATAAGGCATCCCCCGAAAGTAAGACATAGCAAAGTTTTTGTTTGGAAGCATGCCCGACGAACAGAACACAGAAAAATAAGACATCCCCTGAAAATAAGACATAGCGCATCTTTGGGAGCAAAAATTAAGATAAGACACTGTCTTATTTTCGGGGAAACATGGTAGTTAGAAAGATGTTTCTTGTTTTCTTCCAAGTTACCCTTTCCTGTAGTAAGTAAACTATTTCAGCGAAGCAACGGTATCTGCCTCCTTACTGCATTAACTCTGCTTTATAAGTATTTTCCCACAACATTGCTCGACAAGCGCACACATTGCTGAGAGAGTTTCCCCTTTTCCCACGAGCTATGCATGCCTCCATTTCAGTAAAAAAAATTTTTTTAAAGCAAGCCTTCCAGGGGGGCAGGAGAGAAAAAAACCTGCGGGTTTTCTCACACACGAAAAAATGAGGAGGTGCTTAAAAAAATGTTCCCATGATGTCTTAAAATGGTTGTGTGGAAAGGACCCCTGCCTTTTCTAACTGGCTTATCCCTCTGAAGATCTGCAGGGCAAGCGAGTGAATGGAGCCGATCTTCCAAGCACATTTGCCTCTTCCATCAAAATGAATGGGATCGCCATGGCACGCAGAGAATTTCAGTGAGCATACTGGAATCTTTTAACCATGAGACATTGATTAGAGAACAAATTATCTGCTTTGCTTTGATCTCTTTTATCTGTTTGTTTAGAAATTGTCTCTGCTGCCTCTCCGGAGAACCCACTCAAAGTGGCTTATGAAGTATAACATAACACAGCATAAAATAGTTTAATAAACTACTAAGTACTCTGCCAGAGCATGAAAACAGCATAACACAGTTGGATGCTTAAAACAAGACTTTAAAAGGCTAGAAGAAGAATGTGTCATTGGTCCATTCCGCACAGCACAAAAAAAAGACATCTGTGGAACATCTTAAAAAGAGGTGACTGCCTCTTTTCACTCTGCATACCCAAAATAAGATGTCCGAGCAGTGGTGGGATCCAAAAATTTTAGTAACAGGTTCCCATGGTGGTGGGATTCAAACTGTCGAGTAGCGCCAATAGAGCTGGGCGGGGCATGACGGGGGCGTGGCCGGGCATTCCGGGGTGGGGCTGTGGCAAGGACGCAGCCGCTGCGCCGGTTCTTGGGCAGGAAACGAATGCATGCAGGCGCAGGCTGCCACGCACGCCGGTGCACCTCCTGCTAGACTGCTTCAAGTTCTGCACGCTACTGCTGAGAGGAGGGGCGTAACTAAGGCAAACATCACGTGGCAAAATCACCCATTAGTAACCCCCTCTCGGCACACACAAATAATTAGTAACCTACTCTCGGGAACCTGTGAGAACCTGCTGGATCCCACCTCTGTGTCCAAGGCGACTTCAGAGTGCTTTCCAGAAAGCAAAAATGTCAGAGGGGAAAAGGGACTGTTTCATGCTGACCAGTTTGCTCTCCTGACAGATTCTCTTCTGTGCGTCTACGTAGTTACAAAGGTAGCTCCTCAGAATTTTTAAATAAAAATACTATATGTTGCCAGAATTGGCAGGATGAGCTCATTTCAACCATGTACTTTTTGGGGTGAAAAGACACCCAGAATGTGCTTGGGGGACGTTTCTGAAATGGCATGCTATCACACCAGTTGGCAGCTCAGCAGAAACTAAATTGACATGATGTAAGGCTGGAGAATGGGCAGCGGGGTGGAAAAAAATGAAGCGGTTGGGCGCCCATACCATCTCCACAGAAGTGGGTTCAACCTGGGATTTTTCAAAAATATTTTATTTTTATTTATTTTATTTATTATTGCATTTATGAACTGCCCCATCCCCTAAGGGCTCTGGGCGGTGAACAACAAATATTACAAAACAATATAATAATAACAAAAAAATTAAGATATCAACATCATTAAAATATATAAAATTACAGCGTTCCATATGAATCATTTGGTGTCCAGCATTAAAACTATCAGTAAAACCCCTCCCAGAGAAGGGAACGGTATAGATGTCACAAAATCCCACGATGTTAAAGGGAGGGACAGGAGGGGTACACACCATCAGCGGCTGGCCTCTCCAAAGGCCTGGTGAAACAACTCTGTCTTACAGGCCCTGCGGAACTCTCCAAGGTCCTGCAGGGCCCGGACAGTTGGCGGAAGAGTGATTTGGGCGGTTTTTGAAAAACCCGGGTTGAGGGAAATATAACAGATCAATGCTGCTTTGGGGGCAGGACCCATGCAAAGCTCTTCCCCAAACTGGGATATTTCCCTTCATCAACCTGTTACATTTCTACCATGTGGAATTGACCAAAAATGCACAAAGATGCCGCACAAATACAATAAAAATAAGGAAGGGATATACAGCACAGACAGAGCCTTTTTAGAGCCATTTCAGATTTGTTATGTGCATTGCTAAACTCTATAAAGCCTGAAAAGTTGTTTGTGCGCCTGATGCACAAAAGTGACACACTGTTTGGAGACACTCCTGCCCCATTTGTACATAAACGTGCAAGAACGCCTATTCTAGTGATAGTGAACCTATGGCACGGGTGCCAGAGGTGGCACTCAGAGTCCTCTCTGTGGGCATGCACAAATAGAGTTTGTTGGGGGGGGGGATTGCCCCTCCCCCACTCACATCTAGGCTGGCCTGACCACTGGGCTCGATTATTAGCATTAAACATAAGACCTAGTTTTGGGGAAGCAGTGTAGGTAACCCTGTTAAGTGCTGTTAAACCCCGCTGATTTTCATGTGAAGAACTAAAGCGTGATCCTTTACCTGGGAGTAAGCTCGGTTGCTGGCAATGGGGCTTGCTTCTGAGTAAACCCTCATAGGGTCGTGATTCACCCGTTGGAAGAGTTGCACGGGTGCTTCAAAGCAAAGCCACCGACTATCACCAAGCTTACTCCTAAGTAACGTACGCCTTGGAGTCAACCATTTTTTCTAAACTAAAACCTCAGCATTCAGGTTAAATTGCTGTGTTGGCACTTTGCGATAAATAAGGGGGTTTTGAGTTGCAATTTGGGCACTTGGTCTCGAAAAGGTTCGCCATCACTGGCCTATTCTGTTGGGAGAGAGTTTCTTTAGCTGGAACTGCAAACTAGCTTTCCTGACTTGGTTCAGGAAAAAAGCCATGTTCCACAGCGGCAGATTTAGAGTCGAATCCTGCACCATCTTAGAGACCAATGAGATTTTCGGGGTTTACGCTTTTGAGAGTCCAAGCCCCCGTTTTGTAAGGTAAGCAGGGCAGCTTTCCTGACCAGCTTATGAAGAAGAAACTCCAGTTAGAAGTCAGAGTGGGGGAAAAAAAGAAACTCCTCCATCTTTTACAGTGTTGTAAACGTGACTTCTGTGAAGCAAATCTCCTTCTCAAGATCAAGGCAGAAGATATCGGTTTCCAGCCAGCTGCCAGCCCAGTTCTGCTCTCCTTTATCAGCTCAGTCAAACAAACCTGCCTGCAGTTGTCAGAGAGCAGCGTGGCACTTTCTCCCCACATCTGGAGCATGGTTCAGTCCCGGCCTACTCCCGGCTCTCGAGGTTCAGAACAGATCATTTAACACCATCAACCAGCTGAGCTCCTGGGTCCTATAAACGTCCCTTTTAGTAGCTTATAAACTTTTAGCGCCATCATTCACAATCAAGCAGCCTTTTATTTTACGCATCCGACGGCAAGGACTCAAGGAGAAAGCAAGTGTCTCTGATGAAAAGAAGAATTATAGACAGGCTCCGTGTTCTTCCCCCTCTCATCAGACTTTCAGCAGAAAGCCAGGAGAGTTTGGAAAGGGAAACTGGAAGGCAGAACAGAATATGTGGAGAGCAAAACCCCAAAACGGTAACAAACCCAAAAAAGTGAACTGGCCGTGTTTTAAAACCAGGACATGAAAACCAGATCCTCTTTATTTCCCATATCTGTTCAGCACAAATTCAAAGTGTTGGTGCTCAAAACACAGGAAAGCACTTCAAGCCCTGTTACAATACCAGCCAGAGAGCTTTGTGGCCAGAAAGGGATTTTACTATTTAAAATATATGTGGAAAGATATTGACAGCAAACCCCCCCCCCCCCCCGCCCCCACACACAACAGGCTTTTTATTTGTGGCATGCCGATTTCTTTTTAAAGAATGGGAGTATTGTTTTTAGAAGAGAAAAATCGTGGGTGAAAAACGTCCTCCTTCAAGGACTATAAAAGTTACAAGGTGCATAGAGTTAAGTGATGCCAAACTTACCGGAAAAAATGTCCAGTTTCTTCATCGCCGCCACCACCCGCCCCCATTAAAATTAGCTGAAATGCAGATTCCCTGTGGGGGCAACCCTATATTTATAACATGTCTTACTCATATAAATCAAACCATCAATAGGAAGTTAAAATAAGTATCTTGCTCAGACGGTGTGTGTGTGTGTGTTTGTGCACGCGCACTTGTTATTGGGTGTGCGGGGAACCTGAGTTTTATTACTTACTGAAGTAAAAACTATGTGAAGCAGCATGTTCTTGCTTGCAGAGTTCACATGGTAGAACTAGATGCCGTGAAGCATATGTCATGATTTGGTAGTGTGTTCATGCTCCTGTCAAATCCAAATGTTTTTATTTTAGGCATCCATTTTTTTTAAAAAAAAAGCACTCTGAATTGCTTATTTGAAGTGATTTTTAAAAATATATAAAGTTGGGGAGGGCTTTTGAATGGTCGTTTTATCTCATATGTTGCATAAGTTCTTGTTTATCGGGGTGGGTGGGATTTAAACAGTGGTGGGATCCAAAAATTTTAGTAACAGGTTCCCATAGTGGTAGGATTCAAACTGTGGCGTAGCGCCAATGGGGCTGGGCAGGGCACGGTGGGGGCGTGGCCAGGCATTCTGGGGGCGGGGCATTCTAGGGGCGGGGCTGTGGCAAGGACGCAGCCGCTGCGCCAGTCCTTGGGCGGGAAACGAATGCACGCAGGCGCAGGCTGCCACGCACGCCGGTGCACCTCCTGCTAGACTGCTTCAAGTTCCGCGCGCTACTGCTGAGAGGAGGGGCATAACTAAGGAAAAATCACGCGGCAAAATCACCACTTAGTAACCCCCTCTCGGCACACACAAATAACTAGTAACCTACTCTTGGGAACCTGTGAGAACCTGCTGGATCCCACCTCTGGATTTTAAAAAATGAAGCAAATATATAAGCCCAAGCCAGTCAGTCAATAGCAAGCAAACATTGTAATAAAGAAGAAAATACAACACAATGTTATTAAAATAATCTGCCAGAGAATTCTTGCCTAAACTCAATGTATTCGCAAATCTTTTTGAAGAAAAATTAAACAGTATTGGTAGGTCAGGAAGCATGTCCCAGACTGGGTTGCCAACTCCAGGTTGGGAAATTTTTGAAGATTTGGGGGTGAAGCCTGGGGAGAAAATGGCTTGGGTGGGGAGGGACCACAGTGCCTCAGTAATACCAGAGAATCCCCCCTCAAAGGCTACCATTCTCTCCAGGGGAAGTGGTAGGCGGAAGATCAGTTGTAATTCCAGAAGGTCTCCAGGTCTCACCTGGAGGTTGGCAGCCAGTTAGCCCAATCCAGAACCCCAGGTGTACAGGGATGGCACTGCTGCCACACCACACCACAATCTCCAGAAGGCTTTTTTTGGCAGCATGGGGAGGCAAAAAATAAAACATTTTCCTGCTTCCAGAAAGCCCTGCATTGGACTACCTGGGTCCTTTCTGCACATCACAAATAAGACGTCCTGGGGATGCAAAAAAGGCACCTTAGGGAGGAATTCCTAAACAGATTTTCCCCCAAGACATCCTCAGGACACCTTATTTCAGCCCAAGCTGTCTTATTTTGAAGATGCTAGGAGGAGGACTTTTTTTCTTTCCAAGTTGCCTGCAAGACATCTCCTGCTCAGCTAATGCAGAGTTCAAGATCTCAGATGGGATCTTATGTTTCCTGCCCAACAGTTAAGCTGACTGGTCAGTTTCTTCCTCAACTTGAGCCTGACGTTTTGTGTGCAGTTGAAGTGATTCTCCTCACCGCCATTTCCTGCATGTTGCCCTAGGATGTTTGCTCTGCAGGCTCTGATCCTGCATGCCTTTTCAGCCCAAAGAGTACATGGTTGTACTCAGCTTGTCCTGTCAATTTCAGCAATATATAGGTTTCCTTTTTTTTAAAAAAAATGGAGGACCTGTATTTGAAGATATGCAGACCTGAATATGAGAATCTTGGACATTCGGAAGACAGTTCTATCACCCACTGAAAAGCATTGGGTAGACCTGCCCTCCATGGACCATCTTTTTTTTTTGTGCAGTAAGAAAAAACTGAGATGATCTGTACTATGCACAAAATGTCCAGCTCAAGTTGAGGGGAAAACTAACCAGAGACCTCAACAGTCAGGCAGGGAAAAGCCTCTTTTCTTCTCTGACACCTGGACTCTCTGGAACAAACATGAGAACGGGCTTTTTTAAAGATGAACCAGGACATTTTATTTTGGGTGTGTGGAGTAAAAAGAAGTAGTCACCTCTTTTTAAGACATTCCCCATATGTCTTTTTTTGTGCAGCACAGTAAATTGGAGCACCAGGCTGTGGTGTAACTGTAGGCAACACCGGGGTGGACTATACCTCTGGACGTCTCAGAGGGCCATGGCAACTGCCCACCAACATATTTGCTCCTTTATCGGGGAATGTATCCCAGGGACAGCAAATCTGCCGGTGGGGCCTGAGCCACCTCCAGGAGTCACTTCAGCTGCCCCCTCTAGGTTGGGCAGTTAGTCCCATAGCCATAATAGAGCAGACCTTATTCCATTGTCTTCATTTCCCTTCAGGCTTTTACAACTATTTTTGAATGTCTTCTCGATTGAAGACTGTTTCGTGAATATCATTTTAGGTTCATCAGGGTTTGTTTTTGTATTGTTTCTATGTGACGTAGGAGGTTAAGAGCTCATGTATCTAATCTGGAGGAACCGGGTTTGATTCCCAGTTCTGCCGCCTGAGATGTGGAGGCTTATCTGGGGAATTCAGATTAGCCTGTACACTCCCACACACGCCAGCTGGGTGACCTTGGGCTAGTCACAGCTTCTCGGAGCTCTCTCAGCCCCACCTACCTCACAGGGTGTTTGTTGTGAGGGGGGAAGGGCAAGGAGATTGTAAGCCCCTTTGAGTCTCCTACAGGAGAGAAAGGGGGGATATAAATCCAAACTCCTCCTCCTCCTCCTCCTCTTCTTCTTCTTCTTCTCGTTAGGTTTTTAAAACTTGTTTGCTTTTTTGGTATTGTTTTAGTTGTGAGCCATCACCAGATCTCTGGAGAGGTGCCATAAAATTTTTCTAAATAAATAAATGGAATTATCCCCTACCCTGGAGTGAGGACTTCCCCTCCCCATAAAACCTGCCTCTGGTATATGGCTTTGAGGATGAACAGCTGTTAAGGAATTTGGCTCATCAATTCCATTTTAAAAGTCAGACATCATCTTCGTATCAGCCCTCTGATAGCATTCCATTCCATTCACGTGAGCTGAGAGCTGGCCAGCAATGTGTACTGAGAGCATGCACGTTCCCCCCAATGCGCCACAATATTTGCCAGCGCTGAACTGGACAGCATGTGTTATTTCTATGCATATACAGCCAGTGGTAGGATCCAAAAAATTTAGTAACAGGTTCCCATGGTGGTGGGATTCAAACTGTGGCGTAATGCCAATGGGGCTGGGCGGGGCACGACAGGGCGTGGCCAGGCCTTCCTGGGCGGGGCTGTGGCAAGGACGCAGCCACTGCACAGGTTCTTGGGCAGGAAACGAATGCACGCAGGCACAGGCTGCCACGCACGCCGGTGCACCTCCTGCTAGACTGCTTCAAGTTCTGCGCACTACTGCTGAGAGGAGCGGCGTAACTAAGGCAAAAATCATGTGGCAAAGTCCCCAATTAGTAACCCCCTCTCGGCACACACAAATAATTAGTAACCTACTCTCGGGAACCTGTGAGAACCTGCTGGATCCCACCTCTGTATAATACAGCTCCCATTTACATGAACCAAAACATTGATTTTCCAGGTTTCTGGTTTGTGTGAATGGAAAAACCATGCCTCACTCAAGCCACACAAGATGGTGGCCACCCATTTTGGGGTACTTCACAGGGATTTGTGAATTCCTGATGCATTTGACTGGGGGACTCTTGATTCACTGAATTAACCTCTGTTTTCAGAGGGCTACTGAGGTTATCAAGCTATAAAAGTTGTGGAGGGTACCAATGCCCCCTCATTCCAATAAACGTTCATCTTCCCACCAGAAAGCACTAGTAGCCTGTATCTCCCTCACAGTGCATGGGCAGTTGGAAGTCAAAAGCGTAGCCTAAACCATCCCGAGCCCCACTGCAGATATTTGCAGTGCAACTTTTTAGAGAAACTTATTTCCATAACAAGCAGCATCGGGGGATAGGTTTTGTCATGTGTCTCATTAAAATGTCAAGGGAGGCATAAAGAGCCTTAAGAAATCCCTTTCCCTGGCTTGCACTGAAAATATCACTGTCACCCGTCATCAGTTTGCACTCATCAAGTTTCCAAGATGACTTATTTTATCATATTCACACCACCCTTCATAGAGGCATTTAAAAAAATTGATTAACGCCACTTAAGGCTCCAGGCAAATATCTTTTCCACTTTGCCAGAAACAACTCTACACTAACAAGATGGCACAGGGTGGAAATATGGCATAAATAGTCTAGCTGATGCTGTCGTAATTCTGTTTCACCAAGGAGATCTGGGTTTCTCCCCCCCCCCGCCCCCGCCAAGTCAGTCCCCTGCCCAGTGGATAGTCTTGGGTCTGCCAGCATCTCCATTTTAGTAAAGAAACCAACTTACACCGAATCAGTAGTCCCTCTGCTGTGATAAGGGAGGGCTGCCACCCTCCAGGTGGGGGCTGGAGATCTCCAGAAATTACAACTGATCTCCATAAATTGCTTATTTAGTGGTGGTTGTGGGTTTTCCAGGCTGTGTCAGAATTTCAGAGGTGCCCACAGGCTCAAATAGATTTGGGACACCGAGTCAATATGTGAGTTGGGGATGATATATTATGAACTATGGCATGCCACTCATGTTCACTCATGGAGGCAAGGAATTAAAAATAAATAATTGGGGGGAAGGGGGAAAGGGTCCTCATCTGATCATGGCCAACCCGCCCTGGGGGGAGGGTTCGGGAGTGGAAGGGGGGAAGCAGAGAGGAGAGGGGGCCCGTCACCCGGTCGTAGCCCTGACAAGATTCCTGTCAGGTTGGTTAAGAAGAAGAGTTTGGATTTATATCCCCCTTTTCTCTCCTGCAGGAGACTCAAAGGGGCTTACAATCTCCTTGCCCTTCCCCCCTCACAACAAACACCCTGTGAGGTAGGTGGGGCTGAGAGAGCTCTGAGAAGCTGTGACTAGCCCAAGGTCACCCAGCTGGCGTGGGTGGGAGTGTACAGGCTAATCTGAATTCCCCAGATAAGCCTCCACATCTCAGGCGGCAGAGCTGGGAATCAAACCCAGTTCCTCCAGATTAGATACACGAGCTCTTAATCTCCTACGCCACTGCTGCTGAGAAAGATTGACTGTCCAACGCTCACTCCGTGAATGGATATTTTAACTCAGATCCTGTTACACCACAGTGGTTATACAATTCAAATCTAATAAAATAAATAAATATATACAATTATTGCTTGAACAAAAAAATACTTCGAGCCGAAAAACTAAACAGAAGGTCAACGCCTTGGGAGGGAATTCCCTTAGAGATTTCCACACGCGTCCCTGAGATCAAGCGAAGAAGAGATGTTTAAGAAACTCTTCAGCAGTAATTCTTGGGAAAGAAGGGTTTCCACTTGGGCAAAGGCTCAGCCCATTGGTTAATTATTGGAAAAAAAGGAGTTTCAAAAAGGCTGGCACCATTTTCCCAGGGAGTTTCTCACATGCCCAATAATTCAAAGGGTGGTATGTGGCTATGAGTTCTAAGAAACCTTTTGAACTCTTTTTGATTTATGATCAAGTATTAAGAGTGGGTAGGAGAAAATACTTTCCCTTCTGGTTTCAAATCTGCTTGTGACATAAAGAGTTGTAAATATTATGCCTTTGAAATATCACCAGGATTAAATGTTTGTTTTGGTCACAGTGATGGATGGGAAAGATCTGCCTAAGTAAGAACACAGGTTTTTCCCCCTTTCAAAAATGCAGCTTAGCTTCTTGTGATAAGGGGAAACACCCAGATATTATTGAGAAAATAAGGAATTAACACATTAACCTGGACAACTGACATGGTTCTTCCTCCATTTTATCCTGACAAGAGCCCTGTGAGTAAACTAGACTGAGAAAGATAGACTCCCACACACGCCAGCTGGGTGACCTTGGGCTAGTCACAGCTTCTCAGAGCTCTCTCAGCCCCACCTACCTCACAGGGTGTTTGTTGTGAGGGGGGAAGGGCAAGGAGATTGTCAGCCCCTTTGAGTCTCCTGCAGGAGAGAAAGGGGGGATATAAATCCAAACTCCTCCTCCTCCTCCTCCTCCTCCTCCTCCTCCTCCTCTTCTTCTTCTTCTTCTTCTTCTTCTTCTTCTTCTTCTTCTTCTTCTTCTTCTTCTTCTTCTTCTTCTTCCTATAGCCACGCAGTGAACAGAAATTTGAACTCAGATCCTAGACCAGCACTCTAACTATTACACTACACTGGCTATGCTATTAAGATATAATTTTTAAATTCACAGTTTAAAACATTTCAAGTAGAGTTTCTAGAGGTTGAGTTCCACAAGTATTTATGGGCCATTTGCAATTGGGGGTGGGGTGGGGGTGGGGGGGTGGGAGAGCAATCATCCTGGTCTTCAAGTTTACGGTGGTTTCAACAATGTCTCCAGAGTTTAGGTTTCTATGACACTGGCACAGAAAGGACACGTAGAACTGTAATTGGAAAATGTGTCAATATACTTGGATACGATCCCAATCAACAGATTTAAATATCTAAAGAAGGAGGTCATGTTGATGTAACAAAGTCAAATGGGGTTAACTGGCCTTGGGGGGGATGGGGGAAACATTTAAAATGAGGATAATAGTTGAGAATTGTGTGCGAGTCATGTTTCCATGTGTGTTCTGAAGGTGGAAGCACAACCTTTTGAGAATCAAATGTATCTAAAAAAGAAAAAGAGAAGAAAATGTCTAGCCCTCAAGTGCGATGAAAATATGTTTGGCAGTATGCAGGTAATTTTAGAAGCCATTACCTACCGACTATGAAACATATTTTCACAGTACCTGAGGGCTAGAAACTTGCTCTTTTAAATGAAAGTTCTCAGAAAGCTATATATCCATGTTCTTTGCAATCAAGGTTCAATAGACTACAGCTAGATTTAGACAGGGCCGTCAATGACTTGCATCTTTTTCTTGCCCCCATTCAATGACAAGCAAAGGAAAAATAAAATTATGCAAAAAATCAAATTTTATCCTGCAAAATAAGACAAAAGAGATAAAATAAGATAAATTATATTGCATTGCAGGGGAAAGTCATTCCTTTGCTACTGTTACAGAATTTGCATTGCCTGGAAATTAATGTTGTTATATAGTGCAAAAATGTTTGGAATGAGAGCATTTCTCTGTTCGGTTCCTCTGCGATGTAGGATTATCTCTCTGTATGGCTTTCCACTTCTCCTTCATTTCTGTTTAACTAGGATAATTTCTAAAATTGGTAACCAGTGCCCCACTGTGATCAGAATCACGTTAATAAATGATCAACAGTTGATGCTACTGGGTTTTTTAAAGAGAGAAATTATTTATGTTATTTATTTCAAATATTTCTAGGCCCTCTCTTCAAAGTTCTGCTTGAGGCAGCTTATAATTAATTTTAGAGTGTCCCTATACCCTTTGTTTAAAATGTCAACCTCATTTTAACATAATGGGCAGCTTTAAGGTTTGCTTACATTTTAAACAAACCTATATTAATGAGCCATCTCTGTTTTACATGCTTTCTCAAATGCTTATAAAATCATTTTGAAGAAAAAAAAAACCCTTATAACTCAGGGCATTTTCAGTGAAGTAAATGATACTGCGTTAACCAACATGTAAAATTTGCAACTCACACACCTATGCCTTCTAGATTTCTTGGAACTGTGCCGAGATTTTTGACCTTAACATTTAGCAAAGAGAACAGTCAAAAGTGGTAAATTAATTTAGAGAAGGAACAAGAACAGACTGTAGCATCTAGGGTTTTTTCTGAAGGACAGGTGAAAAGCAAGTGGGAAATTTGACACAAATTCTCCAACATTTCTCAAGCTCCCAGTAAAACAGATCAGAAAACAATTCTTTTGGAGAATTATTTATCCTTCTTACGTATGTGTGTTTATCAGAGGCGGAATGAAGGAAAACTGCACCTTGGGTGCAGGTGCGCTCTGCGCCCCTGCCACAGGGCCACCCGCTTGCCCCCACCCAGGAATGCCCCAGAATGCCCCAAACACCCCGCCACGGCCTGGCCCGGCCATGCCTTTGCTGCAGCTCTGCCCGGGGTGTTGTGCCCCGCAGCCCCGTGGGTGCTACGCCACTGGAGGTGGGATAAATTCCCAGTGATTGTATCCCTTGCCCAAGACAGCTGGTAGACTATTTATGTAAACACAGGGATTCTACATCATCGGTGGCCAGAATAGTGTTTTCAGGGGATCATGTATGGTTTAGGAGCTTTTGTGTTCCCATTCCATTCTAAGAGAGACCGCATTACCCCATATGCCCCATATGCTCCTACTCGGCCTCTGCGTTCGGCAGAGGCCAATTTGCTGGTGGTTCCTGGCCCCTCAATGATGCGGCTGGCCTCCACACGAGCCAGGACCTTTACGGCCCTGGCTCCGGCCTGGTGGAACACTCTCCCCCTCCAGTTGGTCCGGCCTCCTGCGGGATAGGACTTGGTGAATTCCAAGATGGGCCTGTAAGACTGAGTTGTTCCGCCGGGCCTTTGGAGTGTCCAGTCGCTGAGGTGCGCCCCCCCCGTCCCCCTCCTTTGCTTCGCTCCTTGGGCTTTTGTTCACTATTTTATACTTTATTTGTATATTTATTGCTGTTTTAAGGAAGCGTTTGGCCGCTCCCTCTCTTTTTTGGGGGTAGTTTAAAGGAATTGGGCTACGGGACGCTGTCACCATCATTACTATTGTTATTGTTTTTGTCCGCTGCTTAAATGGTTTTAATTGTTTTAATGGATTTTAGTGTATTTGGTCACTATCGTGACCCTTGTTATGTTTTGTATACATAGTGTTGTATACCGCCCAGAGCCCCCTGGGGATTGGGCGGTTTATAAATTTAAAAAATAAATAAATAAATAAATAAATAATAATACCAAACGGAACTCCTTGAAGGAAGAGTGGGGTAAAAATGTACTACATAGATAGCATATGTTGAGGAGAGAGTTGATGTAGCCAGGGTGCCAAGTCACAGGACAGTAGGACAGCTCATTGTGCAGAGGAATTTGAGGATTCTGGGGTGTATCCATGATGATTTGTTCCTGTGTCCCTACAGGAAGTTTCTACAACCAGTTGCAAAGATCTTTACGGTGTTCCTGAATGGGGACAGAAGATAAAGGCCTACAGAAGGTGGTAGTAGATAGATGCCTTTCATTCTCCTGCTTGTAAGTTCATGGCCATTATGAAGTTAGCTTCTACTGATTCAGAACATTGATCTGTTGAGGGTTAGCATTGGGAGACTGTGCACAGCCAATCTAAAATGGGATAAAGAGCCAACCCCGCCCCCCCATTAACATGACTTAATATCACAAAGATATTATAAGAAGTCCAGAGAACACATACAGATAGAGATAAAGCCCCCTGGCCTCCTGCCCCCACAGAGCAGTGGAAACATCCTTTTCCCATGGGAGCAGAAGGTGTCAGGGATAATCCTAGTTATCTACAAAGGTGTGAAAGTCACAAAGAAGAGATCAAGGGAAGCATGTCCCATTGCCAGTGGTGGGATCCAAAAATTTTAGTAGCAGGTTCCCATGGTGGTGGGATTCAAACAGTGGCGTAGCACCAATGGAGCTGGGCGGGGCATGATGGGGGTGTGGCCGGGCATTCTAGGGGCGGGGCATTAATAATTTCTCTGTTACTGTAAAAAACTCTTACTGTAAAAAAAAAGTTCCTAATTTCCAGCTGGTATCTTTCTGTCCATAATTCAAACTCATTATAGCAAGTCCTATCGTCTACTGCCAACAGAAACAACTACTTCTCCCTCTTAATTGGACTGCCTTCGTCAAATGCACAGAATACACCCAATACCTTCATTTTGTTTCTAGAAATCGAAAGAAGGATACTTTCCCCTTAAACAAGGGAACTTTACCCATATTTCTAAAGGCATGTTTTTAAAACAGCCCAACAGGGAGAATGATCCCCGCTTTCACCTTCGCTAACCATACTTCCTGGGAAACAACAGGACTTTTATGATTTTGGACCACAATGGAATTTCTAACGGAAAAGCAGACCCACTATTAGTGGCCCCTCTCAGCACACACAAATAATTAGTAAACTCCACTCTCCCAGAGACTGAATTTGAAAGGGCTTATAACGGATCCCCACCTCTGCTCCAGTGACACAGCAGTGGTTGAACATATAGCATGACTGGTTACATTTCTATCTTGTTGAGATTACATTGAGGTAGGGAATGCATCTCCAATTCAAGCTAGATACCATCACCATCAATTATATTTTGTTAACAACTACATTTGAGTTAGGAGTACTTCTGTAATCAATTGAGTTACATTGTGACATTTTGAAGTAAACACTATGCTACTGAAAGTAATGCAAAGGAACTTATCTTCCCAAGAAGTTTTTTACATTTAAAGGCCTGAAGCTGGGATGCAGAAATACAGAATGGAGTTGTGCAATTAGAGGCTGGCTGCAAAGCTAAAAAAACTCTCGAGTCTCTAAGAGTCTCTTAGAAGGAGAGGCCAAATCCCGGCTGGGACGCTACTAAGCTGCCAACTGTAGCATAGAACAATTCAACAATAGAAGAACTGCCAACTCTGGAGATTTGGTGTTAGAACTTGGGGAAGGCAGGATTTGAGGAGAGGCCTCACCAGGGTATAATAATATAGAGTCCATCCCCCCAAAGCCACCATTTTCTAGAGGGGAACAGTTATCTCTGGATCGGTGGTAATTCAAGGGTATCTTTCACTTGGAGAATCAAACTATGAAAAAATGAACCAAAGTTTCCAGTGATTTTTATAGTATTAAACGTTTGGCAAAACTGAAACAAGATGTATAATCTTCCTGAAACGAACAGAATGCATCATACAAGTTTGAAATTATAGACAGCCATATTAAAGCTATTAAAACCTTACAATGTCAAAACAACAATGCAGCTTGTGGGGGCTTGGACTAGGATTTAATGGAGGAGAAGTCGATCATTAAACTACTAGTCTTGGTCCTCCATTTGATCTCAGATTGCAAATGCCTGAGCAGACCAGATGCTCGGGAGCAGCAGCAGCAGAAGGCCATTGCTTTCACATCCTGCATGTGAGATTCCAAAGGCACCTAGTGGAGCCCACTCACAGAAATTATGAGAGTGCTGCGGACCGATGGATTCAGGGTCTGATCCAGCAGGCCCCAATTCTATGTTTCTTTTCGATTTCGTATAATATAGCCTCTAAGCATGGCTAGGCAGAACAGCTCTTTCCCGACTTTTACAACAATCGGGAGAGTTTTCTTTAAAGGTTCCTCCATACAGGCAGTTTTGCAGGGGTGGTCTACCTCTGGATAAGGGTAAGATTTTGTGTATTGCTACGTTTCATTTGGCCCAATTACCTGCATAAACAGAGTAATAAAACAATGTGAAAAAATATTAAGGAAACCCTCACGAGGCAACTCATAGGTGAAACCACTGGAGCTTTGGTTCAAGGAGACCTTAAGAAACTTTTATTCAATTACCTTAGCAAGTACAGAGGTATTTTGACTTTTGGTGCAGATTTTTCTACGGAACATGTTACTGGAGCACCTCTCCCCAATGTTTTGATTATGGTGGAGCCACCTGGAGAATGACATCCTAAATGACAGAGAAAACAGGGAAAGCAACGGCAGAGTCAAACATAGTTCATCCATTGCTGGCTGTTCTTTGCCCTCGCCCTGCTCTGGTGTGAAAAGTCGTGCCAGAAGTGCTCTCATGAGAAGCACATGCCGGGCAAGAGGAAGCTTTTCAGGACAAGAAATCCTGCCCTGATGTGCCTCCCCTCTCAGCGCACCGTTGACAGGAAGTGCGTCGGAACAAGATTTCTTGCCCTGACACGTTTCTGGTCTTACCACACTCTACAGCTCTGGTGGGTAATTGCCTTAGGGCCTTTCCCCACTTACTTTAAGCCCCGCGCTACTTGAGGAGAGTAGCGCGGGGCAGCCTCCACTTCCTATGACAGAGGCGTGACAGTGCAGCCATGGCCTTTGCCAGCTGCTGAGCCCCCTCAGCGCCTTGTGGCATCCCAGGCGTCTCTTCTTAGAAGCGCCTTTGATGACCCAGCAGGCGCTAGGGTTAATGGGGACGCAGGAGTGCGCTCCTACCAGGATCACCCTTGGCACACGCTGAGAGCAGCGCGTGGCATAGGGGGGTGGAAGAGAGTGGGGAAAGGCCGTTAGTCACCACCAGCCTGAAATAGATAGGTTCCACGGGGCGTCACAAACCAAATGGTACAGCTATTCATCTCCTCCCAATATTATGCATAGGGCAAATTTGGCGGGTAAGCTGCCACTTTTTCAAGCTTTTGCCATTTCTTTTGTCATGTCGAAATGCCCCTTAGATTTTCCTTAATTGGAAACAGGTGGTAGAGAGACGCATAGGAACTACCCCCCAAAAATTGTCAGGACTTGGCACATAAAGCAGTCAAGACAGCTTTGGACACCACAAGAATCGATGATGAACTGGGACCCCCCCCCTCTCCCCCCACACATATACACAAATCCTGCCATTCTCTAGCTCAAATAACTCTTTAGCAACGATCTTATTTTTTGTCCTAACTACTCCCAGCTTTGAAACCGAACATTTGAATCCTGTGGCTCCATTTCCACGCAGGTACATTGTTGGCGGAGGAAGGCCTATGAAAAGCATGGCTCTCTCAGTGGCCCACCCTATCCAAAATCAGAATGATTCATGAAATTTTGTTGAATCCAGCTGCACAACTAAGCGTTAAAAATGCCCAATCACGAAGAGGAATCGGCCACTACCGCTGGCAGGTTGGGAGCACAGTGTTATGTGCTTCTATAAATGGAAGCTCAATAGCCAATACTTTGGGCCGTGGAGGCAGAATCTTGGTTAAGGAACCAAAGAGAGAATCACCGCTACAACTCTATAGCCTGTGATTAAAAATTACTTGACCTTGTGACCAAGGCAAAGTAAGGCTGCTACCGCAAAACAAGCCGGCACCACAGGATTTGCATGGCATTTCCACCCGAGATTTCACGGGGCAATTGCTGAACTTGAATGTAATTAACAGGACCTTTTGCAGAGCAAGCGAGAAAGCATTATAAAACGGGATGAAGGGGCTGCGCCACAGGCTGGGAAGCCGGTGGCAAGAATCCTAATAACATGAGTAAGGAGCAGCTTGGTGTATGAGGGAGTTTTAGAGCTCATGTATGCAATCTGGGGGGAACTTGGTTTTGATTCCCAGCTCTGCCGCCTGGAGCTGTGGAAGGAGAGCTTATCACAAAGGGAGTCAGTTAGCCTTTGCACTCCCCACACATGCCAGCTGGGTGACCTTGGGCCTAGTCACAGCTTCTCAGAGCTCTTCTCGGCCCGCTTACCTCTGGGGTGTTTGTTGTGGAGGAAGGGGCCGGGCAAGGAGATTGTCATTGCCCCTTTGAGTCTCCTATAGGAGAGAAAGGGGGGATATAAATCAAAACTCCTCCTCCTCCTCCTCCTCCTCCTCCTCCTCCTCTTCTTCTTCTTCTTCTTCTTCTTCTTCTTCTTCTTCTTCAAGCTAGCCCTTTATTTACTTGAGACAAAATACAGGGGAAAAAAATGGGGCCCCTCCAGCAATGACATCTAGGATGTCCCCCTTGCTGCTGCTACATGGAAGCTCTGCCCACGGTTTGGCATCCAACCCGGAACAGGATTGGGGCAGCATCTTCTTTCCAGATTGTCCCTGGCTTTGCTGAGATCATTTCCAAATTTGTTTTGACAGGACCATTTTGGAATAATGATAGTCAAAGCACCTTTGCACATCCTGTGGTTGGCAAGGTCTTCATTTTTGAAGGTCTCAGCTACTTCAGCAGTATTTTCATGCCTCATCCCCATCAGTAGTGCTCACTTTCGCCTCTGCTATTGGAGAGCCTCAAAAACAATCAGTAATTGCTAGATCGCAACAGCAATCTTTTCAAGAGACATATACCTTTCCGCTTATATCTCCACAACGAAAAGTGTGAGATACTTTATTTTTTCAGATGAAAAGCTGGACATTCAGAGGAACTAGTAGATCATGGCACTAGATTATCATAATGTACTAGAACGGTAGTAATTACCATTTAAAAAATTCTGATGGGATGTTAAAGACTTAGCCTGGCCTTGGGGGTGGTAGCAGCTCTGAGCCATGGGCTCTGAAACAGAACCCCAGTCTGTATTTTTTAAACTTTTATTAAAGAAAAGTTGTAAAACAAAGGTTTAAAAGCATAACACTGAACACAGAATCAAGGGTGCAATTCAGATACACAATAAAACTAAATACATAGAACAGATATCCCCTCCGCATTACACAAACAAAGTTCCAATAGGGTCTTTACTTGCTTGCTTATTGCTTAAGGGGAACCAAAGGAGGCAAAGAAGCTTAGACAAAGAGAAAAGAGGGAAAGAGAGACAATGTATGGCTAAAAGGCAATTACAGAAAACTAGATTTTAGAGTCCAGCTGTCCATACCCAATAATTACCAGTTGATTTAATAGGGTTAAAGCCTTGATTGGAACAAAATACGCTTTCTCCCTGCCTAGCTAAAACCAAAGGGTTATCCAATTACTCTTTATCCAGTTGCAGCTGGATGCGATGGAATAATGGGGACAGTCTCCGTTATTAAAGCTAGCCAGGCTGATGACCTTGGAATAAAAAGTATACTCATCTCCAATCCATTAACATCTGTTTTGAAGTTAAAAAAGGAGAAAAATAGGGGAGAAAAAGGATTTTATACAGGAGCCTTCTGCTTAATAGAATGGCTTCTCTTGACAGGGAAAATATGGTGAACAGTGGGTGAGGCCTACCACAAAAATGAGTTGTTAGCTGAGCAAGGACAGTGTACACAAAACTCTGGCACGGGTGCTCCGCTATCATTGTCAATGCCTCTTCCTGTGATAGCTATGGAAAGGAAACGGAGAATTCGTACTGTGCCAATCCAGCCCTGTTCTCCGGCAAGTTAGAAATGCACTTGGCTCACCCCAACCAAAGAAGCTATTGTGTCTTTTCTGAGTGGGTTTAAATCCCGAAGGAGCGTTTCTTTGCCGGTTGACGTTTGGCGTTTGCTCCTTTGAACTTATATTACACTTTGGCAGCATGGCGGCGGGAGCCTTCTCTGGCTCCATTACGAGACACAATGGATGAAAGACCTCTGCTGGAATTTGCTTAGATTGGGCGTCTCCTAATCTCAGAAGCATCCTATTGTTCGGATAGCGGTAAATCCACAGAGATGACAAATTGGCTTTCTCTTGCATTTCAGGAGTGATGAATGAGCCCGCTCGGAAAAGCTGTGGAAGAACGCCAGGGGTGAGGATTTTGATGACAGGTACTCTAACATGCTCCTGTTCAAACAGATGTCATCCTGTGCTCGAATCAGTTCATTTAAAAAAAAAAACCCTGGAAAATGTAGCAAAATGTTCCGCTTACAGGTGAGAGTCGCCGGTGCTTCTGCCACGCCGAGCAAGATGTACTGAGGGGCCAGATGGAGGCACTGCTGGAGGAAACCAAGAGGATTTTGCCCGAAAGCGTTTGCGCCACCATAGGGAAATGTTTCCTGTGTACCTCAAAAAACCCAGCTGCTATCACTGCCTGGGCACCAGACGTATAACCTACAACTGGGTACGAGAGAGGAACAAAAACCAAAGATTAACTTGCTTATAACTTGCGTTGTATGTGTGCAATAACATATTTTCAAATCTATGCATTTTAGACGGCATCCTGTTAAACAGAGTAACTGTCTGAAATGTTTAAGAGTTACAATGCTTGCTTCAGTAATGCCTAGTATGCTGGAACATGAAGTTCTGTTTTTATGATTGGATGCCAATATAATATTATTGATTGTTGTTTTAATGGGGTTTTTATTGTAACTATTGTTTTATTGTGTTGTTCACCGCCCAGAGCCCTTCGGGGGAGGGGTGGTACATAAAACTAATTATAAATAAATAAAATAAATAAAAGAAAGCAAACATACTCCATTTGTATTCCTGCGAAAGAATGGGCAGATGAACCAAATTCTCACAATGGTTCATCTCCAAACATATCTCTTTACCCAATACGCTGCCCCCTGTTTTAGAAGAACTTATTTGTTGTTCATATATTACCATATAAAGGCCTGTTCAGGGCAACAGTTCCCATAATTCACCAAGCCTCCACTCTGTTCAACCATGTCACATGGTCAGTGGTGCAGGATCAAAAATGTTAGTAACATATGGTTCCTTGGTGGTGGGATTCAAATCTGTGGCGTATGTAAGGGCCAATACCGGGCTAGAGCGGGCACGACAGGAGCTGCTGGCCAGGCATTCCGAGGCGGGGCGCTGTGGTAGGGCCTTGTCTCTGCGCCGGTCCTTGGGTGGAAGCAGATACATGCATTTGGCATGGCGCAGGCTGCCACTGCCGCCAGTGCACCTCACCGCTAGACTACTTCAAGTTCTACGCGCTGTTTTCTGTGCTGAGAGAGTGAGGGGCGTAACTAAGGCAAAAATCATGTGGCAAAATCACCAATTAGTAACCCCCTCTCAGCACACACAAATAATTAGTAACCTACTCTCGGGAACCTGTGAGAACCTGCTGGATCCCACCTCTGCACATGGTATCATGTTCCAATCTTTTAAAATACTTTTTAAATCCTGCTTTAAATTGCTGGTTCATTTCCACACAAGCAGTCATGAAGGCCCACACAGCTGCTCAGGTGAAATACAATGACATCATTGGGTGGTAAATGACAGCTTCACATCAACAACATCGGGCCAGTGTGAAGTGTAATATGGCCTTTGTGGTGTGGTGGCCCGAGCTTAGTGAGGGATTGTAGGCATCAATGCACCAAAATGAATGGAGGTTACCCAATCTCCAAAGGGTTCCTAAATGAGAGAGGGAAAGAACCACAGGGAGAGAATTATGTTGCAGTTGAATTAGGTCTTTTTTTTAAAAGCAGATTAATCTAATTCTTCTAAAAATTTTGGGGAAGGAATTGCATACTAATAACAGTTTTGAATGCGTTCCAAATTTTATGTTTTTAAGTTGTGAATTAGTGTCATAAAGTCTTTCCAAAATTTTTTAAAACTTTTCCACACGTCCGTCACATATGATAAAAAGAGTCATCCACACCTTTATATTTCCACCATTTCTCTTTATCATTCTTGTCCAGCTTCTCAATATCCTTTGGGGTGATGTGCCATAAAAAAAAATACACCTTGTACTGATTTCCTTTTAATGCTTGGTTGGTAGTAAATTTTACACTTTTCATCCATAAGGTTTCCCATTGTTGAAAATATATTTCTTCCTCAAAATTTTGCATCCATCTGACCATACATGTTTTCACTTGTTCTGTTTCTGTGTCAAATTAAAGTAATAATTTATAAATAAAGGATCTTTTTGCTGTATAATCTCCTTTTCAAGGAGGAATTCCTGTCCAGACCCTCTGCTGGAATTAATTTCCTTTGGGGTCTTAGAGAGGCTGCTTGAGAATATAATACCTATTTGGGGGGAGGGTTTGCCTTTGACCCTTATTTTTTGCGAGGGCTTACTTCCTCCTTGTTTCTATCATGTCTCCATGAAGAAGAAGAAGAGTTTGGATTTATATCCCCCCTTTCTCTCCTGCCACTTGGGAGACTCCAGGGGAGCTTACCAATCTGCATGGCCTCACAGGCCTGGGGTGGAGGTTCCAGGATTACTTGGCTGGCATGTGGGGTGCCCAGGGCTGCATTGGTCTGACCTCCCACAGCTTGGCTTGACAGGCGGGGAATCAAACGGATTCCTCAGTTAGATACACTTGAACTCTCTCTCCTCCTTAGCCTCTCATCCACTGCTGATTTTATGTTATAAAATCAGTATTTTTCACCACATTCTTATTATAATAAGCCACTATAGGTGACATTGGTGGAGATACTAGGGGACTAAATCTTTTTTTGTATAGCTTCCCAAATTTTGAACAGTCTGTCTCTATTTACCTGACTTCCATTTTGCACTGTACTATTTTTCATTGTTGATCTTTCTGTCTGTAAGCAATTATGTAATCCTTCTTCTGCTATTTCTAATTTTATTACTGTCTGGCCTGGGTTTCTAATCCAATTCACAATCCAAACAAGACCAACTGCTTGATAATGCAATTTAATATTAGGTACTGATAGTCCTTTTCTCTTTTTCTCATTTGTAAACACTTTAAATCTAATTCTGGGACTGTTTCTGCATGGGTGGAAAACAACGCCCTAGGGACGGTAAAAACACCATCCCTGGGGCGTTGTTCGCTAGCTCGTGGTACATCACTTGGCAGCTAATACTCCTGCCACCAGGAGTGGTCTTGAAAATGCCACTTTGAACCCAACCTTGCTGGGGTGGGGTTTTCAAAGCAGCGTCTTCCACTTGGTTGCCATGGGCAGAGGCGTGCCAGCCCAAAGCACCTCCTTTTCTCCTGGCTTCCGATCCTCTAGGAGGCCAGGGACCTCTCAAGCCTCCGTCCCTGCTGTGGTGTGGCTCCACAGCCCATGGGGGTGTGTTCCCAAGCCTCCACAGAGCAGCGGAGAAACCAAGGAAAGAAAGGCTCAGAAGGCTGACTGAAAGGAGCTGCATCAACCGATGCGTGCAAACGGCCCCAGGGGTTCCATCAGCATGAACCATGCTGATGCAGCCCCGCTGTACAGAAACAGCCTTATTTTTTTTTTGCCATTCCATACAAACTTGCTTATCTGTCTCTGCCATTCCTTCAGGGCTTTTTCTTATATACAAATTGCTAACATTTGAAATAAAAACATCAATTTTGGTAATATATTCACTTTTCCAAGCCATGACATTTTTAATTTGGACCACCTTTGGATATCCTCTTGTATCTTCATCCATGTTGTTTTATAATTATCTTTAAATAGGGTTTTGTTTTATCTAGTCAGGTTTACCCCCAAATACTTTAATTGAATTTAAAGGCATGTCACAACCAATAATCTCACTAGTATCTTTTTCTTCTTTGTTAAACATTTCAAAATTACTTTAATCCTCCTTCTATTTCTCAATCATGCTTTACAGGCTTCATTCCAAGGGAAGCACCTGACACATACCTTATATACTCATGTATAAGTCTACTTTTTCAGCACATTTTTTGTGCTGAAAAAGCCCCCCTCGACTTATAAACGAGTGAGGGTCCCACTTAATTCTTGTGTGCCGTTCCCCCTCTCCCGTCTTCGTTCTCTCCTGCCTTCTTCTCTGCCTTCCCTTTCAGCTGCTTTCTCTGTCTCTGCCTTCTTCTCGGCGGTGGCTGGGCCCTGGCTCTTGGTGGGTGACAGCCAGTCGACCTGGGTGAGCTGGACAAACTGCAGGATAGAGAGGTTGGTGGCAGAGACCTTGGGATTGGTGAGATGGGGGGTCAGTGGCAGAGACCCCCCAAAGTGCCCGACCGTATCTATTTTTATTTTTGAAATTTACCAGTAGCTGCTGCATTTCCCACCCTAGACTTATACTCAATAAGTTTTCCCAGCTTTTTGTGGTAAATTAGGTGCCTCAACTTATATTCGGGTCGACTTATACACGAGTATATACAGTACTTCATTTTTTCCCCTTCAACATGTAAAATGACACCATTTAAAAGGCTGTGTGGTGTGTACTTTTTGCTGAATTTGACCACTGCATATACTTTGACTAAAGGTCTAACTCAACAGGCAGCTCGAATAGCTCAACTTTGCCTGGGCTCATCAGATCTTGGGAGCTAAGCGGAATTGATTACGGTCAATACTTAGATGGGAGATCACCAAGGAAGTCCAGGGTTGCTTTGCAGAGCTTAGAACAGTGGTGGCGAACCTTTGGCACTCCAGATGTTATGGACTACAATTCCCATCAGCCCCTGCCAGCATGGCCAATTGGCCATGCTGGCAGGGGCTGATGGGTATGATCCATAACTATCTGAGTCTGGAGTCCTCCCTCTGGCTAGAAGATGCTCAAGGTACTCCAAGAATTTGGATTGTCTTGAGCTGGCTATCACTTGACAGCACCTTCTTCTAACTCAGGGGTAGGGAACCTGCAGCTCTCCAGATGTTCAGGAACTACAATTCCCATCAGCCCCTACCAGCATGGCCAATTGGCCATGCTGACAGAGGCTGATGGGAATTGTAGTTCCTGAACATCTGGAGAGCCGCAGGTTCCCTACCCCTGTTCTAACTCAACATACCCAAACATGGGAAAATATGTTGGCATCCACATAAACACCTAAGTAAAATTCTAACTTTATCCACTATTTCCTCCTGCCCACCCATCCCACTTCATGTGCTCCACACCCTGCACTGGTCTGGATGAGACAACGTGGAGGGTATTGAGCATGTGGAGGGGGGCAGGAGGAAATGGTGAATGAAGTTACAATTTTACTTAGGTCTTTATGGCCGTTTTCCCACTTTGTTCGTTTCCCCTTTGCTGCGCGCTACTCTCAGCGCGCTTAATTTCTGGCGCGCGTCCGGGTTTCCCCACGACCCCATGCTCTGCGCGGGGTCATCAAAAGGCGCCGTTTTGAAGAGCGCCAGGAATTACGCACGCGGAGGGGGCGTGAAAGCGGCAGCTTCGGGGCGGCTGCGTTGTCACCGCCCCTGTAGTGGGGAGTGCCGCGGGAGAGTAGCGCGCAGCAGAAGGTAAGTGGGGAAAGGCCCTATGTGGAACAGGATATAGTTCAGTGGTGGGATTCTAATAATTTAACAACAGGTTCACCCCCCCCCCCCCGCCATGCACCTTCCCTGCCGTGCCCCCCCTCTGTCACTCACTTACCTGCTGAGGAAGAACTTTTTGTGGGGGTGCAGGGGGCAGTGGGGCCTTGCCACTGCTGCTTTGAAAGCCTCCTTGCTCCCTTGGGAGAGGGGGTTCTGAAAGCCCCCTTGCTGCCCCTCCCCTGGGAGAGGGGGTGATGGGACTTTTAGCTCCTCAGAGCAGCTGGGTAGCCCTAACAACTGGTTCACCGAACTGGTGTGAACCAGCTGAATCCCACCACTGGTACAGTTGCATACTGCATCTTCCATGTTAGTAAAAGGGGCTTCAGAGAATGAGGGAACCAGCCGCAGAAATACTTAGAGGACACCAAGCGAAACATTTAACCTTATGAACTTTTAGAATACCATTAGATGACTTTAGGGCTCCAAGAAGTAACCTGAAGAGCTGCCAACGTTCCTCCGTGAATGTTCTTTTCTGCAGCTCAATCGAGAGGTTTTTAAATTTTTAAATCCTGAATAATTGCCACCTACTGTTCCTTACGGCTTCTGCTTTGTACCGAGCTGCACAACAAATTTAATTAGGCTAATTCTAGTCAGATTAATACTTCCTGTCTCTCAGCCCTGGCTGTGCCACATGCTACGGGGCACAGAATTAAATAGGAAGAAGACAGGAAATATTGATTTCTAAGCGTGTGTGCGCACATTTGTTTTCAAAATACATTTTCGCTGCGGGGAGGAGTGTCGCTTAAATTGGAAGAGCATTCCAGTGGTTCAAGTCATGCAAATGGGAATAGTTTCCCAAGCAGAAGGTGGCTGATACCTTTTCAGTTTGAAATAGTTAGAACTGAGGAGACGTCTAACCTTGGTTATGAGGAATTGTAATTATGTTTTGCGGATGATTTTTCTTTTACCTAGGACATTTTATCCCTCCTTTTCTCTAAGGAGCTCAAGATATGGGCCTCTCCTGCTCTGTTCTATCACCACAGTGTGAGTTGCATGGGGATTGGGGAATCGAAACTGGGTCTCCCCATAGCTGCTCCCAGACGCTAACTGACAGATCCGCAATTCTGTTAAATCAGTTGGCCCTTATGGAATTTTGAAATAGCGAAGTAGGTGTCTTGAAAAAGTAGCCCTGTTCACAAGTTACACATCCAATCTATATATGACTGTGTACACGTGACTGTTCTTTGTCTGTGCATGGAGTAATACAGCGTGGTGTAGTGGTTAAGAGCAGGTGCACTCTAATCTGGAGAACCAGGTTTGATTCCCCACTCTGCCACTTGAGCCGTGGAGGCTTATCTGGTAAACTAGATTAGCTTGTGCACTCCAACACATGCTAGCTGGGTGATCTTGGGCAAGTCACAGTTCTTTGGAGCTCTCTCAGCTCCACCCATCTCACAGTGTGTTTGTTGTGTGGGGTGGGGGGAGGGAAAGGAGATTGTAAGCCCCTTTGAGTCTTTTTACAGAAGAGAAAGGGGGGATATAAATCCACACTTTTCTTCTATTAGGGTAGGCAGCTCTGGCTTGGGAAATTCCTGTAGATTTTGGGGGTGGATCCTGGGGAGGGGACGGTTTGGGGAAGGGAGAGACCTCAGCAAAATATAATACCATACAGTCCACTCTCCAAAAGCAGCTATTTCCCCAGATATGACCTTGGTCATCTGGGGATCAATCATAATTGATCTCCAGGTACTACCTGGAGGTTGGCAACCCTCTTCATGGTGCAGTCAATTTGTGTACTGGTGAATGTATCATAGAAACCACATTTTTATCATTTGTTCAGTGAATGCACATTGGCTCTTTCTTAGAAACTGATGTATGCTGTCCAGCCAGGGTATACTTGTGTTCACTGTAACATGTGAACAGGGTTAACGGCTGCTATGGGGAGCCGGGCCATTCACAATATGTCTGCCTTGGTTGATCAACCCTTTCCTTTGGAGAACAGATGGGTTTTTTTGGTTTCAATTTCCAAAGGGAGGACTCCTGCCCTCTAAGGTCTCAGGGAGTGGAGACCAGGGGCGTACCGCTCAGGGGAATATATGGGGTCAAATGTCCCTGGGCTATGGCTATTTAGTCATACAGGGGGCAGAAATCGTCACTGCCTGCCTCCACATCTGGCCCCTGGTATTCCTGGGTGTGTGTGTGTGTGTGTGTCTCCTATCCAAATACTTGCCAGAGTTGACTTTGCTTAGCTTCTGATGCGATCAGGCCAACCTGGGCCATGTAGGTCAGGGAATATCATTGGGGATGATGAATTGTTTGGGGATGATGAAGAGGGACTGGGAATTGGTTGGATGTAATTGATTGTGGTTGCACTGAAATTTGATTTATATTGGGGCTAATCAAATATCAATGCAGGTCCAACCAATTCCCAGTCCCTCTTCTATAGCCCAAAGCAATTCACTGTTTTTTGCCGGGGAGGGAAGAACCTATCTGTGTCCCAATGGAAAATTACCATTGCTCTCATCTATAAAAACCAGCAATTGTTAAAAAATACTCACCAATACAAGCTGTAAAAACATGCCATTAATGAAGCACCCGCTGAGGCACTCCAAAATAGGAACTAGAATTAAAAAAACAGTGGGACGCTGATCACATTCATGGCCGAAATTGGAACGAAAAATCCATTCAAATTCAAATTCGAATTCATTGTCTGGAGATAATAGCCGGAGAGGTATCTGCAATGAATGCGGAGTGCATATTATTGTGACCTGACATGCTTCAGACGATGGGGCAAAGGGTCCCGCAATTCTGTTTGAACCCGGCTCCAAATGACATGCTCCTTTCCAACATGAAAACTCAGGGATAAAAGAACCAGTGCCTGCGATTGAAGGGGCCTGGCGATACAGTTGCAAACTCTGGCCATGCAATTAAACTTTTGGGTAACCTGCTTCATGGTGCATCCAGACCCACATTCTTCAATACATCCTGGATTTTGTCACATTTTTATTGAGTGGGTAAAACTAACGGTGCTGCTGCCAGTGGCGTAACTAGGCAAACTGGAACCTTGGGCAAAACCTGAGTTTGATGCCCCCCAGGCGTGTGCCTGGTGCAACGCACACCACCCCCCGGACCTCTTGTAGCTATGCCCAGTGGCGTATCTAGGCAAACTGGAGTTTGGCACCCTCCCTATGGGCAGCCGCCCCCACCAAACTGGAGTTTGGCACCCTCCCCCACCACGACCAAGCAAAGATGTTTTACACCAGGTAGTTTCAAAGTCACCATTGCATTATAGAACATGCCCTAACTCACAATTCTGAACACAGCCATGGGTTATGCCACACAGCAGAAATATTTTTTTGAAAACATTTTCAAAATGTTTTATTACTGCTATGAAAACATTTTATGGTGTTGTATCCAGTACCTCCAATTGGGGGAAACAGCATCACTTTCAATGTTATTTAAACTGGGAACCCCAGATTTAAAAGGAGAATCTGGGCTCCCTAGTTTAAACAGGTAATGCTGGAACCCACCCCCAAACAGCATCATTTTCAATGGTGTTTAAACTAGGGAGCCCAGATTCTCCTTTTAAATCCACCTTAAAGGGAGAATCTAGGGTTCCCAGTTTAAACAACATTGAAAGTGATGCTATTTTGGGGTGGATTATCCCCTATCCTGAAACAGCATCACTTTCAATGTTTAAACTGGGGACCTTAGATTCTCCCTTTAAATTCATGCCAGAGGGGAAGGGGTTTAAAAGGAAAATCTGGGGAGATTTGGGGGGTGCCTGCTGTCAGGGGTGCAATTGTTAAGCTAGCAATACCAAACTTTCAGAGTATCTTTAGGAGATTCTCTTAATGATACCACCCAGGTTTGGTGAAGTTTGGTTCAGGGGATCCAAAGTTATGGACCCTCAAAGGTGTAGCCCCCATCTTCTATTAGCTCCCATTGGAAACAATGGGGGATGGGGGCACCCCCTTTGGGAGTCCATAGCTTTGGACCCCCTGGGCCCAACTTCACAAAACCTGGGTGGTATCAGTAAGAGACTCTCCTGATGATACCTCCCAGGTTTGGTGAAGTTTGGTTCAGGGGGTCCAAAGTTAACTTTCATTGGAAACAGTGGAGGATGGGGCACTCCTTTTGGGAGTCCATAACTTTTGACTCTTTGAACCAAACCTCACCAAACCTAGCTGATAGCATCAGGAGAGTCTCCCGAAACATCCCTGAAATGTTGGTGCTGCTAGCCTAAAAACTGCGTCCCCTGCATGCCAAAAACAGAAAACCCACTAAAATCCAAAAAACCCCACAAACGAACCCCACAAGGCATTATGCCCCTGGGTGCTGCAAGCTTCCCAGCAGTCAGTTGGGTGCTGGCAACACCTAACCTGCTGTGCCCAACAGACATGAATGGGCTGTGAACAGCTGAAACGCCCACTGATAAATCAGCTGCCTGCTTGAAACTAGCGAACAGGATGTGAGCTGAACCAGTGGGTGTTTCAGCATTCTGGGTAAAAACCGGAAATATACTGGGAATACAGCTAGGGATGCCAGCCTCCAGGTGGGACCTTGGGATTCCCTGGAGTTACAGCTCATCTCCACGCTACAGAGATCAGTTCCCTTGGAGAAAATGGATGCTTTGGAAGGGGGGACTCTATGGCAATGTACCCCACTGAGACCCCTCACCTTCCCAGCCTCCATCCCCAATTCTCCACGAGTTTCCCAACCTGGACCCGGCAACCCTCCCCTGCTCCCCACGGCTCTCTAGTGGCCAAGGGAGACCTGGCAACCCTCAATACAGCATAGAAAGAAGTCAGCACTTGACTTCAGTACAGAACAAGTATGAATACAGTGCAAGTAGAAAAACAGTGCGCCTGAGCCCATAAAGAGAATAGAACCATTAGTTAAGCCACGCCACCAAGTGTACTGATTTGCCCCACCTGACCAGTTTTTCAAGAGCAGAAGGCGTAGTGGTTAAGAGCAGGTGTACTCTGGAGGAACTGGGTTTGATTCCCCGCTCTGCCGCCTGAGCTGTGGAGGCTTATCTGGGAAATTCAGATTAGCCTGTACACTCCCACACTCGCCAGCTGGGTGACCTTGGGCTAGTCACAGCTCTGGAGCTCTCTCAGCCCCACGTACCTCACAGGGTGTTTGTTGTGAGGGGGGAAGGGCAAGGAGATTGTAAGCCCCTTTGAGTCTCCTACAGGAGAGAAAGGGGGATATAAATCCTCCTCCTCCTCCTCCTCCTCCTCCTCCTCCTCCTCCTCCTCTTCTTCTTCTTCTTCTTCTTCTTCTTCTTCTTCTTCTTCTTCTTCTTCTTCTTCTTCTTCTTCCTCCTCCTCCTCCTCCTCCTCCTCCTCCTCCTCCTCCTCTTCCCCCCCAAACAGGTTGTTTAATTTACGACATTTCCATTTTAAAAAACCATTTTTAAAGCCCCACCCCTCTCTTTTTGAACAGGAAAAGCTTTGGTGAAAGAAATCACTGGCAGCTTCCATCCTCTGAAAGAGCTAATGGAAGAGGTTCCATCTGTTTGACTCCAAAGATTTTTGAAGATTAGCATCACCAAGGTTGCTAATACCTGGAGATTTGGGGGCGGAGCTTGGGGAGGGGCTTTGGAGATTTGGGGGCTTGGGGAGGGGAGGGGGCAAGGCCATACAGTCCACCTTCCAAACTGGTCCATTTAGTCAAGGGAACTGGTCTCTATCCAGTGGAGATCAGTTGTGATCACAGGAGGTCGCTAGTCACAACCTGGAGGTTGGCAAATCTAAGCATCAGCTCCATTGCATGTTTACTCATGAATTGCTACCAGCAACTCGCAGCTACAGAATAGCTTCAAGGGCTGTTTACAATGTCTACTTGGGCTCTGGGCGAGAGGACTTTAGAGGTTCTTTGGAAGTCCCACCAGGAATAGGAAAGCCTTATCTAGCAAGGAAAGGTGGCTGCAACCCTGAGGAGTTGTCCCGTTGGTTGTTGTACTAAATCTGTCCCTTTGGTTGTTGTACTAAAAACATTAAAATCAGGCTTTTGGAAGCTGAGGGAAGCAGCAGCAGCTTTTTTTCTACCTTTGAGGAATCTCAAAGCGGCTTACAAACTCCTTCCTTTCTCTCCCCACAACAGACACCTTGTGAGGTAGGTGGGGCTGAGAGAGTTCTGAGAGAACTGTGACTGGCCCAAGATCACCCGGCAGGCTTCATGGGGAGCAGCGGGGAGACAAGCCTGGTTCAACAGATTAGAGTCTGCTGCTCATGTGGAGAAATGGAGGAATCAAACCCTGTTCTCTGGATTAGAGTTTGCCGCTCTTAACCACTACACCCCACTGTTGAATAAAACGGGACTTCAGATTGCTCCCCGAGTTAACTCGGATTTGTGGGTGCTTTGTCGTTTTATACAATCACGGGCCGAAAAAGTTTACTTTTTGGCTTGATTTAGAAATGCCTGCTTTTCGTTTTCCTCCATTCCGAGCAATCTGGTTTTCAAATACACGGCCTATTTTTACCTGTTGCATTAACACACCTGTGGGTCTGAATCACTTTACCTACTTAAATGCTGACATGCTCATAATAAAGGAATATTTTAGCTTTGAAAGAGGAACTGAGGCACTCTTAAATGCGTGAAAGAATTCTACCATTATCAGAGGGGGAGAAAAATTTCTTCCCTTTCCATTCCATCTACAGTTCTACATACTATTAACATATTACTTCTTAGTCTGAATTCACAGGCCTACTTAAAGTGCTTTTCAACTCTTCCGTCGGTGGCAAGTGTGAAAAACACAAAAGGCCATTTTACCAGCACTTATGCATGTGTGAAAAACAGAAAGGGAGTTGAAACTACGCTTGAACCCGTTGTCCAAATTAATTGATGGCTACGAGAGGAAAGTTGATTTACAGTCACACCGTAACCTTCTTGTGCTGTACAAGGCCTGTGTGATGTCGCTCTGTCATCTTTCCCCCTAAACTAAAACATTCTAATAAATGTTTCAGCTTTCTCTTACTGGGAAGACGTTTCTTCTGTCTTTTGATCATTTTAGTTCTCCTGGCTGGTAATTTATTTATTTGGTTGATAGTTCAACCATCGCATCTTCAAAGAGGCTTACAACATCTGAAAAGTCAATTTGAACTTTTGTAGGATGTTCTCACCTTTCCTTCTCACTTATTTTTCCTCCAACGAGAATAGACCACTGTGATTGGGGAGAGGCCTTGGCTCAGAAGTAGAGCATATTCTTGGTATGTAGAAGTTCCCCGGTACAGTGGCGTAATGCCCACAGGGTGGTGATGAGGGGCATGATGCCCCAGGTGGAGCCGCGGCGGAGGTGTGACAGGGGTGTTCTGGGGGGCGTTTTGGGGTGGAGGCAGGCACACGCTCCAGGTGCAGTTTCCCCTTGCTTTGCCTCTGCCCCAGTTCATTTCCCAGTATCTCCGCTTGAATCAAGTATATTCTGTTTCACATAAAGGTGTTAGTGGATTGTATAGTCCTCTGCCACAGAACATAGCGTGCCAGACCTTCTTTGTTGTAGAATGCTTTGCCTGGGTCCTAAAACTTACCTAGCCCTGCTCCCCTCCACCATCTGTTTGAAAGCAAAAATACATTTTGGCATAAGTGCTTCTACATTTTGTATGTTGTGTTTTAAATGGTTTTAAGTATTTAATGTTTAGAGCCCTAGTTATATTGTATTTTTATTTAGATAAGAACGTAAGAACAAGCCAGCTGGATCAGACCAGAGTCCATCTAGTCCAGCTCTTCTACTCGCAGTGGCCCACCAGGTGCCTTTGGGAGCTCACATGCAGGATGTGAAAGCAATGGCCTTCTGCGGCTGTTGCTCCCGAGCACCTGGTCTGTTAAGGCACTTACAATCTCAGATCAAAGAGGATCAAGATTGGTAGCCATAAATCGACTTCTCCATAAATCTGTCCAAGCCCCTTTTAAAGCTATCCAGGTTAGTGGCCATCACCACCTCCTGTAGATTTATGAGGGTGCTTTATTTGTTAAATTATGTTATATTGTTTATGTTGTACACCGCCCTGAGCCCTTTGAGGGTGGGCGACATAAAAGTTTAATCAATCAATCAATCAATCAATCAATCAATCAACAACAACAACAATAGTAATAATAGTAATAATAGTAATAATAGTAATAGTAATAATAATAATAATAATAATAATAATAATAATAATAATAATAATAATAATAATAATAAATCAAAATACCATGTTCAATAATGCACAAAATAATGGTTTTGATAAAGGCAGCACGAAAAAATGAATGATGGTTCTCATATTCGTTTGGGACTATATTCTAGTGCGGAAGCATACCACTTTCTCAACTACTGCACCTCAACTGAGCGTGCTATCATCTTT
Source organism: Sphaerodactylus townsendi (assembly GCF_021028975.2). Lineage (NCBI taxonomy): Eukaryota > Metazoa > Chordata > Lepidosauria > Squamata > Sphaerodactylidae > Sphaerodactylus > Sphaerodactylus townsendi. The sequence goes on from NC_059430.1 coordinate 18,172,100, forward strand.
ATGTGGAACAGAGTATAGCAGCTGATTTGAAAGACCTCTACTCGACCCCCTGGAGAGCTGCTGCAAGTCTGAGCAGACAATACTTGCCTTGATAGACTAATGGGGTGATTCAGCATAAAGCAGTTTCATGTGTGTTCATGGGAAGTTCCTGGGTATTTCTCATTACTTCCAAAATTGGATATTACACAAATTTTGCCACCTTGAACCCCAGTTGTGTCCTCGAAATTACAGCACATCGATGTGATCTGCTCTCAAGATTAAAACTATGGCACTGTTTGTGCCTTTTGTAGGCAACCCTCCGCCCGGTAATCTGGTTTGCCCATTTTGGGGGCTTTATTCCACACCGTGCTGTGCGGAATCGACCTAGAATCTGGGAAGCCTCAGTTTGAATCTCCACTCTGCCATGGAAGCTTGCTAGGTGATCTTGGGGCAGTCACCCAGTCTCACCCAGGCCTGCTTCACAGGGTTGTTGGGAAAGGAGAATGACACAAGTTGCTCTAGGTCAGTGGTTCTCAACCTTCCTAATGCCGCGACCCTTTAATACAGTTCCTCATGTTGTGGTGACCCCCAACCCTAACATTCATCAATTTTACAGATGGAGAATACTGATGCAGAGAGTCTTCGGCGACCACTGGGAAAGGGTCATTCAACCCCCAAAGGGGTCCCGACCCCCAGGTTGAGAACCACTGCCCTAGGTACCCTGGGGAGGGGAGGGGGGGATATAAATAAAGTAAATAAAGAAATAAAAATACCTTCTGATAGGCAAAGGATCGAGGTTGTTATTAGATGGAATGATACTGGTTGGGTAGTGCTAAATTCTAGGAATAGATTAACAGTGTTTTACAAGCCTGAAGTTCTTGGCTCCAGTGTTCTGCTCCTTTGACCTTGAGCTAATCTATGCTACTTAATTACAGTTCTCAAAAAGTCTACAGAGCTCTCCAGATGACTCCCCGCCCCCTTCTCTCCATCTTTGGTCAACTGCCAATTGTCAAAATTATAGCTGGGCGAAGAAATGTAAATGAACCTTCTCCTTGACATATGCGCAGTCCAGGTTTGGGAAGAAGAAAAAGGCTGCCTCAAAATAAAATCGAATCGTTTCTTTAAGGTCACCGACGGACTTGAATTATTGACTTGGGGGAAATTTTTTTAGATGACTCATCTTCTTGGCAAGAGCCAGAACAAGGTTATAAACTCGGCTATTAAGGTAGGGGGGGAAGGCCCTGAAAACTACGGCTCAAGGTAGGTAACCTTGTCTAAAAAGAGAGATGGAAGAAATGCTACTACTAAAAAAAAAATAGTTTATAACGTACCTGCTGTGAAATGGCTGTATATTTGGACTTGGAAATGTTAGTCTAGATCACACTGGGTTAAATCCAGTGAATCTTATCCATCAATAGCAGAGTTTTTTCCCTCCAGTAAAGGACTCCTTTCACCAGTGAAATGGTCTACCATTCATGGATCCCACCCATTGATACCAAAATCTACTGGAAGGTCTCAGGTGTGCCATTCTCCATTTATTAATTATTATGTGTCTAGACAATCACTCTGCAATACCCTATATTTTACTCTTAGTTCATAATCTATCAAATAGGAACAGCACCACTTGTCCCACAAGGGCATTGGGATAATATAAACAATAAATACTGCAAAAAGGCTTTGCACATCTATGCAACACGCTGTATAAAATAAGGGAAGGGAGGATTCCATCAAATTCAGAGGAAAGCTGACCAATAACTATATTGAGCTAGAAATCCATGCAATTAATCCATGTGTGTGTGTGGTTGGGAGGGGGAGGGGAGGTAAAGGAGAAGTGATTACTTTTATAATTGCAATATTTTAAACCATTTTATGGCAGGAGCCCTATAGGCAATTGTAATCCTTGGCTGTCAATGCTCAGTTGAGTGGCTGGAGGAAACTGGGGCCAAAGGGAGTCCATGATCATCCTGGGGAGAAAAATTAAGGAAAAATATCAGGCCTTGGCTAGTTACAGGAAGTTCTGACTGCAGAGTTCTTGATGATTCCTAGAACTACCCAAAAGTGGCAATGGTAGCTCTAGCAATCACCAGAAACTCTAGGAATTATTGGGAACTCTATGGTCAAAACTTCCTATAAGTAGCTGAGGTCTTCATTTTCTTTTTAACTTTTCTCCCAGCATGCTGCCCCCCACAGTTCTTTCTCCTGTTGCTAGGTATAGATGTCAGTCCAAGATGTCAGGTATAGATGTCAGTTTTGTCTTTTACCACAATAATCTCCCCCTCCCTATAGTGATACCATTCTGAGGAGGAAAGACACCAAACCCAAGGTGACCAGATTTTCACCTTTTTAAAGCGGGACGCGCGTGCACACGACCTCAGGAGTGCACTGCCTTCTGGGGCTCTCCCCAGGTTTCCCACCCTGTCACAGGGCGGGAAACAGGAACGCCCCAGAAGGCAGCGCGGCAGCGCGGCAGCGCAGGAGGCTGCTGCACTGCCTTATGGGGCACTCCCCTGTTTCCCACCCTGTGACAGGTTGGGAAAAGGGGAGCACCCCAGAAGGCAGTGCGGCAGCCTTCCAAAAATCGGGACATTTAAAAAACCCCGCGGGACATGGGACAAATTGGTTAAAAGCGGGACTGTCCCACCAAAAGCGGGACGTCTGGTCACACTAACCAAACTCCTGTTGTCAGGAACTGTTCACCACACCTGTGACAGAAGTTGGTTGAAATAACAGAATTCAACATAACCCAAAATTGGATAGGAAGAATGATCAAGAAAAAAGATCTTCTCCATTGTAGCAGACTTCCTTGGTGGGCTTCCATTTAAGTACTAACTAGGGCTAACCCTGCTTAGCATCCTAGAACTGACAAGAGCGGGCTAGCCTAGGCTAGGAATTTGAGAACAAATATATGTATTTCAGATAGAATTGGGCTGTGATTTTCAAAGCTATTTTTTCTTGATTTAAAAATAACCCTATAAGGTCATTTAATTGCTCACCTTTCTTGGGCACGTAAATCCTTTCACTGTGTGCTATGCGAATGGTCACCAAAGCCAAGGGTTTTCGCCACCAATAGGAAATGCTGGACACAGTGGCTGAACTTAAATTGACCAACCAATAACACCTATGGAAGGAAATGTCAACAACAATTATTGGGATGGGAGGATTATGAAGACCCATTCATCAGAAAACTCTGCATTGCTTTGCAAATGGAATTCACTTTCAATTCACTTTCGATCCACCTTGCAGCTGAATTTCACTGTGCGAAATAGCAAAAGACGCTTGCAAACAACTGTGAAAAGTGGATTGAAAGCGCATTATTCTGCATGGGCAAAAGTGCCCATATTGATGCACCATCTCAAAACGCAGCACGCTTTGTCCTGTCACTTCAAAACTATTGTTTACCTGTGCAACTCTATGCAAATGCAGCAAATGTAACAGATTAAAACCCATGAAGTTAATCAAATCTGCTCTCCCTAAGCATGCAAACTGTTCTTACTCTGAGTTGGGTTGGGAGCTCTGCAAGTTAAGGTCAAGAGTGCTTAAAGATTCCGCAGGTAGGGGCATAACCTTTCCGTGTGGGACGCCTCAAGCGCGCAGGAATCCCCAAGTTGGTTTTAACTCTGAGCAAAACTGTCTCTCATCTTGTTAGAGCAGAGAGCGACAGGGGCTGAGTCAGAGGACTCCATCTGCGCATGGTGCCTCGAGGATTACGGATGGCAGCCAAAGGACAGAAACCATGACAGATCCAATCTGAGTGAATTTAGTACTGCTGAGAATCCGCTGGCAGCTGTCAAGGATGCTAGCACAGCACCCCTGTGCCAGGAACAGAGATTCCCTTCCACCAAGGTCACCTCTCCTCGCCTCCATCCCCCCCCCCCCACAAAAGCTCTGAGAACTGAAACAGCCATGCTTTATAAAAGCCTCTTTTTAAAAACATTTGTGTCAAATGATGCTGTGGGAGTTATCCAGTCAGGTTTAGCTTAAATTTTTAAAGATGATTACATCCACCAGCGAGGAAATTAACACCCTCTTTTGGCTCCAGAAAATGAAGAGAATGTAGCGTGAAGAGAAGATTTGAAGCAGAAGAAGGCACTTCTGCAACAACAAAAGAAATGATAGGACAATGGCCCCATTGGGCTCAGTGAAGAGCAGAAGGTCCTCGGTTCAATCCCCAGCACCCCCAGTTAAAAGATCAGGGAGGGAGGGATGTGAAAGACCTCAGGTTGAGACCCTAGAGACCTGATGCCAGTCATTGAATCATAGGGCGATTCCGCACACGAGTAAAATATGTTCGACCCAGTTCCCTGAGAAGGGTGCTAACCTAGGTCGAAGCCACTGTTATTCCCCACTGCAACCAGCTTGATCCCAGCTCAGAGGGTGGAATCATCCTGTGCCTCTTCGCCGCTCCGATTGTGCGGAATCAACCATAGAATCATAGAGTTGGAAGAGACTACAAGGGCCATCAAATCCAACCCGGCTGCCATGCAGTCAGAGTAGACAATACTGACATTGATGGATCAAGGGTCTAATTCAGTATAAATAACGGCACTAGAATCAACAAGGCCGTAATTGTGACAGGCGGCAGGTCACATGGTAGGCTCAGGAGAAGCAAGCATGCATGCCCTGGGCCGGCTGGGCGGCTGAGCCTCACCCTGGCCTGATCGCATGTGACGCACAAGGGGAAGGGGAGGAGCACGCTCCCTATATATTAGGCGGCATTGCGGTTGCTCCGGCCTCTTTTGATGCCTAGAGCAAACTAGCCCACCCTCCTTCCCTGTTGGGTGAGGTTTCTTTTGCTGCTCATTTCGTCGCAGCCTTGGCGGTTTGGGCAGAGGAGTGCATCATTATGAGGAGGATGAGCTTGCGTGCCGGACCTCCCCGCGCTTGGGAGCCTCCATAAGAGGCTTGGGGTGGGGCGGGCTCATAGCGCATGCCACGGAGGCAGAGGTGGGATCCAGCAGGTTCTCACCAGTTCCCAAGAGTGGGTTACTAATTATTTGTGTGTGCCGAGAGGGAGTTACTAATTGGGTCTGCTTTTCCATTAGAAATTCCATTAGGTCCAAAAATCATAAAGTTCTGTTGTCTCCTATGTGGCTGGTTAGCGAAGGTAGAAAACGGGATAATTCTCCCTGTTGGGCTGTTTTAAAAACATGTTTTAGAAATATGGTAAAGTTCCTTGTTTAAGGAAAGTACCCTTCTTTTGATTTCTAGAAACAAAATTAAGTATTTGAAAGTATTTAGCATTTGACAGGCAGTCAATTAGAGGAGAAGTAGTTGTTTCTGTTGGCAGTAGACGATAGGACTTGCTAGAATGAGTTTAAATTATGGACAGAAAGATACCAGCTGGAAATTAGGAACTTTTTTTTTACAGTAAGAGTTTTTTACAGTAACAGAGAAATTATTAATGCCCCGCCCCCGGAATGCCCGGCCACGCCCCCATCGTGCCCCGCCCAGCCCCATTGGCGCTACGCCACTGTTTGAATCCCACCACCCTGGGAACCTGTTACCAAAATTTTTGGATCCCACCACTGCACGGAGGCCTCTGCAATCCAGCCCGACACCCCAGCAGAAAGGGGCCACAGCGGGTGGGCACCCAGGTGGCCCAGTACCTTATTTGTTCCCCAGTATGGATTGGGGATGGTGACAGGGTCAGCGAGGGCTGCTAAACAACGCGTTCCTCTTGCTTGCCCAGCTTCTGCCACAATATTTGTTTGTTTGTTTGTTTGTTTGTTTACTTACTGACTTACTGACTTACTTTGTATACCGCCCTCCCCCAAAGGATTCAGGGCAGAAGCTGGGCAAGCAAGAGGAGCGCATTGTTTAGCAGCTGGTCAGCACCCCTCGCTGACCCCGTCACCATCCCCAATCCATGATTTGCATGATTTCTTTATTGCTTTGATTCATTTTATTTTGTACATTGAGTTTTGAGGTGCCCCCTTCGGGTGTGAACCAACTTTTTCGGTATTTTTCAGATGTCGGTTTCATAGACCTGAAAATTTTCAAAAAAATTGAAAAAAGCCAAATACCCATACCAATATGAATTATTCTCACCTTTTTTTGAACATCTGAAAACTTTTGGGTCTATTAAACATTATGGAAAGTCTTTGTGGGGCTCTGGGTTAGGGTTAGGGTTAGGGTTAGGGGAGTGGGGCCGTTTTTTGAGAGGGGCGCCAAATTTTCAGCCTAGCTGCAGGTGCTTCTCTGGGAGCAGCAGTAGCATCGTGGGTAAGAGTAGGTGCACTCTAATCTGGAGAACTGGGTTTGATTTCCTGCTCTTCCACTTATATTGTGGAGGCCTATCTGAGAAACTAGATTAGCCTGTGCACTCCAACACATGCCAGCTGGGTGACTTTGGGTGAGTCACAGCTCTTCAAAGCCCTCTCATCCCTACCTACCTCACAGGGTGTTTTTGTGTTGGGGCGGGGGAAGGGAAAGGAGATTGTAAGCCCCTTTGAGTTTCCTTACAGGACAGAAAGGGGGGTTATAAATCCAAACTCTTCATCTTCTGATGAGAGCTCTTCACTTTGTTTGGGTAGGGGGGTCTAATTTTATCTGCACCCAGTTTTCCTCCATTTGGGGGTCCATAAAATTGGACCCTTGACCTGACCCAGTATTTACCAAACAGAGGCGTGCTCATAAGGAGTGGTACCTGCCACTCTGCTGAAAATCTGATACCTTGTGAAAAAAAGGTGCCTCTTGACAAACTGCAGGCAGACCTAAAAAGCTCAAAAAATCGGGTTTTTTAAAATGCCTATGCCTTTTTGTCCTCATTAAAAGAATGTTTTTTTTTTTTGGCCAAAAAAGCCGAAATAGCCTTTGCGGCCGGGGGGGGGGGGGGCTTTTGTTTGATTCACCCCTAGCACTTCCAAAAGGTCTGGAGAGCCAGCACACAAATTTCCTAAACAAACTACAGAATGTGTTTCCAACAATTGTACGCACTGGAGCCAATGTCCGAGCTTCTTTTTGTTAGATTTAAGATAACAAATGAGTTCTTCCCTTACAGTATAATAGAAATGGATTTTTATTGCTCGCCTTCCTTTGCATAGCGAAAGCCCTGAGAAACAGCCCATTTGTATTACCCCAAGGATACCTCTCATAAGCATTACATCTCCTTTGTAATCAACACCAGAAATTGTCACTTTGATTAAATAAAAACCCTGAATTACTGGAACCGCAGGACAATAAATTCTCCCGAGCTCTCTTTCAGATTGGGCTCTGGCCTTAATTCTCCAAAGTCTTCTTTAATCAAAATGATGTTGCTAATTAAGGATTAAAAACTCAGAATTGAATTCTTTTTTTAAACGAAGGTTTTTCTCTCATGCTTGTCTCCAGGCAGGTCAAGGAGGAAGAAATTGGCTTCAAGGAATCCCACTGTATTTTTACGTTCGGTAAAGCTGCAGCATTCACAAAACCTTTGATTTTATTAAAAAAAAACCCCTAGAGATATCAATATAATTGGGGCAAAGAAAGGATATGCTCAGAGAACCATTCCCACAGGAACGGAGTGAATACATTTTACAATTGATTCTTCCATTATCAATATTAAAATTGATGGAGTTCCAGCAATAAAGCAGTTTTATTCCTGTCAAGTTTGGTGGGTTTTTTGTGTGCAAATTTATAGTTTTACATTTGTGAATAAGATGAGGCTGAGTGCTGAGCCAAAGTCCAATATTCAATTCTGAGGCAAAAAACAATGTCAGATGACAAACACTATGGCTGGAATTCTAATTTATCAGCCATCCTTTTTCCCCAAGGAGATCATGGGAGATCACCTATTTACCCCCTCTTCCATCTTGCCCTCACAACAACTGAGGAAAGTTAGATTGAGGGAAAACAGCGTGCCCAAGGTCACCCAACAAGCTTCCTGCTGAGCAGGGATTTGAACTGGGTTTTCTGGTCCAAGGCAAACATCCTAATCCCTGTGGCGATGTTTACCTTTAAGAGTTTGAGTTGATGGGTGGGGTTCACCTTTGCAACAGAAGGAGATAAGGACAGCTTTGACCTAGTCCTGAAAAAGTTTGAAAAATATCTTATGCACAAGCACAGTCTCATCCATGAGAGGGCTAGTTTTTATCAGAGAAAACAGAAACTTGGTGAATCCGTTGAACCTTATTTAAGATGGCTGCATGAACAAGCAGCAGCAGTTTGTGATTTTGTGGCTTGCAAAAGTGAAAATATCAGAGACCAATTAGTCATGGGTATTTCAGACAGAATTTTTTCAGAAGCTGCAACTTAAAGAGACCTTGCATCTTTTGTACTAAACTGTGAATTTTGTCAGAGACACAAAGGATAGAACCTTTGTTGCCTACTCAGTGGTGGGATCCAAAAATTTTAGTAACAGGTCCCCATGGTGGTGGGATTCAAACAGTGGCGTAGTGCCAATGGGGTTGGGCGGGGCACGACGGGGGCGTGGTCGGGCATTCTGGGGCGGGGCATTAATAATTTCTCTGTTACTGTAAAAAACTCTTACTGTAAAAAAAAGTTCCTAATTTCCAGCTGGTATCTTTCTGTCCATAATTCAAACTCATTATAGCAAGTCCTATCGTCTACTGCCAACAGAAACAACTACTTCTCCTCTAATTGACTGCCTGTCAAATACTGAATACTTTCCAATACTTCATTTTGTTTCTAGAAATCAAAAGAAGGATACTTTTCTTAAACCAGGAACTTTAATATATTTCTAAAACATGTTTTTAAAACAGTCCAACAGGGAGAATTATCCCGTTTTCTACCTTCGCTAACTAGCCACATAGGAAACAACAGGACTTTATGATTTTTGGACCTAATGGAATTTCTAACGGAAAAGCAGACCCAATTAGTAACCCCCTCTCGGCACACACAAATAATTAGTAACCCACTCTCGGGAACTGGTGAGAACCTGCTGGATCCCACCTCTGGGTCTACTCCTTTACCTTCCAGACCCTGGTGCAGATGTTTGTACACTACAAGATCAAAATTATTTGGCTTAAATAGTTATTGACAATTTTTCTAGGTTTATAGAAATTGCTTCCATAACAGTCATGTCAATTCCCACAATACGCTTGAAAAGAGGTTTGAAGGAAAAGAGACAAGAAAGAACGCAAAGTTCCTTCAATGGCCATATTTTATACACACACGCTCTGATTGGCTGTTCCGCTGCCTGTCTCTCTCAGGATCAATCACCATCAACCAATCATAAGCCATACCACCTCCTGGGCAGGACAAGCCATATAAAGGCATGCGCTATTTCAGGACAGTTCACTTCTTTCATTGCCATTTCAGAAGGAAAGCATGAAGAAGCTTAAAACTCTAGGCAGAGTTTACATCAGCATAACTCACGTTTTAATGACTGTGGAATGAAGTGTTCCCGTAAGCACATTAGACTCGTTTTATTGATTTCCAGCTTTTTATACATCCTTTCCACCCAAATAAGGTCCCTGAGGTGGCAAGCACAAAAACATCTGAACATTAAAAGAACATATAAAAAATTTACAAAACACATAAACAGGATACCAAAAACAGGAAGAAGGGCCAATAACTATGACTGGGGGCTTGACAGGTAGAAGACACCAACAAGGGAGAGAGATGAATCTCCTCGGGAGGGAATTGCTAAGTTTGGCACCACCACCACAACAAGAAAAACCCTTTCTTTGGTTGTCACACCTTCATCCTCAAGATGATACTAAGGTTGCCAAGTCTGTGTTGGAAATACCTTGAGATTTGGGGGGGTGGAGCCTGAAGAGGGTGGGGTTCAGGGAGGGGAGGACCTCAGCAGGTGTATGATGCCAAAGTAGCCATTTTCTCCAGGTGAAAGTCTGTTCTCAGTTGTAAGAGCAGGCCATCGTCAGCCACAACTTGGAGGTTGGCAACTGTTGATGGTGGGGCACCAGACACAGGACCTCTGAAGATGATACCTGCCTTTCTTTCAAGATACCTACCAATAAAATGCAGCAACATGCAGGAATAGACCAACCTGATCCGCCCCTCTAGGCCCGTGGTGGCGAACCTTTGGCACTCCAGATGTTATGGACTACAATTCCCATCAGCCTCTGCCAGCATGGCCAATTGTAGGGGCTGATGGGAATTGTAGTCCATAACATCTGGAGTGCCAAAGGTTCACCACCACTGTTCTAGGCACTCATGTAGCCAGTTCACCAGGACTGGAGTCACCATACAGGCCCCAACAAAACACAGGTTTTGTTCATGAAAATGAACAGAACTTGGCTGCCAGTGTTGAAAAATTCAGAGTCAAGACAGTGACTAATCAGCTCCACGCAAACATAGGATGACTATAGACCAGGGGTAGGGAACCTGCGGCTCTCCAGATGTTCAGGAACTACAATTCCCATCAGCCCCTACCAGCATGGCCAATTGGCCATGCTGACAGAGGCTGATGGGAATTGTAGTTCCTGAACATCTGGAGAGCCGCAGGTTCCCTACCCCTGCTATAGACAAAGGAAACAAAGGCCAGGATACTTCTATTCAGATGCTCCCACCTATTGACCTTGCTATCTTCACTGTTACTCCCATGCTATAGACTTCATTGTTAACTCATACTTCTATGCAGATGCCCTCACCTATTGACCTGTCTGTCTTCTTTGTTACTCACAGACAATGTTTCTTCACCCACCCTGGACATTCCACAGGTATATATACTCCACTTGCTTTCCCAACATCAGATCCTCTGAAGATGCCAGCCACAGATGCAGGCGAAACGTCAGGAGAGAATGCTGCTAGAACACGGCCATACAGCCCGGAAACCACACAGCACCCCAGTGATTCCGGCTGTGAAAGCCTTCGACAATACATAAAACAGAGGTTAACCATGGCTGCTCAGTAATTGTGACGGTCAAGCTTGACAATGCAAAAAAGCATGCTGTTGCAGACGATGCCCAAAAAAGGGTGAACAGTTCCACCAGCACAGTTCCATCAGCAGCAAGTGTAACCTCTATCTGTGGGTTCTGTGGGGCAGAACTTGGAAGGAATGGCAAAGAACTAAATTTAAAACAAAATGGTTTACTTCCTTAACAAATAACACTTTTAACATTAACATTTAACATTAACAATTTACAGTCCTTTTAGGTTGCATTTCAAGTCCTTATAACCTACTGATAATGACAAGTCCAGTTCTTCCTGCTGGTGGTTGGCTTATGAAGACTTCAGAGGCTTGGTGAATGGGATCCAAGATGATGAAGGTCCCCGAAAGAACTCCCATCAACTACATACATAGCAAGCCCTGAAACAATAAATTATAACATTTGCAATATAGCAAAAATAAACAACTCCCTTTCCACTAGTTCCCATCAACTTTGCAGTTACCTTAAACAAGGTGTTAAGAGCTTTTAAAGAATTAAAAGGTCCCAGCCTGGTAGCCTCGCTTCCTCCAACTTCACCAGTTTTTGCAGCCTTCTGCTGCTTTGAGTCTCCACCCCTTTCTGGGTCAACCCATTCTGGACATAGGGGTTACACAAGCACATCGTCACATGGAGTTGTCTCCATGGCCTTGAGCCAGGCGAGTTGCCAGTCCTGGGCTGTGAAGAGCTTTCTGTCCTTCTCAGAGATGCGATTGACAAGTCCCTTATCTTGCAAGCGTCTTATGTCTACCAGAGGCATGGCTTGGCATCACTGGAGGGGACTAGCCCCGAGCCACATAGGTTCTGTGGATCTGTGCTCTCGGGCTGCAATTAATGCACCTCCGCTTGCCACAGCAATCCTCCAGACTTTGCTTCGTCCCATGCTTCAAGGCATCAATATGACTTCATTTCAGCCGGCCGCTTTTTGCGGAAAATAATCTGTTTAATTAGCTTGTTTGGTTGCAAACGCCACTTTCCTCCCGTCCTTCCCCTACCCCGTGAACAACAATTGCCCATTAAATTACGTGAATCCAATCCAATGCACAGCCAAACTTTATCTGCCTGTTACAGATAAAGGTTTAAATACCGAGGAAGACTAAAACACCGCAGCAAAATTCAAGGGTTGGGATCGTGAAAAAGAACGTGGGGCTAATATTCCGCTGCTTTAATTAAGCAACCGCAAATGAAACTGGAAGCAGAGAGATAAAGGCGGGAAGGATTCATGTCAGCAGATGAACAATAGCTTATCGTTATTATATTTCTAGTTATTTTTAGAGTTAAATTCAGATAAGAGAGTTAATTGGGGGGGGGGGGAAGGTATCTGCCACTTGATTTAAGTGTAATAAGTAATATCTTTATCATCGCTCCTCCGACCAAATAACGACAACGTTCTGATGAAAAGAGGTGGTGGGGAAACAGACAGAGAACGTTTCAAGGCAAAATTATTTCTCCGCCAGGGTGAAGTTCTAGTCTGAAAACGCTTTGCTGAGATTCTGAAGAGAGAACGGCCTTTTTTGGTGGCTATAACCGGCAACAATAGCTCGGGACAAAGGTCCTTGAAGAGCCCTGTTTCTGCTTTATTTAGGAAATGTTTAAGCTGATTCTCCTAGAGGGATGCCAGCCCCCAGTTAAGGTCTGGGATGACAACTGATTGTCAGATATCAGTTCCTCTGGAGAAAATGGCCACTTTGGAGAGTGGCATCTATGGCGTTATACTCTGCGGAGGCCCTTCTCCTCCCAAAGCCCCGCCCTCCACAGGCTCCACCCACAAAATCTCAAAATATTTCCCATCCCCAAGTGGGCAACCCTACTCTCCTGGGACTTTGCTTGAGGCTGCTAATGATTTAGAAGTAATTTTCAAAAAATCAGATTTCAATAAAACCATACAACATACTAATTCCCTTAAGCAAGTAAAAGAACCTTCATAAAATGGCATAAAAGCCAATGTGATGTAATAGAGGAAGAAGAATTGGACTTATGTCCCCCCTTTTTCTCCCGTAAGGAGACTCAAAAGAGCTTACAAGCTCCTTTTCCTTCCTCTCCCCACAACAAACACCTTGTGAGGTGGGTGGGGCTGAAAGAGCTCTGAAGAACTGTGACTAGCCCAAGGTCACCCAGCTGGCATGTGTTGGAGTGCACAAGCTAATCTGTTTCACCAGATAAGCCTCCACAGCCCAAGTGCCAGAGCGGGGAATCAAACCCGGTTTTCCAGATTAGAGTGCACTTGCTCTTAACCACGACACCACGCTGGCTCTCTAGTCTGGTACTCTCTCTAGAGTACCAGACTAGTATCTGGGAGACCCAGGTTCAAATCCCCGCTCTGTCATGGAAGCTTGCCAGATGACCTGGGGGCAGTTACACCCTCTCAGCCTAGCCTACCTCACAGGGTTGTTGTGAGAATAAAATAGAGGAGAAAAGAATGATGTAAGCTGTTTAGGGTACCCATTGGAGAGAAAGGAGGGTGTAAATGAATTTTAAACAAATAAAAACAGCACAGATTGAGCTCGGCTGCAATCGTAAAAGAACAACAGAAGAAGTAATAAGATATTCTTCCTTGTGAGGCCTCAACTGAGGAAGAGCCTCCTCAAACCTATCCATCCAGCATCCACTTAATATTTTAGATACCGAATGAAGGCAGATCTTTATTAGCTGTTAGCAAAACCTACTTCCAAGTTTCCTTAAATTACTTTTCAGTTTTTAAGATTCTTATGCTTATCTGGTTGCTATGGCTGGTCTGTAAATTTGCTGGGTTTTGCTGTTGTTTTTTTAATTTTCGTAAACTGTGCCATGAGGGGAAAGGTAGAAAGGCAGGCATTTGTGCTTCTGAAATAAATATGCAATAAACAATTGGGAAACATGAGACATGAGACATGCACGAAATAAGACTTGTGGAAGTAACGTTAGCCGTATAGCTCCCACCCAACATTCCTGGCTTGCCAATCTTTGCGTGGGGTCTGTCCCCCACCTCAGAGAGACTTACAACAGTATTTACAGAACAAGTTGTGAGGTACTTTCAAGAAAAGTTTGTACAGAATTGGAACGTAATGCATGTATTTGGATTTTGGGGTAAATGAGCAGCAGTGGCGTAGGAGGTTAAGAGCTCGTGTATCTAATCTGGAGGAACCGGGTTTGATTCCCAGCTCTGCCGCCTGAGCTGTGGAGGCTTATCTGGAGAATTCAGATTAGCCTGTACACTCCCACACATGCCAGCTGGGTGACCTTGGGCTAGTCACAGCTTCTCGGAGCTCTCTCAGCCCCACCTACCTCACAGGGTGTTTGTGGTGTGGGGGGAAGGGCAAGGAGATTGTCAGCCCCTTTGAGTCTCCTACAGGAGAGAAAGGGGAGATATAAATCCAAACTCTTCTTCTTCTTCTAAACAGAAAAGAGGAAAACCCATGCGAATTAAGTGGACGTACCAAGGATGCTCAAAGTTGTTTCTTGATTACTGGGGGTTCTTTGACCCCCTAGTTAGTATAATTTAGAGACAGTCCCTTACACAGACACAATAGGGGAAAAGGTTATTTAAAGACAGTGCCTAATGTGCCTTGGGATAGTGTGAGAGAGAGGCCATTGTGGTTGAAGTGTTGAGTCATTCTCCGAATTAAATGTATGCTCTGTACCACCCTTCATTCCTTTTGTGTGTAGTTGTGGGTCTCAGAACATTGTGGTGATGGAAAGCACCATCCAGTCACAGCTGACATAGCAATGTCTTAGGATTTTCCAGGCAAGAGGCATCAGAGGTGGCTTGCCATTGCCTGCCTCCACATCATAACCCTGCTGTTCCCAGGAGGATTCCCATCCAAATATTAGCCAAGACAGACCCCGATCAGCGGTCAGATCAGAACATTACCTCTCTTCGACCCCTTCCGCACATGCAGAATACTGCACTTTCAATCCATTTTCAATGCACTTTACAGCTGGACTTCACTGTGCGGAGTAGCAAAATCCACTTGCAAACAATTGTGGAAGTGGGTTGAAAGTGCATTATTCTGCATATGTGGGCTTTCCTTTAGCATCTGTGATCTCACAGCTCATAAACTTGCAAGTTTTCTCTGTGCAGAAATATGAGAGACGGGCTCAACCACGTATAATGTTGGGAGTTCTGTGAACAGCACCCTTGGGGCTTTTTTCTTTAAATAACAAGCCTACATGGACTTAATCCTGAATGGGATAACAGAGCAAAGGGGAAAGGTGGGAGGTCAAGGCTGAATCAAAAAGGACTCTGGGGAGTTGCAATTTATTTTTTAAAATCTCTGGACTTAAAATATTTTCCTCCTGTTTTTCTCCTGCAGAGCAGGACTCCAAAGTAGCTTACAAATTTAGAAACGCAATCTAAAATCTCAGCTGGACAATTGGAAGGAACCAGCCCCTCTACATTGGCAGACGCCCCTCTGCCGTTGTCTGTCTGTCTGTCTGTCTGTCTGTCTGTCTGTCTGTCTGTCTGTCTGTCTGTCTGTCTTTCTTTCTTTCTTTCTTTCTTTCTTTCTTTCTTTCTTTCTTTCTTTCTTTCTTTCTTTCTTTCTTTCTTTCTTTCTTTCTTTCTTTCTTTCTTTCTTTCTTTCTTTCTTTCTTTCTTTCTTTCTTTCTTTCTTTCTTTCTTTCTTTCTTTCTTTCTTTCTTTCTTTCTTTCTTTCTTTCTTTCTTTCTTTCTTTCGCCCAAATATATATAATTATATCAACACTAGGCTGATTTTCATATGTTCACTGGCTCTTGTCTTATTGCACCTATTTGACGGTTTTATAATTCAGAGGTAATTGCATTGCAATTATTTTTCATGATGCACGCTGAAGTTTTATATTGTGCACTTGGCAGATATTCTTTATGATGTTGTTTGCTCTAATGGGTAAATTAGACCGTGTTCTATCATACAGAAAGATGGCTTTTTAAAAATCTGGTGACAAACCAGAGATTGAAGAAAGCACTCAAGGTTCTTTTTTAAAAATAAAATAAAAAATATATCTGACAACACCCTCCTCCAACCCGACAATAAAATTCACAATTAGGTTATCATGTATTACCTGCAACTAAAATACGAGCATCTGTGGCCCTTGTTCCAGGTGTTCTTTAACGATGAATGGTGTCCCTTTTAAATAAAACCTGGAAGGGAGAACCCCCTCTGAATTCAAAAGATGAACGGCTACTTTTGTCGGCCACTTCTGCAGTGTAGGTCACCTTGGCCTCATAGGAGCTTGGCTACTCCTTCGGATCAAATAAGACCCACTCTGGCTTCTGTTCATAGGTTCTTTACTTCCATCAGGCAATTTACAGCACTCCTGTAAGCATGAGCCCCAGCACCACACCAACCAACCTCACTCTTGTCTTGCTTCCACTTATCCCTCCCAGGAGCCTCCTGTTCCAGTCTCCTAGTGGCTGTCTATCTTGTCCTGCTGGCCTGGAACTGGCTCTCCAGCCTTCCTGGCCCTTCTCCTTGATTGCAGCCTGGCTGGGGCTGTGCCTCAATTCTCCGAGGCTGCAGTGGGCTGCTGACTGCAACTTGGCCAGGGCTGTGCTGTCTCCACTCTTTCCCCTCTAACCGTTGAGGCTTGTTCTTGTGGCTGAGGCACCCCTGTTATTTATCTAGTCCCTCCTGCTCCCTGGTTCTCTGGAGGTTCCTGCTCCTGCTGGTAAGTCCAAGGGTAGAGCTGCCGGTTGTGGGATCTCCAGGGTCCCTGGGTGGGCATTTGTGACAAGGAGAGAGGTGGAACAGGCTGCCAGGTGCTGGGAGGCAGCCCAGTCCCTGGACAGTTGATAATTGCATTTCTTTGTTAGAACTCCACCTAGAATTGCCAGGTCCTTCCTGACTACAGGGATAGGATAGGCCATGGTGGCAAACCTTTGGCACTCCAGATGTTATGGACTACAATTCCCATCAGCCCCTGCCAGCATGGCCAATTGGTCATGCTGGCAGGGGCTGATAAAGGTAGTCCTGTATCTGGAGATGGAACTCTCCCTACTAGTAGAGGTTGGATCTTGGAGAAGACAGGGACACAATGCCATACAGCCCCACTCTCCATTTTCTCCACTTACCAACATCCTCTCAACTGTGTTTACCCTGGTCCTGTCAGTCAGAGGTGTGCTGGGAGTTCTGTGCTTGGAATTTTGGATTGGGACCACAGGGAGAGGAGGCTTAAACTGTCCTCTCTCCAACCTGTTTTGCAAACCTGAAATGCCCCCTGTTTGGTCTGTTGGGGGCAATGTTGGAAAATGGCTCGTGGAGGCAGGAACTGATCTCTGTCGTCTGCAGATGAGGTGTAATTCCAGGGGATCCCCACCCGGTGGCTGCCCTCCCTGCCTGTGCCAAATCTTCTCCAATTTGTACATTTGGGTTTTGAAATGAAAAATTGAGGAGGGTTGGAAATCTCTTCCCCAAACATTCACCTTAACCCTAATCAGTATCGTTGACAGTAAGCCTAAGAGGGTCTACTCAATAGCGAGTCTCACTTCACAAAATGGAGATTATTCCCAGGAAAATGTTCATAGGATTGAAGTCGCTGTCTTCCCTAGCAAGGGACCACTTAGCAAAAATGAATGCTGTCACAATTCTGTGTAGCCAATCAGAGATCATGGAGGGCAAGGACCGTTCAGTTCAATGAATGTGGAAACAAGGAGGGCCAGCAAGGAGAAACAGTTGTTAAAAACAATAATTAAGCCCAATGTTTCAGCAGCAGCCTAAGATTACGCCTATGTACAGCTGCACTCGAGATTACATTTTATCAGATTATAGGACTTGTTTCTGAGAAATGTCATTTCGGATCATGTCCTCAACCAGTGATTCTCAACTTGGGGTTTGCACACCCCCAGGGGTATGGGCCAGAATGTTTGGGGGGCTGCTAAAAATAATGTAATGGGTTTGCTAATGAGGGGCACAATTTTAGGGAAATGGGTTGTCAAAGGTTGTGTGAAAAAGGTTGGGAACCACTGTCCTCAACCGCCACATCATCCTGGCTGTTCAGAGAGGTTAGTCCAGGGGTGTCCAACTCTGGTGCTTCAGACGTTCATGCACTACAATTCCCATCAGCCCCTGCTGGCATGGCCAAGCAGGGGCTGATGGGAATTGTAGTGCATGAACGTCTGAAGCACCAGTGTTGGACACCACTGGGTTAATCAAAGAGTGACAGCTCAGTCTTATGCAGACAGAAGGAGGAGGAGGAGGAGGAGGAGGAGTTTGGATTTATATCTCCCTTTCTCTCCTGTAGGTGACTCAAAGGGGCTTACAATCTCCTTGCCCTTCCCCCCTCACAACAAACACCCTGTGAGGTGGGTGGGGCTGAGAGAGCTCCGAAGAACTGTGGCTAGCCCAAGGCCACCCAGCTGGCGTGTGTGGGAGTGTACAGGCTAATCTGAATTCCCCAGATAAACCTCCACAGCTCAAGTGGCAGAGCTGGGAATCAAAGTCGGTTCCTCCAGATTAGAATGCACCTGCTCTTAACCACTATGCCACTGCTGATCCTCAGTGTGCCGTTCTCCTAGGTAACTCTGCATAGGTACGCAATGTAACTCTTATCAGAATCAGTGGGTCTTATTTCTAAGAAACAGCCCTGGCTCTCAGGTGATGGGACTGACAGATCAGAGGCATATCTGCTAGAGAGTAGATTTTATCACAGCATTTTGCAAACTGGGATTCAGCAAGGGTACTTGCAGGGCGTACTGTAGAAAGGTACTGCAGTGGTTCTGTGAGTCTGTTGTAAGGACAGAGGGTAGGCCGAGGGTTCCCAACCTGCTGATGGAGCCCGGAGTACTCCTGGAATTACAAAAGACCTCCAGTCTACAGCGACCAGTTCTCCTGAAGAAAATGGCTGACTCTAAAGCACTATGCCCTGCTGTGGTCCTTCTCCTCCTGAAGCCCTGCCCTGCCTAGACTCCACACCCAAGCAGGGAAAACTTGGAGGTGCTTCTAAGAAGAGTCACTTGCAGCTCTGCTGCAAATTTGATGTATCTACCTTGACAAACAGTCCCCTTACACCCAGTGGAGGGATTCAAATAATTTGACAACCGGTTCCGGTGGTGGGATTCAAATAATTTAGCAACTGGTTGTTTACAAGCACCATTTTAACAACCGTTTCTGCTGAAGTGGTGCGAACCGGCTGGATCCCACCACTGCTTACACCTCCTGCCTCCAAAAAATTTTCCCGTAGACTTTAATGGAGCCGAAAAGTTTTGGATACCCAAAAAAAGCCCAAAAGCTCATTTACTTGTATGGGAATTTGGCTTTTTCCGGTTTTCTGAAAATTTTGGTGTCTAATAAACCTGAATCTGAAAAATACTGGAAAACAATGGTGCATACCCCTAACAGGGACCTTGGAGCAAGAAAGACTGGAGGAATCCTAGAAGGTGTTCATCTCATTGATCTCATTCCCCACAGAACTTACTGAATGTCATACTATATTTCCTTTCTTTTTTTATTCTGAAGGATGTAATATTCAAAATTAAGAGCAAAAAAACCCCAGAGTGATCTTTTTTTGTCTCAGACGTGTTTATTTGATGTTTTTTTTAAAAAAAAATCAAGGAAATAAGTAACGTCAGCCTCGATCACTCAGGAGAGCAATTTACTGCTTTTAGCACAAATGCTTTATAATTGGTGATACAAATGGCAGTTCAGTGAATGACTGAAAATGATAGCTACATATTTACCGACTTTTCTGTAATATATCCTGTGTGTGTTGACACTGAAAAAAGTTACACTGATCTGAATGGGACTTATTCCTAAACCCAGGATTGCAGGCTCGGCAGGACAAACATTTAGAGATGGCTCACTGAGAAACAATGGCCCTTTCCACACGAATCTCCTAAAACATAGATGTCAAACTCGCGGCCCTCCAGATGTTATGGACTACAGTTCCCATCATCCCCTGCCAGCTGGCAGGGGATGATGGGGACTGTAGCCCATAACATCTGGAGGGCCGCGAGTTTGACACCTGCCCCCTAAAACATTTGGAAAATGTTTTTAATCCCACCCCCTTTACCATGATGTATGTCCATAATCGCCCACTCAAAATGATTCATGGCCGCCATTACGTATGATTTTCCTTTCTTTGAAAAGTTAGTTGATCAACTGATGCTTCCATGCTTCACGCCTTGGTGCTGCGGTTCTCCAAACCTTATATAATCAATGTTTCAAAGATCACCTCCCTGAAAATAAAGAAACTCACAACAGAAATGCTCGAAAAACAGGCAAGGGGGAAAGCAGAGTGAGCTCAGAAAATGGCACTGACGGAGAAGTTCAGGGAAGGCAGAGAAGTGTGGAAAACAGTGCACTCAGGGCAAACTAATACATACAGTCCAAACACCTGATTTGTCCCTGCAGTTGATCAACAAATTGGGACATCTCCAGCCGTATACTTTTATACCCAAGCAAGCAGTGATTCAAGACCACACTGAGAAAAGCCTATCAGTCTTGACGTTTGGGTTTGAGGCACATTGGGAGACAGACAATTGTGAACCCAGGGAGCTTAGCAAACGGCAGCTCGTGTTGTCCTTTTGCGGTTTTGCACTTTGCATGCCACCATTACTCCCCCCCCTCACTTACCACCATAAAAGACAATCAGTGAGGGGATGTGTACTCAGTACGAAGGTGACCACAACTGCGCAAATGGCCTCTGTGTGATACACCTTGAGTTCAACTGAGAAAATGAAGATTATAAACAAACAAACAAATGAGGAGTGGATTGCTATTGACTTCCTCTGTCTGGCAGCTCTGGTCTTCCTCGATGTCTACCATCCAAA
The DNA here is from genome assembly GCF_021028975.2 of Sphaerodactylus townsendi. Taxonomy (NCBI): domain Eukaryota; kingdom Metazoa; phylum Chordata; class Lepidosauria; order Squamata; family Sphaerodactylidae; genus Sphaerodactylus; species Sphaerodactylus townsendi. The sequence continues at coordinate 18,192,632 of NC_059430.1, forward strand.
TAGTAACTATGGCTGATCCAGAGGTGGGATCCAGCAGGTTCTCACCAGTTCCCGAGAGTGGGTTACTAATTATTTGTGTGTGCCGAGAGGGGGTTTCTAATTGGGTCTGCTTTTCCATTAGAAATTCCATTAGGTCCAAAAATCATAAAGTCCTGTTGTTTCCTATGTGGCTGGTTAGCGAAGGTAGAAAACGGGATCATTCTCCCCGTTGGGCTGTTTTAAAAGCATGTTTTAGAAATATGGTACAGTTCTTTGTTTCAGGAAAGTATCCTTCGTTTGATTTCTAGAAACAAAATTAAGTATTTGAAAGTATTAAGTATTTGACAGGCAGTCAATTAGAGGAGAAGTAGTGGTTTCTGTTGGCAGTAGACGATAGGACTTGCTATAATGAGTTTAAATTATGGACAGAAAGATACCAGCTGGAACTTTTTTTTTACAGTAAGAGTTTTTTACAGTAACAGAGAAATTATCAATGCCCCGCCCCGGAATTCCTGGCCATGCCCCTGTTGTGCCCCGCCCAGCCCCATTGGCGCTACGCCACTGTTTGAATCCCACCACCATGGGAACCTGTTACTAAAATTTTTGGATCCCACCACTGGGCTGACCCGCACTTCACTTTCAGGTTCTGACAAGTCTGGGCTACGGTGGGCTATTCAAACTATTCCACATCAAAAACGTTGCTCTTGCACTAAGGCGTGGGACTTTTAGTTCATGTGCTGAGGGAAAGCACCAGTCCAGAATGAAGTCATGTGACAAGAGGAATGTTCGAAGCTTAACAAATAAACAAAGAACAACAACTACATGGGAAGGACACGGCAGAGCTTTATAACACTGAAAACGGAATGGAGGAAGTGGATAGAAAAAAGTTTTCCTCCTTCCATAATACAAGAGCATCGAGGTGGAGGAGACACCCAACGAAGTTGACAGGCAGTATGTTTCAAGCCAGACAAAATAAGGGCTTTCTTCAAGCAATGCAGAAGGTTAAGGCCTCTTCCGCACACGCAAAATAATGCGTTTTCAAACCACTTTCACAACTGTTTGCAAGTGGATTTTGCTATTCCGCATAGCTTCAAGGAGCACTGAAAGCAGTTTGAAAGTGCATTATTCTGCATGTGCAGAATGAGCCCATGAGACCTTTGTGAAAGCTTCTTTTTCCTGATGCCAAACTTTCCTTTTGCAAGACAATTGCCAAACAGTGCCACGCTCTACATTTGGATCCAAAACCCTAGCAACGTTTCCTCAGTCACCATTTGGGAACTGTTGTTCTACGGGTCTTGAAGATGCACACGAGATAGCAGTGAAAGTGCAGACCTATCACAATGGTTCAACAGCATACATGGTACAGAGAAGCAGTCCCCGGCGTCAGGAAACTTCTTGCTTACTAAAATTGGCTAACCCACCCGCACAGAATTAAACCTCCTTAGCCCAACTAAATTTACCTGCTCCTCTTTTTTAAATGGAGGCAACAAATCCACAAAACTGTCACATTCCTGCCCTAAAGGTTTGTAGTCGTGGGTTCTCCCCCCCTCCCCCACAAAAAATATTTTTAAACATCTATACCTTAGGTGTGAACTTTACATTTGACAGCATGGTGTTCGTTTCAATAAAAATCATTTGCGATTTCCATTACAAAGTTCCTTATTTTCTTCCCAAGTTGCTATCTCAAATTTCTTTTTATACTTCATGTCAGCCAAATTGCTGACAGTCCCCAGGTATAATTTACTCTAGTCTTTCCCTTCTGACACTCAAATGGACTAGCCAGGAGTGTCCTGGATGAATCTCCGTTGGTCATCAATCTCGCTCAGCAACGGTATCAAGAAACATTCAGGAGTGATGAAGACAAGCAGGAGAAATGGAGACAGATCTTTTCTGGAACAGTGGTCGATTCTGCACAGCAAATGTGTAACGGGGTTGCAGCTGTTATAAAGGAATCAATTTCCCCTTTTCCTTTTTACATGCGTGCCAATCGGAGCCTATGCAAACAATCCAGGTTGACGTCATGCCTTCGCACAGAGACGCATTCTCTTTTCCTGCAACACATGCGTAGCGATGCAGGCATGCAAAATTGAACTCCCACAGCCATGACGATTGTCCCACAATACAAACATCTACACCTGTGCAGCTGTGCATGTGCAACATGCAAAATTTAAAAAAGGGAAAAGTGCCTCTGTAACCCCCATGCTCAGAATGGGTTGACCCAGAAAGGGGTGGAGACTCAAAGCTGCAGAGCTCATGTAGTTTGGAGGAGACAAGGCTACCAGACTCGGACCTTGATTTGTATAAGCCCTTAACACCTTGTTAAGGTAACTGCAATGTTGTTGGGAACTACTGGGAAGGTAGTTGTTTATTTTTGCCATGTTGTAAATGTTGGAGTTTATTGTTTCAGGGTTCTTTTTGTGTTTGTAATGGGTGAGAGTTCTCCTGGAAACCTTCATCATGTTGAATCCTGTTCACCAAGCCCTTGGAGTCTTCAGGAGCCAACCCACTTGCAGGAAGAATTGGACTTGGCAATATCAGAAGACTGTAACTAGAAGGTCTTGAAATGAAACCTGAGCAGGACCTTGAAGTGTGACGTTAAATGTTGATGTTATATGTTAAGAAAGTAAACCATATTGTTTTTAAAATTTGTTGTTGCAAACTCATTCCAAGTTCTGCCCCACAGAACCCACAGATAGAGGTTACACCTCCCTGCAATGGCAAGGCAATAATGAATGTATACCTGTGGCAGGCAGATTTTCCCTGACAGTGGTCAGTGCAGTGGGAGGGAAGTAAAACACCTCCTGCCTGGCCATTCCTGCAGGTATAGCTTCAATCTGGGATTTTGCAAAGAGATCGTGGATTTAGCGATTTTCGAAAATCCTGGGTTGAAGGGGGAAAAAAAGGACAGACTGGTTTTTTGGGGCGGGACCTGTGCAAAGTCCCTCCCCTGTGGGTTTACATAGCATTCTACACCAGGCAAGGATTGTCATGCCCTTATATAAAGCCGTGGTGCGGCCGCACTTGGAGTACTGTGTTCAGTTCTGGTCGCCACATCTCAAAAAGGATATCGAAGAGATAGAAAAAGTGCAGAGAAGGGCAACGAGGATGATTGAGGAACTGGAGCACCTTCCTTATGAGGAGAGGCTGCAGCGTTTGGGACTCTTTAGTTTGGAGAGAAGACGGCTGAGGGGGGATATGATTGAAGTCTATAAAATTATGCATGGGGTAGAAAATGTTGACAGAGAGAAATTTTTCTCTCTTTCTCACAATACTAGAACCAGGGGGCATTCATTGAAAAGGCTGGGGGGAAGAATTAGGACTAATAAAAGGAAACACTTCTTCACGCAACGTGTGATTGGTGTTTGGAATATGCTGCCACAGGAGGTGGTGATGGCCACTAACCTGGATAGCTTTAAAAAGGGCTTGGACAGATTTATGGAGGAGAAGTCGATCTATGGCTACCAATCTTGATCCTCCTTGATCTCCTTGATCTCCTTGGTATGAAGGAGAGGGAAGAAGAAACAGAAGCAGAATAGGCAGAAGTCTGAGTCTTTTCGATCGTGTTACAAACGAAGACATGTGACAAAGACTTGGAATTACACTGACAACAAAGAAAACGAGGGAAGCGCGGCTCCAGTGGTATGGGCACATTATGCAACAGGAGGAGACTTCTGTTGTGAAAATGGTCCTAAACATTGACCCCTGGAGGGCACCGCCCATGTGGAAGACCAAAGAAACGGTGGATGGACAGCGTTGCTGAAGACATGTCAACTTTACCCCTAAAAATGCCTCAAATCGAGCTGTTTGGCGAAGAAAATGTCAGTGCTAACCCCTGCAAGGGGAATATAGCCCAAGAACCAGAAGAAGAGGAGGAGGAGGAAAAGGAGGGGGCTCTTTCCTTCCATACTGTTTCTTCAATGGAAAAGCCCCTTCTGTTTCCCTTAAGTGGCTCCTTTGATTTGGCATGCATTTTAATTACGTTCTTACAGGCCCTTGACCTGTATTTTGCTTTCCTTCCAATGTATTTGAATAGCTCGTGTTGATGGTGGGTTTTAGGCTGTGCTGCCGCTTTAATTCTGTGCTTTATGGTCTCTGGTTGCTTAATTAGTTTCCACAAGTTTTATGTTTATTGCTTTCCCGGTTTTTTTTTTAATCATTGCATTTATTTGTTTTTTGCAGAAACTGCTGCGAGTGATTTTTATCCAAAAGGCCGGTCTGTAAATATTTGAAACAGTTAAAGGGGATGGGGAATCAGTTTATCCAAAGCAATCCGGCGTCTCTGATGCAGCTTTTTTTGGTGCCCTTGATAAAACATTCTTTGAACATGCTTTCCAGATATTTTTTCCTTCAAGGCATTGCTGATTTGAAGAAACAGCCCATCTGTTCGAGATGTCATGCACTTCCTCAGCTCTTTCAATCTGAATTTAACAACATACATTCCACTTCACACTTGGATGTAGATGGGGAATAATTAGAAAACTCCCTAAAATGCCCACCCCCAGTCCTGGTTTTTCTAAGGCCCCTTCCGCACATGCAGAATAATGCACTTTCAATCCACTTTCACAACTGTTTGCAAGTGGATTTTGCTATTCCGCACAGTAGATTGGTTTTAATTGTATTCATGATGGGGTGCTGTGTGGTTTCCGGGCTGTATGGCAGTGTTCTAGTGTAACCCCCATGCTCAGAATGGGTTGACCCAGAAAGAGGTGGAGCAGGAGGCTGTAGAGCTCATGTAGTTTGGAGGAGACAAGGCTACCAGACTCGGACCTTGATTTGTATAAGCCCTTAACACCTTGTTAAGGTAACTGCAATGTTGTTGGGAACTAGTAGGAAGGTAGTTGTTTGTTTTCTATGTTGTAAATATTGGAGTTTATTGTTTCAGGGTTTTTTATGTCTGTAATGGGTGAGAGTTCTCCCGGAAACCTTCATCATGTTGAATCCTGTTCATTGGAGTCTTCAGGAGCCAGCCCACGTGCAAAGAAGAATTGGACTTGGCAGTATCAGTAGACTGTCAATATAAGGACTTGAAAATGCAACCTGAACAGGACCTTGAAGTGTGATGTTAAATTTTGATGTTATATGTTAAGAAAGTAAACCATTTTGTTTTTAAAATTTGTTGTTGCAAACTCATTCCAAGTTCTGCCCCACAGAACCCACAGATAGAGGTTACACTAGCAGAATTCTCTCCTGACGTTTCGGCTGCATCTGTGGCTGGCATCTTCAGAGGATCTGATAGTGTTTTTGATGCTTTAAATGTTATATTATTGATTGTATTGTATGGATTTTATTGTAAGCCGCCTTGAGTCCTCCAGAAAAAGGCAGGGTATAAATGTAATAAACAAACAAATAATAAAATCCAGCTGCAAAGTGCATTGAAAGTGCATTATTCTGCATGTGCAGAAGGAACCTAAGCTCCCAGTGAGCAGGTTGATTTCTCCTCCATTCCCCACTTTGCTTTATCCGGCCCAGTAAGCCATGTTCACATTTTACAGGAAACACATATATATCCTGCATGCAGGTGCATACATCTGCTTGTGAGAAAGAGGCGATGCATATTTACTTGACAACTGAAAGCTGTACCAAGATATATTTGGTGTTTATAGCATGTTGCAAGTGTTGAATGTAACATAAGAATTACACAATGAACATATATAAAAAAGTAAAATGTACACTCTCTATGTGGATTGTATGTGGCATAGTGGCTAAGAGCAGTGGCTAAGAGCAGGTGCACTCTGATCTGGAGGAACCGGGTTTGATTCCCAGCTCTGCCGCTTGAGCTGTGGAGGCTTATCTGGGGAATTCAGATTAGCCTGTGCACTCCCACACACGCCAGCTGGGTGACCTTGGGCTAGCCACAGCTCTACAGAGCTCTCTCAGCCCCACCCACCTCACAGGGTGTTTGTTGTGAGGGGGGAAGGGCAAGGAGATTGTCAGCCCCTCTGAATCTCCTACAGGAGAGAAGGGGGGGATATAAATCCAAACTCCTCCTGCTGCTGCTGCTGCTGCTGCTGCTGCTGCTGCTGCTGCTGCTGCTGCTGCTGCTGCTGCTGCTGCTGCTGCTGCTGCTGCTGCTGCTGCTGCTGCTGCTGCTCCTCCTCCTCCTCCTCCTCCTCCTCCTCCTCCTCCTCCTCCTCCTCCTCCTCCTCCTCCTCCTCCTCCTCCTCCTCCTCCTCTTCTTCTTCTTCTTCTTCTTCTTCTTCTTCTTCTTCTTCTTCTTCTTCTTCTTCTTCTTCTTCTTCTTCTTCTTCTTCTTCTTCTTCTTCTTCTTCTTCTTCTTCTTCTTCTTCTTCTTCTTCTTCTTCTTCTTCTTCTTCTTCTTCTTCTTCTTCTTCTTCTTCTTCTTCTTCTGATGTGTGGTCACCTCCAGGGAATGCCAGGAGAGCTGGAATTTCAACTGATCAGTACCCTTGGAGAAAAGGATACTCCTTGGAGAGAAAGACTGATTTGGAGAGTAGACTTTATGCCGTTAGATCCTGCCGAGGTCCCTTGCCTTTGCATAAGCTGTTACCTGCAGGCTCTGCCCTGAAAACTCTGGGAAGTTCCCAGCCTGGAAGTTCCCAGGAACCACATTCCTGGAGCATATTTAGTCCGTAAACATCATTTCCCTTTGCTTTTAAGTAATACATTGTTTTGCCGTCTTGGGGAGTCTTCCAAGCAAGGAGCGAGGCTGTTCTTCTCTGGGTGGCCCTATTGTGCTGCTTCACCATCTACACTATGGCCAGCTAGTTACTGTTTTTAAATTACAAATGGGAGGCCCTCAAAGACAGGAGTGGAGCATCTGATTTCCCCCTGTATCCACTTCCACCACTATTTTCTCTTTCTCTTTCCTGCAGAGGCGTAGCTCCAAGGGGACTGGGGGGGGAGAGACCCTGTGAAGGTGTGGTGGGGATGTTCCAGGGGTGTTCTGGGGGCAGGACGGGGGTGGGACGGGGGCAGAGGACGCACCAGTGTATCGGGCACTTTCCCCCCTTGCTACACCTCTACTTTCCTGAAGTCACCCATAGCCTCTTTCTTTTTCCTGCTTCCTTCTCTTTACCTCACCAGCCAACCTACCTTCACCTGCTTTCCTGTCTTCAGCTTTTTCTTCTTCTTTCCCCCAGGAACCTTACGCTGGGAAAAGTCTGGCCAAGTTGCACAGACAGCTCACAGGCCAAACCCAGCTATGCAGTGACTGCCACTGGGCTAAGTTGCCACAACTGACAATGCATGGAATCAGTAAGTAACACAACTCAGTAAGTAACACAACTCAGAGCTGGCAACCCTCAGGGAACATGGCAGGGGAGGGGTTGGGCCTCTTTCTAGGGCCATTTTGGCATCCAAAAGGGGGGTTGCTCCCCCCTTTACAGAAACTGGTTGATTCCAGCTGTGAAAGCCTTTGACAATACATTCAAGCTTTTTTTGTCTGCCATTTCTCACGGGTGGAGATTTTGTACCTATGCATGCCCACTTCCCTTGTTTGTTCTGAAAAACACTTCATTTAGATCTGTCAGTCAACACATTTGTCAGAAACAGAGAGAGGCTTTGGAAAGAATAATCTCCTACCTTCTCAGTCTCCTCCTCCTCCTCCTCTCCCTCCTCCCCTCAAAATATAGTAATAATTGGAACACTGACCCAGCAAGTCAATGTGCATGGAAGAAGGACTCATTCCAAGTAATTAGCAATCCATCATTTCCCTCCCCTCAATTTTATATTGACCTTGAGACAAATGCATCCCAGGTAGATCAACTTACTGTTAATCTTGAATAATGCCTAGACTGTCTCCATCAAGGTTGGCCTATGAGAAGATGAAGATGAATGCGGAGCTGCCTTATGCTGAAATGGCCCCTTGCCAAGATGGTTTCCTGGGAGTAAGCCCCATTGAGTAGACTTCAGTAGGACTCACACACATCAACACATGGAGCTGCCTTATATTTCGGGTTGATGTCTCTGGGATGGGAAATGCCTGGAGATATCATGGAGCCTGAGGAGGGTGGGGTTTGGGGAGGGAGGGACTTCAATGGAGCATAGCACCATAAAGTCCATCTTCCAAAGTGGTCATCTTCTCCACAGGTCTGTCGCCTGGAGCTAAGTTATAACTTTGTGAGATCTCTAGTCACCACCTCGAGGTTAAAAACGCTAGTCACACTGAATCTGACCATTGGCTCATCAAGGTCAGTACTGTCCACTCCACTTGGCAGCAAATCTTCAGGGTTTCAAGTAAGGATCTTTCACATCATCTACTGTCTGGTCCTTTTAACTGGAGATTCCAGGAAATTGAAACTGGGACTTTAATGCCAAGCAGATGTTGTTCACTAAACCACCACCCCTCCCTAAGGCTCTATTTAGGATTGCATTGCCATTCTGGCAAGCTCAGTATTGTCTGCTCTGATTGGCAGCAGCTCTCCATAGTCCTAGGTCCCGATCTTTTACATCACCTCCTACCTTATCATTTTAGCTTGGAATTAAACCTAGGACCTTCTACATGGAAAGCATATACTCAACCACTGAGTCACGGCCCCTCAGCATTTGAAAAAGTCTAGCCCAGTGGTTCTCAACCTTTCTAATGCCATGACCCTCATGTTGTGGTGACCCCCAACCCTAACATTTACCCAGTTTACAGATGGAGAATACTGATGCAGAGAGTCTTAGGTGACCCCTGTGAGAGAATTCAAAATTCTTATTAATTAGGTTGCAAACCTGACTGGATCGTGCTAAAATTATCGGACCTGAGCAAGTGGGATTCCGTAAGGCTAAATCAACCTTGGATCACTGCTTAGTACTTTCCCATTTGACAAATAAATATACTACTCCAAAGGCTTCCAAGTTATTTACTGCCTTTATTGACTTAAAAGGAGCCTTTGATTCTGTAACAAGAAATCTTTGGGGGGATAAGATGAGGCTATTGAATGTTGACCCCAGACTTCTGTTCCTGATAAGACAATTGTACGTCAATACTGCTTGTCAAATTAGATGCTCTAATGAAGGTCATTAAGCAGGGTTGCATATTGACCCCTACTTTATTTAATTTATTTTTGAATGATCTACCTCATGCTCTAGCGTTGGTGAATGGTCATAGACCTAAGCTACGTTCTACCCATGTTCCCTTACTCTTGCATGCAGATGATGCTGTGTTATTGTCTTTGTCCAGCATTGGCCTTAAATGCTTAATACACTGCTTTGCCAACTATTGTGAAGTGAATAGATTGGAAATTAGCTAAGTTAAATCTAAAATTCTCATCTTTGCCAAGAAGTGGAAGCCCATGTCTTGGCAGATTAAGGGCCACAAAATCGAACAGGTCAAATACTTTCGATACCTTGGTATTTGCTTTAAATATAATTTGTCATGGCTCTCACAGTGACAAGCAGTAATTACTTCTGCACATACTAACATTATAGCAATATATCACTTTTTCTATAGCAAGGGTAACCAATACATTCCCACTGCACTGAAGGTTTTTGAAGCAAGGATTGGTTCCCTGTTATTGTATGGCTCCCCCATCTGGATTTCGGCAATAAATAAATCACTTAATATATTATATTCCAGGTTTCTTTGGAAACGAATGGGTTCCCTAGATGTGTGCCTTACACTGTTCTGTACGTAGAGATGGGCGAAACTACTCTTGAAACTTTGGCATGGATGAAGGCTATAAAAGTTTGGCTTCATATACACTTTCAAGCAGGTTCTAATAGCTATATCTCCTCTGTTATCAGATCACTTTGTTTCAGAGTGGTATACTCTGGTTCTCAGCAGGATTAAAGCAACTGGCTTGCCTTTGGAATCCCTTCTCATGCTTACAAACGTGGAAGCCTGCAGGTTAGTCAAGAACAGACTCTTAGATCTTGACTTTCATAACTTGATCCTTGCAGCTAAGACAACTTGTTCCCCTACCACATTATTAATTCCATGTGAGCATGGAGTTATGGCAGCATACCTTCACATCTTGATTAACCCCACCCAGAGGAGAGCCTTGGCTACCGCACAATTTAATGTGTTACCATCAGCCCTTTTGGGTGGGAGATACAAAAATGTGGAATGTTCTAAAAGAGTTTGTTCTTGTGATTTGGTTACTGGTTACTGGTTACTGTCGAACCAGTACTTCTCAAACCAGTACTGTCAAATTGGTTGCTGTCAAAACACTGAATAGTTCTGATGCGCTTTTTTGTGAGAATGTTGCAAATTTCATTCTTGAGATCAGTAATTTCTAATCGTGTTTTTTTCTCACTTGTAATTTTCCTTTCTTGCAGACATCTGTTTTGTAATTTTTTTTGCTTTTGTATACCAATAAAGGCTGTTGTTGTTGTTGGTCTCATAGAGAAGTCTTTGGAGATAACAGAGACAAGGAGTACAGGAGAATCTGTTTTTGCTGCCTCTTGATCAGCCCTCCAATTTCCTGTGCTGTTGAAGCAAATCTTCCTTTTAGACTTTCTGGCACCCACAAGGTTGAAAGGTCTGTGGAAAAGTTAAATTAGTGGCACAGGATGTTAAGAGCTTGCATATCTAATCTGAAGGAACCGGGTTTGATTCCCCGCTCTGCCGCTTGAGCTGTGGAGGCCTATCTTGGGAATTCAGATTGGCCTATGCACTCCCACAAACGCCAGCTGGGTGACCTTGGGCTAGTCACAGCTTCTCGGAGCTCTCTCAGCCCCACCTACCTCACAGGGTGTTTGTTGTGAGGGGGGAAGGGCAAGGAGATTGTAAGCCCCTTTGAGTCTCCTGCAGGAGAGGGATATAAATCTAACTCCTCCTCCTCCTCCTCCTCCTCCTCCTCCTCCTCCTCCTCTTCTTCTTCTTCTTCTTCTTCTTCTTCTTCTTCTTCTTCTTCTTCTTCTTCTTCTTCTTCTTCTTCTTCTTCTTCTTCTTCTTCTTCTTCTTCTTCTTCTTCCTTTTTTAGGGGCACTGTTGAGGTGTGAGTGTGTGTGGGGGAGACTATCCTATGGGGGTGGGGAACTGGCTGTAATGGCAGCCTCAAAGCACAACCATGAAGACGGGGCAATATCTGGTGTGAAAATAAGGGCTTAGGCCTGCGAGCCCCTACTATCCTGCATCCAAAATAGGAGTGTTAATTCGGTAAAGCCGAATCACCTGAAAAACCTGAAAAAACCACACAGCCTTTGGGGAGGTTTTGTTAAACTGAAAAAAACAGCATATTCGGCAGAGCCCAATGGCCCTGGTGCTGAAAAATCTGTACATGATTTGGCTTTTTTAGTTCGAGTTCAACCCCACCCCCTTCCCCACCCTTGCTGCCGTTTCCCAGGTTCACTCAGTAAATTTTGGGTTCAGATTTTTTAAGAAAAAAAAATCAGTTAAAAAGCTGAGTAAGGCTGATAGGTATCAGCTTTATTCAGCTTTACTGAAAATTTCCAGAAACCTGAACCCAAAATTTACTGAGTGAAAAAAAAATGTGCTCACCCCTAATCCAGAGCTGAGAATGAATAAGATGAGCTAGACAGAGCCCTGAAACCAAATCTGGCCAGAGTTACCATCCTATACTAAAAAATTTTAGGCCAGCCAAGCCTAAGAAACATGGACTGTATATACAGTGATACAAGGCAATGAGCTAATTAGTATATGCAATTAGTTTGAGTATAAATTCAATAGATAATTCATAAACCGTTCATAAAGATTATTCATAAAGATATATTGTGCTTATATGACAAGTAATATTCAACTGGATATAAAGGTAAGAACAAAACATATAATGAGGGCACATAGGCAACTTAAGAAACGCAATGGGACTGTACTTAGTAATAAATTCTCAAAGGCATTGTATAGGATGTCATAAACATTGTCCATAAGGCACAAAACCTGCAACACTCCTATTGCGTTCCAATCAATTGAAAGAGTCAGTATCACCAATATTCAATGAGTAAAGAATATTATAACGAATTGTGGTAGTAGACAGCAGCTCCAGCAAGTGGATGAAGACACCACAGCGACAGCAGCCACATTCGCAGAACGCGTTGCGCGCTAGTCCACGTTTTCAACAGAAATTTCTTCAGTGCGTTCAGGTAAATCTAGTAGAAATAGAGATTGAATTATCTTATTGTGTGTTTAGCTAAGTCAAGCAGCATACAGCTTCAACATTCAGTTACCATCCTCCAGGTGCAATCTGGAGATCTCCTTGGAATTGCAACTGATCACCAGATTGCTAATTTTTTATTTGAAAGATTTATACCATTTTTCTTGCAAAAAAATGGCTGCTTTAGAAGATTGATCGGATGGTCTTAGACCCTATTGAGGTACCTTCCCTCTGTAAACCCTGCCCTCCCAGGCCTTATTCTCAAATCTCCAGTACCTCAGAAGCTGAAGCTGGCAACCCTAATTCTGCCCCATAATCACATATGATTTTGCCGTGTATCTTTCCTATGTTTTTAAGCCTCTCCATACAAAATGAGAAACGCCCTGCTTGTGGATAGCTAGCTCATCAAGGGAAGACCTCAACATTTTCCTAAAGTGCTAATTTTGTTAAAGTGAAAGCCGTTCTTCCTTACATCAGGGAGCATTCAGACATGCAAACCCACTGCCTTCATTCTCATACTGTACACTTCTGATAGACCCTTTTCTGTAGATTTGGTCAAGTTGGACTCTATTACTTCAGGATACAAAGATCACAAGATTCCCCTTAAAAATACTATCCTCCCACCGATTAGAAATCTAATACTGCAAGGATAATGCCAGATTACCACACCTGGCTGAATGTCAGTATCACTCCATCCTGAAGCTATCACACTTGCAACACAACAAGAATTTTCACTTCCAGCCAAAAGACCTACAATGAACTGCTGAAACAGCAGGCTGAGGTGACCGGCCTTGGGTTTCTCAACCAGTACCTTTGACACTCTGTTCTTTATCCTGCTATCTCCTCCCTGCTGAGGGAAAAGATAAGTAACGAGGCTGTAAGGGCAAAGTATCTCAAAGGATTGGCCTTGGTGCAGTGATAGCTTTCACTTCATATACAATTATATATCTTTGTCCCGCCCTTCACCCGAAGGTCTTAAGGCAGGGTACAACTAACAAAATAAGACCTAAAAAATGCCTAAAAGCAATTATAAACTGTACACAATAAAACCTTTTTTAAATGCCCAAAAGCTTATTAGAATTCCTAAAAGCCTATTAAAATTATTATCATGACATGAAATCAGGGTTGCCACCCTCCAGGTGGGGCTTGGAGATCTCCCAGAATTACAATAGACCCCCCCCCCCCCCCAGACTACAGAGATTAGTTCCCTGGAGAAAATGGCTGTTTGGAGGGGAACTCTTTGGAGCAGCAGCGGCGTGGGAGGTTAAGAGCTCGTGTATCTAAACTGGAGCAACCGGGTTTGATTCCCCCCTCTGCCGCCTAAGCTGTGGAAGCTTATCTAGGGAATTCAGATTAGCCTGTACACTCCCACATACGCCAGCTGGGTGACCTTGGGCTAGTTACAGCTTCTTGGAGCTCTCTCAGCCCCACCCACCTCACAGGGTGTTTGTTGTGAGGGGGGAAGGGCAAGGAGATTGTCAGCCCCTTTGAGTCTCCTGCAGGAGAGAAAGGGGGGATATAAATCCAAACTCTTCTTCTTCTTCTTTGGCATTGTACCTAATCTCACTGAGGCTCCAGTCCACAAATCTCCAGGAATTTCCTGATCTGGCTTTGACAACCTTAACTGAAATATACATCACCATGGGGATTTACAACAGTCAATGTCCTCCCATTTGTGCTGGATAACCCAACAGCCGCTTGGAAACTCCTCGGCGCTTGACTGTTCATTTGGTTGCTTCTTTTAGCAGGTTGCTTCAAACATTTAATTACATTTGTTTGATTTCCTATTTGAAAATTTATTTCAAATGTATTGGATTTAGGCCCAAACTTGGCATGCACTTGGAGGTCCATTTTCAGAGAGGTCCAGTGATTCTTTAAAACTTAATTTTCAGTATACTGGCTTTGGCTACTTCTACTTTAGGCCGCTCGCCTATGTTATCTATGTCAGAGAGAATAATAGGAAGAAGAGTTTGGATTTATACCCGGCTTTTCTCTCCTGAAAGGAGACTCAAGGCGGCTTACAGACTCCTTTCCCTTCCTCTCCCCACAACAGACACCTTGTGAGGTAGGTGGGGCTGAGAGAGTCCTGAGAGAACTGTGACTAGCCCAAGGTCACCCAGCAGGCTTCCTGCAGAGAAGCGGGGAAACCAATCCATCAGAGTATGATCAGAGATTCCAGCTGTTGTTTATTGCCATTTATTGTCATGGGGTTTCAAAGAAGTGATTAGACAAAAAAGGGGTCCCTGTACGTTTCCCATGCTCCAAATAGGGCTCTGGAGATCTCCCTGAATTACATCAGCACTCCGGACAACAGAGAGCATTTTATCCCCTGGATAAAATGACTACTTTGGAGGGCGGATTCTATGGCATCATACTTCAAATCCCATCCTCCTCATGTTCCACCCCACAAATCCCATCCTCCTCAGGTTCCACCCTCCAAATCCCCAGTACTTTCCCAATGCAGACCAGGCAATCCTACGTCCCTACCTTAAGTCAGTGATGGCGAACCTATGGCACAGGTGCCAGAGGTGGCACTCAGAGCCCTCTCTGTGGGCACGCGCAAACAGAGTGCCCCCTCCGCACATCTAGGCTGGCCTGGGCTGCTGGCCTTGATTATTAGCATTAAACCTAAGACCTAGTTTTGAGGAAGCAGTGTAGGTAACCCTGTTAAGCGCTGTTAAACTAAAGCGCAATCCTTTACCTGGAAGTAAGCTTAGTTGCTGGCAATGGGGCTTGCTTCTGAGTAAACCCTCCTAGGGTCGTGATTCACCCGTTGGAACAGTTGCACGGTTGCTTCAAAGCAAAGCCACCGACTACCACCAAGCTTACTCCTGAGTAATGCATGCCTTGGAGCCAACCGTTTTTTCTAAACAAAAACCTCAGTATTCAGGTTAAATTACCGTGTTGGCACTTTGCGATAAAGAAGTGGGTTTTGGGTTGCAATTTGGGCACTTGGTCTCGAAAAGGTTTGCCATCACTGCCTTAAGTCATATGTGTACAGTGATAAAGACAGGTGAACGAGAGGAACAGGTGAGTAATAAAACCTACAAATCGAGAAATATATGGTATATGGAATTGGAAAGAAAAGTGATATTGAAATGATATAGAACACCAAAACAACTAGCATATATTATTAAAGGACTCAGCCCTAAATGCTGGCATTGTGGAGATCAGGAGGCGTATTATAGCTATATGTGGACGGAATGTATAGAAGTGAAAAAACTTTGGACAGCTGTAATGTTATAGATCGAGAAACTGGTGAAGATTAATATTGGGATAAATAATGATTTAATGTTCATGGGTGTAATGGAGGATAGAAGGGTGGATAAAAAATATATAGCTATATGTATAAAATAATGATCAAAGCAGCACATGCAACAATAGCTTTAGGCTGGAAAGAAAAGAAAAAATGGACAATCCAGAAATGGTTGGAATACATCTGGGAACAAGTGACACTGGACATTTTTGACATAATAACAAAGAATCAACTGTGGCAAGATAAACAGAGTGAAATCTTGAAGATATGGACTATATACGAGGACGGGATGAAAGAAGCTGGAGTCAATGAGGAGAAATGGGAGAAAAGATTACAAAGAATGAACTTACTGCTGTTTGTTTGACAAAACTATGAAAAATATAGGGGGGAGGGGGGAAAAGGGGGGAAATGTATTGTTTGAAAACAAATGAAGAAAAGCATCAATATAAAATGTAATATTCAAATGAAACAATAAAAAATTATATTAAAAAAAAAACCTACAAATTTATTTATTTATTTATTTATTTTATTAAACTTATAGGCCGCCTATCCCCAAAGGGCTCAATCCGGAGCATAATTTGCAGCTATATCACTGAGCTACACTACAGCGGCAGGATTTGGGACCACGTTTCAGAAGCAAACTCTCTCACACTCTCCTTCTTTTGAAATAGGTGTCCCGAGGGCCTCATAACGCCTCCCACAGACCAATAAAACCATTAGGAACAGGCGTCTGCCACAGCAGGGAAAAAACACACCTTTGTCTGAAGAGCTGACTCTGTAGAGTGTTACTGCCTGCAACAGAGGACATCTGCTACTGCAAGCCAGCAGAAAAGTTCAGGGTGAGAAAAGAACAGAAGATCTTTCACTTTTAGCTACCTTGGCTAAATGTTCCCCTGTTCAGAGGTGGGATCCAGCAGGTTCTCACAGGTTCCCGAGAGTAGGTTGCTAATTATTTGTGTGTGCCGAGAGGGGGTTACTAATTGGTGATTTTGCCACGTGATTTTTGCCTTCGTTACGCCCCTCCTCTCAGCAGTCACGCGCAGAACTTGAAGCAGTCTAGCAGGAGGTGCCCCGGCGTGCGTGGCAGCCTGCGCCTGCGTGCATTCGTTTCCTGCCCAAGGACCGGGGCAGTGGCTGCGTCCTTGCCACAGCCCCGCCCAGGAATGCCCTGCCCTCGGAATCCCCGGCCACGCCCCCAGCCCCATTGGCGCTACGCCACAGTTTGAATCCCACCACCATGGGAACCTGTTACTAAAATTTTTGGATCCCACCACTGCCCCTGTTCCTTCAGTTTCTCTCACTATTTAGGGCAACATTTGTGCATTTGCAAAGGAACCGTTTCAGAGAATCGTTTGTTGACCAGTAACAAGGCAGGAAGGGCTCTGTGAACCAATGTCACGCAGTAACCAGAGTGCTAGGAGAGCGAAGGTCAAAAATGCCAGCTCCATTATTATACACCAGTACAACTGTCGAGAATGGACAACAAAAAACATGACAAATGTAGGAAATGTAGGAAAAAGAAAGGTTCTTATATACATATGTGGTGGAGTTGCAAATGTATAAAAAAATATTGGAAGAAAATAGTAACACAAATGCAAAGGATATTAAAAACAAAAATACAATTAAAACCAGAAATATTTTTGTTGGGAATGACTAAGGATAAAAAAATATTAAGGAATGATGTTCTTTTCCTTTATATGTTAACCGTGGCTAGAATTGAAATTGCAAAGTGTTGGAAAAAGAAAGAAACTCCATATGTAAGAAAATAGGAAGAAAAGATGCAAGAAATAATGGATTTGGATTTATTAACCTGGAGATTAAAAGACAATGAAGAAAAGTTTGAGGAAATTTGGAAGCCGTTCAAACAATATTATAAGTTATAACATATATATTTGATTTAGATATTAGAATGTTAATTGCTATAGGACGGGAGTAACTATAACTCCTGGGAAAAAGGTTTCCCGCAAAGAGATTCCATGTTTTATATTTAAAGGAGAACGGAAAGAAATAAGTAGAAAATACTAAAATGCAATCAAAGGCCTTCTGTATATTATTTATTCAATTGAGGAGAAATATAGAAATATTAAAAAAATAAAAAATAAACATGGAAGGAGGGAAATAGGTTTAGATCTATAGAAATTATGTAATTATTTTTCTTTTGGAATAGGAATCAACTTTGAAGAAATTATGTTTGGTAACGTTTGTTGAACTGTGTGAAATTTATATGTTGTTTTTAAAATTGTAAATTGAAACTCTTAATAAACTATTAAAAATAAAAAAAAATGCCAGCTCCAGGGGAGAAAAGGAAGGATCAAATTATGCTCTGAACCCCTCGAGGGAAGTGCGGGAGATATGGACCCCCTGTCCGTTTCAAAATCTATTATCTTTGCACCACCAGCTACCCACGCTGGTTTCCAATCTCCGTTCCCTTGAAGATGGCCTTGTGTGGCCACAGATAAATCCAAAGTCATCTGGGACAAAGAAATCCAGCCCCCGAATTGCTGACATTCATCAAAGGATGACCCCTTAGCCAGAGCTTCCAGAAAAAGGACAATGAGCCGGGGCTATTAGAATATAAATGATGGGTGGCCCAATGAGAGCTTCTAATTAAGATCACTCTTCTTCATGACGACATATCGCAGAAAGCACTTAATCACGGGCTTGTCCTCCTGTAAGCAAATGTAGGCAGATCTTGATACTGCTATCTGCGCCGAACAGCCTTTCACATGGGATGCCGCCTATTAAAATCCAATTAGAACCCGCCCCCCCTTCCATTTGTAATCTTTGATAAATGCTTTTGATTAGTTATACTGATTACTAAATTAATCTGTGTCACCAGGTGGGGGAGGGAGGGAGGGAATCCTTGTTATGATCTGAAGACTAGAGGATCCATCTGTATGTTATTTTAGAAATCAATTGGGACAGAGACTGGTCGACCGTTGGAGAGATGGAGAGGACCAAACAGCTGAGCAAAGCTCCGGAGATATGATCACCTGGAGGTTTTTTTAAATTATTATTATTATTATTATTTAATTTTGTTTGATATCACAGCTGCCAGTTCTTTAGCTGGTTGCTGGCTTTTCGTTACAATCCAAGCCTCACCCAGAGGCCTAGGAAGTTGTAATGTATCGGCATAGTATTCGTGTGGATCCCAGCAGGGCTGCCTTCTGAATATGACAGATGTTAATTTTGTCAATTGGAAGATATTTCAAGCGCTGCCCCAGTATTTTCAGAATGGCGCCCAGGGTGCCGATTACCATCGAGATGACTATGACTGGTCTGTGCCATAGTTGCCAAATCTCGTTTTTCAATTCATGGAATTTAGCGACCTTCTCACGTTCTTGTTCAAAGACCCTGCTGTAACCAGGTATTGCTATATCAATGATGGTCACTTTCTTGTCTTCGATCACTGTGATGTCCGGTATATTATGTGCCAACACTTTGCCCATTTGGATTTGAAAGTACACAAGATCTTGACCTTCTCATTTTCCATTACATTCTCTGGACAATGTTCCCACCAGGTTTTAGCTGTCCTAATGTTGTAATTTTTGCATAAATTACCATGGATCATTTTGGCCACTGAGTTGTGCCTCTGTTTGTACTCAGTCTGGGCAATCTTTTTGCAGCAGCTGAGGACACGATCTACAGTTTTGTCCGCTTCCTTGCACAGTCTGTGCTTTGCATCATCTGAGGATTTTTCGATTCTGGCTTTGATCTTATTTGTTCTAATGACCTGCTCTTGAGCAGCTAAGATCAGTGATTCACTTTCCTTTTTCAGAGCTCCACTGGTTAACCACAGCCAGGTGTTTTCAATGTCCACCTTGTCCTTGATCTTCTCCAGAAATTCAATTATACTCCCATCCCTGACCGGAGCCGGGTTTAGCTCCAGACCATGTGTTATCCCACCTCGCAGCATCTTTTCTGATTGATTCCTTTGATAGTTAGTGCTGAGGCTGGACAGGAGACTATTTTAATACTTGAGAGAAAATATCTATATGCATCCTGGGCAAAACTCTAGACTCAGCATGGTATGGAGATCTAGATGGATACCAAATGTTCATTCCTTCTGTTTTCATACAACAACCATCATTTAGTTCCAAGCCTCACCTGGTCAAACCAATAGACAGCCATTTTAATAGGTTTGGGATTACCTGCCTGCCTGCCTGCCTATTTATCACCATCAAGTCACAGTTGATGTATGGCAGTGATGGTGAACCTTTTTGAGACCGAGTGCCCAAATTGCAACCCAAACCCCACTTATTTATCGCAAAGTGCCAACCCGGCAATTTAACCTGAATGCTGAGGTTTTAGCATTCCGGTTGGCTCCTTCTTTCTCTTCCTCTGCCACACCCATTTGAGCAGGGGCCAACCTGCTCTAGCCTCCAGCAAGTCCTGCGTGCACCACTCTGTGCCTCTCTAGCATCTCTGCCTCCTCTCTGCCCCCCCACCCCAGGCAGCAGCCACCCAGAGCACAGGCACCAGGCCCACCAGCCGAGTCCTCCCTGCTCACCGCGGTGTGTACACATTGTGCTCAGTGGCCCAGGCCAGCCTTGATGTGTGTGTGTGTGTGGGGGGTGATTTTCCACTCCCCGCATGATGAACTCTGTGTGCGCGTGCCCACAGAGAGGGCTCTGAGTGCCGCCTCTGGCACCCGTGCCATAGGTTCGCCATCACTAACGTATGGCAACCCATTCGGGTTTTCAAGGCAAGAGACATTCATAGGTGGTTTGCCATTGCCTGCCTCCACCTAGTAATCCTTGTATTCGATCGTGGTCTCCCATGATCCAAATAGTACCTGGGAAATATGTACCTGGGAAATAGTACCTGGATCCAAATATGTACCTGGGAAAAATTCAGTGCAATTCAGTGCAAAAAAGCAGAAAGTGCTACGCAAACAAAAACTTACGGGTTCAGTACACGCGTGGTCTCCCATGATCCAAATAGTAGCCAGGGCTGACCCTGCGTAGCCTCTGAGATTGAACAAGGCTAGCCTGTGCTATCCAGGTCAGTGTGGGATTAATTATAGATGATACAGAATGGGTATTTTTATTTTAATCTAGATTTTGCAGCTATAAAGTTTAGGATGATTTCCTTATTTAGTTTATTTTCTCTCCAGCCATCCCAGAACCCAAGGAGGATAACGGCAGAGGAAAGTTCTGTTAAGTCACAGCTTAAGTCATGGTGATACCACAGGGTTTTTAAGGCAGGAGACAAACAGAGGTGGTTTGTCAATGCTTGCCTCTGCACGAGAACTGTGGACTGGACTTCCTTGGATTAACCAAAACTCTAGGCCCTTTTCTGATTGATTCCTTTGATAGTTGAATTAACCAAAGTTAACCCTGCTTAGTTTCTGATGAGATTGGGCTAGCCTGGGCCATCTAGATCAGGGTAAAAACAATTTAATAGAGCCAACATTAAAAACAACACGTTAACAGGGAAAATTATAGCAGACACCCTAGCTTGAAAGGGATTCTCCCTTTGGGCTCAGGCGTCCCCTTAAAACTCTTTGGGAAAACTCTGTTTTTCAGTCTCACCAGCAAACTGGGAAGATAGGAACCCCCCCCCCCCTTTTCTGGGAGGCTGCACTAGTTACAGTTTTGGCAGAGGGCTTGATTCTCTGCATTCCATTGCCAGTTTGGGGCATTTATTTGTGCGAGCCATATGGATATCATGTATAATGCTGGTTTATTGATGCAGAAATAGCATTGAAAAATATATACCTGGGAAAAATTCAGTGCAAGAAAGCAGAAAGTGCTACGCAAACAAAAACTTACAGGTTCAGTACACGCAAGAGAGGTGCAAAATAGAAACGGGGATTTTGCTAACAAAACAGGAGAGACGAGGAATTTGAGATCATCCCAAATAAAATGTTACTTTTATGGCATTTGGCTTCTTTCATGCTGCCAAACACAGAACGTGCTTGCCTAGTCTGGAAACTGTTTAGAATGGACACTATGTAATATGAATAAGCAATGCAAAAAAGCTGATATTGTAACCTCACAAGCATTTTGGATCTACCGTGTTTCCCCAAAAATAAGACAGTGTCTTATATTAATTTTTGCTCCCAAAGATGCGCTATGTCTTATTTTCAGGGGATGTCTTATATTTCTGTATTCTGTTCGTCAGGCATGCTTCCAAACAAAAACTTTACTACGTCTTACTTTTGGGGGATGCCTTATATTTCGCACTTCAGCAAAACCTCTACTACGTCTTATTTTCCGGGGATGTCTTATATTCGGGGAAACAGGGTAATTTTTAATCCAGCCAATATTGTTTCCGCTTGGCCAAAGTTGTATCCCAGAATTCCTCACGAAGCCATATTCAGCCCAAGCCCTGACAGGCAAGCTGACACATACACAGGACGAGGTAACAAAGAATAAAGGGTCCTTGTGACTTGCAGAAAGGATAGCTCTTCCCTGAAGAAATATATCAAGAACCCATATGGGTCCCCCACAAGCGTCCCTGAGAATACCGGGTGTGTGCCTTAAGGAGAATGATTTATTTTGTTCAGAGATCCATACTTTCAACCCTAAAGATCCTAATGTACCTGTTTCTACTGCATTGTATTTCTATTTTTGTATGCTTATATTCTGTAAGAAAATGACAATATGAAGCTTGTGATATTACTTGCCTGTTAGCCTTTATGAAGACAGTTTGTAGTTTGTTAAACTGAAGTAGATTTTCTGTTTCTCTGAATACTGGTAAGCTATTCTGTCTCCCGCACACCCCAATGCTGCTATAAGGCACACCTATAAGGAGCAGCAGTGGCATAGGAGGTTAAGAGCTCGTGTATCTAATCTGGAGGAACCAGGTTTGATTCTCCGCTCTGCCGCCTGAGCTGTGGAGGCTTATCTGGGGAATTCAGATTAGCCTGTACACTCCCACACATGCCAGCTGGGTGACCTTGGGCTAGTCACAGCTTCTCGGAGCTCTCTCAGCCCCACCCACCTCACAGGGTGTTTGTTGTGAGGGGGGAAGGGCAAGGAGATTGTCAGCCCCTTTGAGTCTCCTGCAGGAGAGAAAGGGGGGATATAAATCCAAACTCCTCCTCCTCCTCGTCATCCAATTGGGGTGGGGAGGGGAGCACTGCAGTGGCCAGAGGCAGCATGGGAAAAGGGCAACACTGCACCAACTCCTGTGCTTTGGGTGGCACAGAAGGGAGGGAAATTTAAAATCCCTCCCCCTGCCCAAATTGTCCCATTGTTGTTAGTGGCTTATGCTGCACTTTTGTGTAGCATATGTCCAAAGGGCTGGGGGCTGCCCCAAGAATGCTCCAGCTCACCGCCCCCCCTCCCATGCCAGCATCCAACTGGACACCAGCATTGCTCAGCAGTAGTCCTGACTTCGTCACCATGGATGGAAGGGGCAGCCCACCACCAACCTCTGTCCCCTCTGCTAGTGGGGGTACACTCCCACACACGCCAGCTGGGTGACCTTGGGCTAGTCACAATTCTTCAGAGCTCACTCAGCCCCATTTACCTCACAGGGTGTTTGTTGTGAGGGGGGAAGCGAAAGGAGTTTGTAAGCCCCTTTGAGTCTCCTTACAGGAGAGAAAAGGGGGGAATATAAATCCAATTCTTCTTCATCATCATCTTAATAAAATATAATAATAAAAGATAAAAGATCATACAAATGTCTTATTTAGTTTCTCATAGCTGAAAAGAGAAAAAAATGCACTCACATCCCCAAAATTATTTTTGTATTGCCAAGAGTTAGAGGCAGAGGGATTTCTCTGTCATGATAAACCTTAGAGAGCTTTGTGGCCGACCAGCATTTCATAGGCAAAGCCCTGAAAGACTGCAAAGATTCCACTTAGCACCCATTAGTAGCCAGGCTGTGGCATTTTCAACCAATTGCAGTTTCCAAATTGCCTTTAAGGGCATACCCATGTGAAGTGCCTTGTGGTAACCCTAGCATGGATCCATGGGGCCAGGACAGCTGAAACTAGATAGGGGCCACCTTGCAAGTTAAATTGTTCTTTCAGCCCTGCCAGTTCCTACCATCACAGGCCCTGCATGGTGTAGTCACAGAACATTTATGCACTTGTAGTGTCTTTCACATTGAGCATTAATTCCCCATTGGGTTGGATTCTCAGATAGGCACATCTTTTCCACTGTCCGGAACTCCCCGTGTCTCAGATCAGAGAATCTCCATCGTTCCTGAAATCTCTGAAAGTGCGACTTTTCCTCTCCCTGCGAAGGAAGGGAATCAACATGTGTTTCGTTTTTTGGGGGTTTTCTTGCTGCTCTGGGCTTTTCCCACCCACCCACACAGCAGCAGTTCCTCCTGCTCTTCTGAGCACCGTTTCAGAAGGATCAAAAGGGCTGTTTTGTTTTGTTGTTGCTTAAAAAAATCATTATTGTTTCAATAATAGACCCTTGAAATTGACCTAAAACTTACATGGTCTAGCAAATTAAAGCTAGATCAAAGATAGCACCCCCTTCCAAAAAGGCAGCAGGTGGCAGGAGGTTGCCCAGATAGAACAAGAAAGGGGTGTGTGCAAAATGGGGTCACTTGGCAGCAGGGGAATCCCGTTTAAACAAAACACCCACTGTGAAGCAAATAGCCATGAGGTAAGCACTGAATGCATAAATAGCCACAGATTCCACAGACTTTCTAAAATTTGCACTTGTACTCCAAACATAGCATTTTGGCACTGCGCTCTACAATAGTCCTTGCTATGACCCTGGGCAGACATTTCCGCTACGGAAAGGACTCTATATTGAAGTGGCGGCTTTGAAGTTGCTGCTCAGTTTTCTCCTTCCCTGAAATGTCAAGGAGATCCAAAACTGCTTTGCATTGAAAGAACAAACCTTGCCTGATGCCCTCATCATAAGACATCAGACAAGAATATCACCTAAGAGCAGAGACAGGAATGCCGCCAATTCTCATTAAGATCATGGAAACCACTTTGGAAGTTGATAACTAGAACTATAATTTCTTGTTATGCTACCAAACCACACACATCAAGACACACATTTTCCTGAGGGAGGGCTGCCAGACCAATGGCTGCCTGCCTCCGTGCCAGTACATCACTTCTAGGTACAATCTGGATGTGACAATGGGTAGCTCTAGGAATTGCTAGAAGCTCTATGGTTTTGCTGGGCTGGACCTGGAAGTGACATGTCCTTGATGACAACACTCCCCACGTCCCCCACACCGACCCTTCAGCTGGCAATGTATTTGGATGTTTGCCGATCAGTCAAAATACTGATTGCAGTCTCCTTGGGCTGGGACATTTTATCCTTTAGAACATAAAAATCTGCTTCATACTGAGCCAGATAAGCTTTCTAGGTACTCTGATAGACAGGGGCTCTCTCAATATTTGCTAGATGCTACCCAACGTCCTTTAACTGGAGCGATCAAAATCTCCTGCTATTTTTGATCATCAATCTTCAGGACCTAAACAAGACTTTTAAATACAGGACATTTTGGAGTACATTCATTCACAGTGTTGCCATAAGTTGGAAGCAACTTGGCCACGTTTAACACACACACTCAAAACCTTTGATTAACCAGTGCGTTTGTAATGTTTCCATTATCACTGGACGCCATTTTGGATTTCAAGTGTCTGTCCGCACACAATCAGGAGAGCTCCCAGCTAGCTGTTAGAGAAAGAGATGCCAGCAGTCAGGGCAGACAGAAACCTTTAGAAATGGTAGTGATAAAGCGACACGGCTCTTTCATGTTGTGTCTTACCTTGTTGAGATAGTGGACTTCCCAGTTCTGGTTTTGAGCAAACTGATTGCACGAGCATGCTGGCTCAAGCACCAGATGTGGCAACTTCACAAGCTGAAGAAATGTTTGTGAAGTCAACATGAAGATGTGTTAAATTGCAATAAGGAACTTTGGCAAGGCAAGAAGCGCATCAATTGGGGAGAGACGGTTGCCCAAAATTGCTATTTTGGTTTGTTTTCTCTCCTGTTTTCAGCCAGGAGTGCTCCTGGCACAGACCTCTGACTTATGCTACCCACAAGGGAATCTGATGTTGTGGCACACCCATTTCTTTTAATAGAAAGGGATAAGGGTGGTGCAAATCTGTTTGGCCCAATAGAGGACTTTCGAATGACCGGAGTTCTGGATTTAGGCCCCTTCTGCACATACAGAATAATGCACTTTCAATCCCCTTTCAATGTACTTTGAAGCTGGATTTTACTGTGCAGAATAGCAAACAATTGTGAAAGTGGATTGAAAGTGGATTATTCTGCGTGTGTGGAAGGGGCCTTTGTTGCCTCTACGCATCACCCTCAGGAACGCCTCCAGCTGTCCTGGCATCCACATTTAGACCAGCACAGCTCTGGTCCTATTCCTTGGCTCCATTCACAGCTAAAAGGGAGACTGCCACCAAGAAATCAGGAAGAGGCTGCGAAGGGAAGCCAAGAAAAAGCCATAAAAGATTTGTAAGGGAAAGTATGTTGGTGACCAACCTCAAGATAATTCATATCATAGTCCTCCCCATTACAATGTATGGGTAGGATAGTTGGGCAATAAGGAAAGCTGAAAAGAAGAACGTCCATTCCGTTGAAATGTGATGCTGAAGGAAAGTTTCATGAATACTGAGGATCACCAAAAAAGGCAAATAAGTGGGTTTTAGATCAAATCATGCCCAAACTCTCCCTAAAGCTAAAATGACTAAAGGGAAGCTACCATAATTTCAGGGGCATAACGAGGCAGCCCTGGGCAAACTGTAGCCCTGGGCAAAACCTAAGTTGGATGCCCCCCCCCCAATGGGCGGCCACTCCACCACGACCAATTTTTTTTTGCACCGGGACATTGGTGCCTACAGGGGCTGTTTTTAGACATATCAGCACCAAAATTTTAGCATATCATCAGGAGACTGTCCTTATGCTACTCCCCAAGTTTGGTGAGCTTTGGTTCAAGGAGTCCAAAGTTATGGACTCCCAAAGGGGGTGCCCCATCCCCCATTGTTTCCAATGGGAGCTAATAGGAGACGGGGGCTACAGTTTTGAGGATCCATAACTTTGGCCCCCCTGAACCAAACTACACCAAACCTGGGGGGTATCATCAGGGAAGTCTCCTGATGAGACCCTGAAAGTTTTGAGACTATGCCTTCAGAAATGTCCCCCCCACCCCAAGCCTGCAACCCCCATGGACAGCAATACAGAAAACTCAATGCAGAACAAAGATTCTTGGGCAAAAATCTGGGATGTTCCTGCAGGGGGCGCATTTTTGGATGTATCGGCACCACAATTTCAGGGTATCATCTGGAAACTGTCCTGATGGGACCCCCCCCCCAAGTTTGGTGCAGTTTGGTTTAGGGGGTCCAAAGTTATGGACCCTCAAAGGGGGTGCCCCATCTTTGCTAAGGAGATGGGGGCTACCCTTTTGAGGGTCCATAACTTTGGACCCCCTGAACCAAACTGCACCAAACTTTGGGGGTGCCATCATGACAGTCTCCAGATGATACCCTGAAATTTTGGTGTTGATACGTCCAAGAATGCCCTCCCTGCAAGAACATCCCGAAATTTGCCCAAGAATCTTTGTCTGCATTGAGTTTTCTGCATTGCTGTCAATGGGGGTTGCAGGCTGGGGGGGGCACATTTTTGAAGGCACAGTCTCAAAACTTTCAGGGTCTCATAAGGAGGCTGCCCTAATGATTCCCCCCAAGTTTGGTGCAGTTTGGTTCGGGGGGGGGGCAAAGTTATGGACCCTCAAAACTGTAGCCCCCATCTCCTATTAGCTCCCATTGGAAACAATGGGGGATAGGGGCACCCCTTTTGGGAGTCCATAACTTTGGACTCCCTGAGCCAAACCTCACCAAACTTGGGGGGTAGCATAAGGACAGTCTCCTGATGATATGCTGAAATTTTGGTGCTGCTAGCCTAAAAACTACGCCCCCTGAAGGCCAACAATGGAAAACCACTAAAAATATCCAAAAACGAACCCAGCATTTTGATGCCCCCCACAAGGTCATGCCCTGGGCAGATGCCCACCTTGCCCAATGGGCATTACGCCAGTGCATAATTTGTTCACACTATGACAAGATGAGACTCAATAGAGAAGACAATGATGTTAGGAAAAGTTTAAAGAAGCAGGGAAAGAGGAAGTCCCAACATGGAGTGACTCAAATCAAAGAAGCCACTGTCCTCCGTTTGCAAAACCCAAATAAGACAGGTTCTGGTGGGTTTTCCGAGCTGTGTGGCCATGGTCTGGTGGATCTTGTTCCTAACATTTCGCCTGCATCTGTGGCTGGCATCTTCAGAGGTGTATCACGGAGAAATGTCTGTTTCACACTGTTTCTAAGTGAGAAGGGAAAGTTTAGTGTGGTATATTGTCCATGTCCCAGGGTGGGGAACCAATCATTAAGTGTTTGGGTGGGACTTGCTATGCAAATGTGTGGTTGAGTGCATTGTATTGCGGGTGGGGTTATCAGTCCATTTTTTAAGTACTGGGAGCCAGGAAAGACACTGTCGGCTTAACCGTCCTGATAAATCTGCAGTTGCAGAACATGTGTTAAACAAAACTGGACATCATATTTTATTTGAGATCACTGAAATTCTGGACAATTCAGAAGCTTACTATGTCAAACTGCACAGGGAGGCCACTGAAATTCACAAACACCTGGACAACTTCAATAAGAAAGAAGAGACGTTAAAATTAGCAAAACCTGGCTCCCAGTACTTTAAAAATGGACTGATAGCCCCACCCACAATGCAATGCACTCAACCACACCTTTGCATAACAAGTTCCACCCAAACACTTAATGATTGGTTCCACACCCTGGACATGGACAATATACCACACTAAACTTTCCCTTTTCACTTAGACAGTGTGAAACAGACTTTTCTCTGTGATACACCTCTGAAGATGCCAGCCACAGATGCAGGCGAAACGTTAGGAACAAAATCCACCAGACTACGGCCACACAGCCCGGAAAACCCACCGGAACCAGTTGAATCCGGCCGTGAAAGCCTTCGACAATACACCAAATAAGACAGATAACAACAGGACATTTGGGAAATCATTCACAGAGTCGTCTCAAGCAATTTGATGGCCTTTAACACGCACTCATCCACTGTAGTGAGTCAGTTTAGAAGAGTGTAAATCAATTTAGGATTGCACTATGTTTGCACAGTAAAATAATTTTAGGCTTGAGAAGAAAGAATTGCATATACGTCAACTCGCTGCCCCCCACAACTGGAATAAACACGTTGCCACACAGCTTCCTAATTTCTAGGAATTTTAACTCTCTCATTCATTTGCTAAATTGCCACAACAAACAGTTTGGTCCTTACCATAGAGGCGCAAGGTTTACACTTGCAATGTGCTTGTGTAACCCCCATGCTCAGAATGGGTTGACACAGTAAGGGGTGGAGACTCAAAGCAGCAGAAGGCTGCAGAGCTAGTTTGGAGGAGACAAGGCTACCAGACTCGGACCTTGGTTGTATAAGCCCTTAACACCTTGTTAAGGTAAACTGCAATATTGTTGGGAACTACTGGGAAGGTAGTTGTTTATTTTTGCTATGTTGTAAATGTTGGAGTTTATTGTTTCAGGGCTTCTTTTTGTGGCTTGTAATGGGTGAGAGTTCTCCTGGAAACCTTCATCATGTTGAATCCTGTTCATCAAGCCCTTGGAGTCTTCAGGAGCCAATCCACTTTCAAAGAAGAATTGGACTTAGCAATATCAGAAGACTGTAACTAGAAGGACTTGAAACGAAACCGGAACAGGACCTTGAAGTGTGATGTTAAATGTTGATGTTTGATGTTATATGTTAAGAAAGTAAACCATTTTGTTTTTAAAATTTGTTGTTGCAAACTCATTCCAGGTTCTGCCCCACAGAACCCACAAGCTGAGGTTACACTTGCTTTAAGCATGGGCAGTGGTTTCTAAAGCACAAATTTAACTTCATTCCTATTAGTATTCCCACTGTGGGCAATGACTCCATGTTCAGGAATAAAGTAAGTAAAGTTTGGGGGATCAAATCCCTGGGGATCCGTTTATTTAACTCCGGGGCTGCACAGAACTGAGGCTGCCTTCACTATTTCCCATTAAAACCAGGAGGACTTTTCGCTGCTGCTGAGACTTCAGAAATTAGACTCTGGAGGGCAACTATCTCACCAATTGCTTGTCTATTTTCATTTATACTAGATCAGTTTCTAACTACTGAGCAGGCAGTGTGCATTTGTACTTCTAGAAGAAAGCAGAGACAGGACGGAAGATCTTTAATTGTTTGGAAGAAAAGTCTCGGCGTGAATGTCGCTGGTTGCATTTGCATTCAGCCAAGCTTGCATATTAGATGCAGAATGGGGTACCCTGGGACTCTCTACTGACAGTCTATCACATTTATAGTCTTTGGATTTGGGAGCTGGCGAGGAAGCAACTGTTTTGGGCCTAGAAGAGCCTCATGGTACACAGCGGTAAGCTCCAATTCTGCTCATGCCATGAGTTCAATCCCGACGTAAGTCGGTTTCAGTTAGCTGTGTCATGCCCCTAATTCTCTCACTATTTTCTATGTTTAGGTCTCAGTTATACCCTTAGGTAGAATGGGCTTAATTGTTTTTGTATAGAATTCCTTGGGAGGCAACTTTAGTTAGACCAGGGGTCAGCAACCTGTCACACCCAAAGAGCCACTTGGACCCGTTTTCCACTGAAAAGAAAACACATGGAGCTGCAAATACTTTTTGACATTTAAAATGAAGATAATACTGTATATATTGGGTTTTTTTTTACCTTTACGCTACTCTAGAGGGACATAATAGCACCACTCTATTCTGCATTGATCAGACCCCACCTGAAATACTGTGTCCAGGAGCAGCAGTGGCGTAGGAGGTTAAGAGCTCGTGTATCTAATCTGGAGGAACCGGGTTTGATTCCCCGCTCTGCAGCCTGAGCTGTGGAGGCTTATCTGGGGAATTCAGATTAGCCTGGGCACTCCCACACACGCCAGCTGGGTGACCTTGGGCTAGTCACAGCTTCTTGGAGCTCTCTCAGCCCCACCCACCTCACAGGGTGTTTGTTGTGAGGGGGGAAGGGCAAAGAGATTGTAAGCCCCTTTGAGTCTCCTGCAGGAGAGAAAGGGGGGATATAAATCCAAATTCTTCTTCTTCTCTAGTATCTGAGCATACAGGAATTTACCTTGGCAATACTTCTAACCAGCTTATGCCGGTTCTCCTGAAAAGCAAGAAGTCCAAAGAACTTCTCACATACAGCAACCATTAATTGCTCTTCTTCTTCTTCTTCTTCTTCTTCTTCTTCTTCTTCTTCTTCTTCTTCTTCTTCTTCTTCTTCTTCTTCTTCTTCTTCTTCTTCTTCTTCTTCTTCTTCTTCTTCTTCTTCTTCTTCTTCTTCTTCTTCTTCTTCTTCTTCTTCTTCTTCTTCTTCTTCTTCTTTTTTTTTTTCTTGGCACCACAGTTCAAGAAGGATATTGACAAGCTGGAACAGGTCCAGAGGAGGTCGACCAAAATGGTAAAAGGTCTGGATTCCATGCCCTTTGAGAAGCAGCTTAGGGAGCTGGGTACATTCAGTCTGGAGAAGAGAAGGTTAAGGGGTGACAGGATATCCATGTTCAAATATCTGAAGAGATGTCATGTTGAATAGAGAGCTTGCTTGTTTTCTGCTGCTCCAGAGGCTAGGACCAGGAGTTATGTGTTCAAAGAAAAGAGATTCCACCTAAATATTAGGAAGAACTTCTTGAAGGTAAAGGCTGTTCGACAGTGAAAGGCATTGCCTCCGAGGGTGGTGGAATCTCTTTCTTTGGAGGTTTTTAAACAGAGGCTATTCCCTCATTGGTCAAGGGTTCGTTGTTGGGACATTTGATTCCTTAGTGCTTTATTGTTTAGGATACGATGAGCTACAAGCTGGATGGATCCACACAGTTCACACTCCAGTTCATTGTGTGTGATTAGCCCAGAGTGGCCTAGTCACAATCTCATTGATGTAAGGAAAACATATAATATATTGTAGATACATATCTAATGTATAAATTATAATATCAAAGGCCTCTACATCCACACAGCCCTGTGTCTACCCCTGATTTTTATCTGTATGCCCTTGTGGGTGTGCGTCTGATGTTTGCAGTCCCATTTTTCTACTTCCTACATAAAATGTCAGGTTCGTCTGTTGAACTCCGCCACCTGCGTTTTCCCCGAAAAGCTACCAGGCATCAGAAGCAAAATTAACTCTGCACAGTCTCAGAGATCACCGTTCCGTTTCCTTTTTTTACAAATTCCCTTTATAAAGTAAATACATGTTGCCATGGTTACATTTTTTAAAAGCAGGTAAATAAATAAATACAAAGCTGCCTTGGAATGGGACCCCAAGCGGCCTGAGGTCAAGATTTTGTCCCGCTGCAGCTGCAGTTGCCATGTCTTGCTTCTCGGTCTCTTCGTAACCCCCTGGTTGGGAACTGAATGTGGGACAAGCAAAAAGCATTCACTCTCCAAAATGCAGAGCTCCCCCGGCCCCTGCCACTTTTTTGAGCACACACGTGCCTTTTAAATTCTGATTCAACCACAACCACAAAATACCTGCCACAGGAGGAGGAACCCACCAAAAATATCAGACAGCAAGATTATGTGTAACTCTAATAGTAACTCTTCAACATTTCAGGCAGAGGCGCCATTTAACATAATGCCATTCAATCTGCACAGCCAATCAGAAGCCTTGTTGGCGGACACCATGAAAGGTGTTGGCAGGCACCTGGTGAACCTGGCTTTTGCTATCCCCTTCATTCAGAAATAATCCCTCCTCCCGTTTTCCCAAAGAATGTGAGAAAGAACTGCTTCTTTGTGAGAAAGAACTGCCTTTGTGAGAAAGAAAGAATGTGAGAAAGAACTGCTCAGAACTGCTGAGGCATCCCAAGGTCTGCGACAGAGATAAAGTCCCCTGGCCTACTGACCTCACAGCGCAACAAAAACATCCTGTTTCCCATGGGAAGAGAAGGTGTCAGGGGTAAGCCTAGTTATCTATAAAGTGTGTGAAGCTATAAAGAAGAGATAAAAGAAAGAATGCCCCTTTACAGTAGTGATAACATATAGCAGGCTGGTTACATAAATCATGTACTGATTACGCATCTCAATCAATCAGATAACAATCACCGCCAATATATTTTGTGGGGTGTTGTGTGGTTTCTGGGCTGTATGGCTGTGTTCTAGCAGCATTTTCTCCTGATGTTTTGCCTGCATCTGTAGCTGGCATCTTCAGAGGATCCCCTGAAGATGCCAGCCACAGATGCAGGTGAAACATCAGGAAAAAATGCTGCTAGAACACAGCCATACAGCCTGGAAACCACACAACACCCCAGTGATTCTGGCCGTGAAAGCCTTCGACAATATTTTGTAACAACTACACGGAGCTAGGACTGCATCTCAATCAACTAGGTACAATCCTGGACACACGATGCTCACCGGCGGCACGTTGGGGACCCTGTCCCGCTGAGTTATAGGGCTGCCTATTGATTCCTTCTAAAAGAGCCAGTGTGGTATAGTGGTTAAGAATAGTGGACTCCACTCTGGTGAACTGGTTTGTTTCCCCCCTCCTCCACATGAAGCCTGCTGGGCAAAGGTGGGATCCAGCAGGTTCTCACCAGTTCCCGAGAGTGGGTTACTAATTATTTGTGTGTGCCGAGGTGGGGGGTGGGGGGGGGGGGTTACTAACTGGGTCTGCTTTTCTGTTAGAAATTCCATTAGGTCCAAAAATCATAAAAGTCCTGTTGTTTCCTATGTGGCTGGTTAGCGAAGGTAGAAAACGGGATAATTCTCCCCGTTGGGCTGTTTTTAAAACATGTTTTAGAAATATGGTAAAGTTCCTTGTTTAAGGAAAGTATCCTTCTTTTGATTTCTAGAAACAAAATTAAGTATTTGAAAGTATTAAGTATTTGACAGGCAGTCAATTAGAGGAGAAGTAGTTGTTTCTGTTGGCAGTAGATGATAGGACTTGCTATAATGAATTTAAATTATGGACAGAAATATATCAGATGGAAATTAGGAATTTTTTTTTACAGTAAGAGTTTTTTACAGTAACAGAGAAATTATTAATGCCCCGCCCCCAGAATGCCTGACCACGCCCCATAGTGCCCCGTCCAGCCACATTGATGCTACGCCACAGTTTGAATCCCAGCACTTTGGGAACCTGTTACTAAAATTTTTGGATCCCGCCACTGCTGCTGGGCGACCTTGGGCCAGTCCCAGCTCTCTCGGGACTTTCTCAGCCCCTCCTGCCTGTTGTGGGGAGGGGAAGGGAAAGATCCACCAGATCCACAACATCCACCAGACCACGGCCACGCAGCCCGGAAAACCCTCCAGAGCCAACCGGAAGGGAAAGAGTTTGCAAACCACTTCGGGACTCCTTAAAGGTAGAGAAAAGCAGTGTATAAAAACCAACCCCTTTCCTTCTGCCAAAAGCACTCTGCCTATGCCCCGGGGGGGGGGGGGGGCACTTTCAAAAGCAGGAGTGGCTCAGCCAGTCCAATCCGTGGGATTCCCACGCTGCCTTCTCTCACGCAGGCGCAACCTCAAAACCAGAGGCCTCTGCGGGTTGCGAGAAAGCCAACCCGAGAAAGTGGAGCAAAAGCAAACTCTCCGTGTCGCAAGAGGCTGGGGGGTGTAACAAGCTGGACGGCAGCCAAGCGGGAGGGCAGGACTAAAGCCGGGGCTGGCCGGGGCGCTGCGAGAGAGAGAGTGGGAGAGAAGCTGTTTGCAGAACCAAAAGAGGTGGGGCGCAGGGGGAGGGCAGAGGCTCAGTTGCTGTGGGCCGAGCCAGGAAGCTTAAAGAGAGAGGAGGGGGAAAGAGAGCCGAGCCTGGGAACATTTTCATCTCCCACCCCGCGTGCACGGAGCAGCAAAAGCAGCGAGCAAAAGGTGTGTTGGCTTTCATGCCTTGCAGGAGCACGAGATGGGCACGTGCAAAATTGCACGCTCGGGGGACCCTTGCATGCATCTTTTGCATGGTCCGTGCAAACGGCACGGGGGAGAAGGGTTAGGGCCCGAGTCGCGCTGCGATGGGAACGGGGTTACCCAGGAGATTGAGAGAGAAGGCTTTGCGGGGAAAACCTGTTGCGCATCGACCGGTTGAACGTGCTGGACCGCTTCCCGTGTTCCCCCCCTCCCCTCCCCTCCCCTCCCCTCCCCGCGCCGCTGAAGACTGGAGAAAAAGTTATTGGAGGCGGGTTGCGCAGCCATTAAGCAAAGTTGGGATAGGTTGCAGAGGGGTACCAAGCTGGAACTGTAATCTTAAAAGACACCAAGGAGTAAAGTTGAGTGCTGTGGGAGTTACTCATGAGAAGGCCCATTCAGACTTGTACTGCAGTGCTAATGAACGCCGCTGTAGTTCTTACCCGGGTAAAAACACGTGCCTGCTTGTAGCAATGGAGCTTTTCAGGGTGTCCCCCCCCCCCCCCGCTTTCTGGGTTTTGTTTTTTTGGAGGGGAGGAGCGGAAAGGTGTTTGGAATATGCTGCTACAGGAGGTGGTGATGTCCACTAACCTGGATAGCTTTAAAAAGGGCTTGGACAGATTTATGGAGGAGAAGTCGATCTATGGCTACCAATCTTGATCTGAGATTGCAAATGCCTTAAGAGACCAGGTGCTCAGCAGTAGCAGCAGGCCATTGCTTTCACCTCTTGCACGTGAGCTCCCAAAGGCACCTGGTGGGCCACTGCGAGTAGCAGAGTGCTGGACTAGATGGACTCTGGTCTGATCCAGCAGGCTAGTTCTTATGTTCTTATGATCCTTTGCGACTACATGAAGCCTCGTGAAGTGGTACAGCCCTAACTCAGGTTTACCGTTTATGCAGGACTGCAGCAGGAGCTAAGTTGCAGCGGGCAGTGGGTGGAAGTCATTGGAATGACAGACTGTAAAAGTTTCACACTGGATACTAACCCTGATCTGGGAGGGGGGATTAACTCTTCCAGAGCAATTTCCCAATTTAAAGCCCCCCTCCCCCACTTGCATTTTGCCCCATTGCAAACTCTGAGCTGCCTATGCTTTTTCTATGGTCAAATAATAGTGCATGGGTGGCTGCGGGGAAGGGGTTAAAGTCCAGTTCCCCTGTGCTGTGTCCTAGTATGATTTCCTCTTCTCTGTGCATCTCCCGTTAGCCCTTTTGGAAACGGCCTGTCACAGATCTGCCTCATTTCCTGTCAAATCTGAAACCGGAGCAGTCCTTGTGTGGTATTCCCAAGCACCGCTTGTCAGTTTCAGCCCCAAAACACCGGCCTACTTTGCAGGGTTGTTGTTCAGGCTTTCTGAGCAAATGCAAGCAAGCTGCTTTGGGCACAAAATAAAAGCACAGCCTCGTACTTGCGGGTTACTAGATCTCGGTGGCTGGTTCAGGACAATTGTGTCGAGTAAAATTAATACTGGGTCAGACCTGGCTGTTGGAAAGGGGAAAAACAACAACAGAGTTCTGCTTGTTTAGAGTATAGAAGGCCTGGAACTGTCCAGCCATTTTGAATGGGGCTGAGCCTGGTGGGGCATTTACCTTTCCTGTTTTGCAAGGTGCGTTTGGCTGCTCCATTTTGTCGTTTGCTTTGAAATAAAAGTGGTTTGGGGGGGCGGGGGCGGGGGCGGGGAGGAAGCTGGGTTACCGCCAAATCTGAAACTGAGCTGTTTCTTCTCTTTAAACTTTCTGTAGGCCAGCATAGCAGTGTTTCAATGCAAATACATCGAATTTACCTGTGATTGATAAAAAATGTAATTCACGCCTCTGCATGGAGGCGAGTGATGGACTTACTAAGTGCCTGGCACTGCTCTTTCCAACTCAAATCCCCTCGAACAATGAATGAAGCTAATTTGTGCATGAGTTTGCTTTGGGAACAGGGGAAGGCAAGACAGAGAAACTCCACTTTGACTCCAGTAGGACTGAGAGAATTGCATTTATTTCTGTGAGCCTGCTTCAAATCCAGCAGATAATTCATCTTCTTCTCTCTCCCTCCCCCATACCTGGCTCCTTCTGGACGGGCACTCCCTAGTAGTTGCATGTTCAGGCTGACAGGTAATTTCGTAGGGAGGTGGGTTCTGTGAGCCAATAAACTGGTGCCAATAAACAAAACCCTCACAAGTTGTTGCAATTGAGGATAGCTGAGAAATTCAGAGCATGGGAAGAGTTTGGCTAGATCAGGCCAAATATTCATTGAGTTTATTGTTATTTTTCCCTGGCCTATACCTTAGCCAGAGACTTTTCAGCTTTGACCCCAGCCTGGTGGAATGCTTTATCTAATGAGACCAGGCCTACAGTTGAGGATACCATCAGGGCATATCCATTTTAGCCAGCCTCCCTTTCCCTTTCTTCCCCTTCCCCTCCCACTTTTTCTTCCCCTTCCCTTTTTCTTTTCTTTCCCCTTTCCCTTCCCCTTTTTCTCCCCCTTTCCATTCTCCCCTGTCTTCCCCATTTTCTTTCCTTTCCCCTTCCCTTTTTCTTCCCCTTCCCTTTTTCTTTCCTTTCCCTTTTATTGTCCCCTTCCCCTTTTTCTTTCCCCTTCCCCTTTTTCTTCCCCTTTCCCCTTCCCCTTTTTCTTTCCCTTTATCTTCCCCTTTATCTTCCCTTTTTTCTTTTCTTTCCCCTTTTTCTTCCCCTTCCCTTTTTCTTTCCTTTCCCTTTTTCTTTCCTTTACCTTTTATTGTCCCCTTCCCCTTTTTCTTTCCCCTTCCCCTTTTTCTTCCCCTTTCCCCTTCCCCTTTTTCTTTCCCTTTATCTTCCCCTTTATCTTCCCTTTTTTCTTTCCTTTCCCCTTCCCCTTTTTCTTCCCCTTCCCTTTTTCTTTCCTTTCCCTTTTATTGTCCCCTTCCCCTTTTCTTTCTCCTTCCCCTTTTTCTTCCCCTTCCCCTTTTTCTTTCCCTTTTTCTTCCCTTTTTCTTTCCTTTCCCCTTCCCCTTTTTCTTTCCCTTTTCCCCTCTCCCCTCTCCCTTTTTCTTTCCCCTTCCCCTTCCCCTTCCCCTTGTTCTTTTTCTTTTAATTTAGTTGATTTGAAGAACAAATTATTTCTCCTGAACTGACTAGCCTGTTCTTTGCTGTGGTTGTTTTTGGACACCGTGAACGATTACATTTGTATTGCATTTTATATATTGTAAATTCATGTCGGAAACGGCTCTGAGACAGTCGCAACAGGGAGAGCGGTATAAAAATTAAATAAATAAATAAAAGGAAGAGCTACAAGTTGGCCGGGGGTGGGTGGAGACCTCCTGCTATTACAATTGAACTCCAGGCAACAGAGATCAGTACTCCTGGAGAAAATGGCCACGTTGGGATGTGGTTTCTGTGACTTCATACCCCACTGAAGCCCCGCCTTTATCCAAGCCCTTCCTTCCCCAGGCTACCCCACCCCCAAATCTCCAGGAATTTCCCAGTCTGGAAATGGCAAACCTATGCGGAGGGCAGAGCCCCTTTCGGCTTTCTCCCTGCCCTATCAGCTGGGGCACAAAAGGATGCTTCCTCAGAACACAGTGGAGTGTGCTAGAGCAGTGGTGGCGAACCTATGGCACGGGTGCCAGAGGTGGCACTCAGAGCCCTTTCTGTGGGCACGCGCAAACAGAGTCTCCCCCCCCCCCCCCACACATTTAGGCTGGCCTGGGCCGCTGGGCTGGATTATTAGCATTAAACCTAAGACCTAGTTTTGGGGAAGCAGTGTAGGTAACCCTAAATAAGTGCTGTTAAACCCCACTGATTTTCAT
Organism: Sphaerodactylus townsendi; assembly: GCF_021028975.2. Taxonomy (NCBI): domain Eukaryota; kingdom Metazoa; phylum Chordata; class Lepidosauria; order Squamata; family Sphaerodactylidae; genus Sphaerodactylus; species Sphaerodactylus townsendi. The sequence goes on from NC_059430.1 coordinate 18,230,494, forward strand.
GCAAAGAACTAAGGCGCGATCCTTTACCTGGGAGTAAGCTTGGTTGCTGGCAATGGGGCTTGCTTCTGAGTAAAACCTCCTAGGGTCGTGATTCACCCGTTGGAAGAGTTGCACGGTTGCTTCAAAGCAGAGCCACCAACTACCGCAAAGCTTATTCCCAAGTAACGCACGCCTCAAGAGCCAACCGTTTTTTTCTAAACGAAAACCTCAGTATTCAGGTTAAATTGCCAATGTTGGCACTTTGCGATAAATAAGTGGGTTTTGGGTTGCAATTTGGGCACTCGGTCTGGAAAAGGTTCGCCATCACTGTGCTAGAGTATATCCTTGGCATACCAAAAGTGCCTGGTTCTGTCCCCAGCCTTTTGTGTTGGAAAATCTTACATAGTAGGATTTGAGCCTTTGGAAAGTCCTCACCAATTAGAGCAGAGGACCCTGACCCGAGCCTGCTTCAAAATATAAATAACATGAAACAGAAGGTGGAGAAGTTCCGTCCACTTTGCTGAAACAGGAGCCGATTGCGGCGTGGCTCACAAATTGTTATTATCGGCAGTCAGAATGCAGCTGAAGGAAAAGCTCCAAAACGTTCATGTTGCCCAATGATCTGGCCTGATAGAAAAGCAGGTTTGTGGTTTATCTATTCATTGAGTCACTGGGCTTTTGTACACGTGGGGCCTCCTTCTTGTTGAGCGTGCCTACCTTCTGTGATTTGGTGTAATCCCTTTTGAAAGCCAGCTGAGCCAATAGACGCCTGATAGTGATCTAGCGATGGGTACAACGGCAGATGCAGGGTTGGCTGGGCCCAACACAGAGGAGGTATATCTATAGACTTTTGGATGACCTGGGCAGAAAATTCCAAATGGGGACCATGCTTTGTAAAACACACTCTCCATTTACTACTTTGCGTAGCCCAGTCTGGCCCAATTCAGAAGCTAAAGAGAGTGGACCTTGGTTAGTACTTTGATGGGAGACCACCAAGGAAATCTAGGGTTTTTTCTCTCTTTCTCACAATACTAGAACCAGGGGGCATTCATTGAAAGTGCTGGGGGGAAGAATTAGGACTAATAAAAGGAAACACTTCTTCATGCAACGTGTGATTGGTGTTTGGAATATGCTGCCGCAGGAGGTGGTGATGGCCACTAACCTGGATAGCTTTAAAAGGGGCTTGGACAGATTTATGGAGGAGAAGTTGATCTATGGCTACCAATCTTGATCCTCCTTGATCTCAGATTGCAAATGCCTTAGCAGACCAGGTGCTTGGGAGCAGCAGCAGAAGGCCATTGCTTTCACCTCCTGCATGTGAGCTCCCAAAGGCACCTGGTGGGCCACTGCGAGTAGCAGAGAGCTGGACTAGATGGACTCTGGTCTGATCCAGCTGGCTTGTTCTTATGTTCTTATGTTCTTAGCGTTGCTACGCAGAGGCAGGCAGTCACAAATCACCTTTGAACATCTCTTGCCTTTAAAGCCCCATGAAAGGTCACCATCAGCTGAATGTGTCTTGATGGCACTTTTTACCTCCAGTGACACCCTAAACCAGTGATGGCGAACCTTTTAGAGACCAGGGGCGGAGCAAGGGGAAGCTGCATCCGGAACACGCATGCGCCCTGTGCCCCTGCCATGCCACCGTCCTGCCCTGGAATGCCCCCGGAATGCCCTTGCTATAGCCCTATGGGCGTGCGCCCAGTGCGTTGCGCACTCCTCGCCCCCTTGGCGCTATGCCATACCGAGTGCGCAAACTGGGACGACAGTGCGCGTGCCCACAAAGAGGGCTCCGAGTGCCATAGGTTTGCCACCGCTTCCCTAAACCGATCATCTGAGATAGCTGCTTGACTCTGCCTCATAGCAATGCCAGCTCTGCCTGCGTATCGCATTAGAATCCCGAAAGACACGTGAAATGAGGCAGCCCCAAATCTCCCCTCCATCCTGTTCCATTTTGCCCCTTCCCCCCTTTTGAAAGAAATAAAAGAAGATGGAAGATGTTACATGAGAAAGGATTTGTAGCAATCTGAGAAACGATGGTTCTTTCCGCACAAGTAACCTAAAATGTTTGCAAAACGTTTTCAACCCCCCACCCCACCCCTTTTGTTTACGCTCAACCCCTTGAAATGTTTCATGGTCACTGTGAAGGATTTTCTCATTTTTGTGCTATTGTAGAATCTATTCCAGTGATGGCAAACCTTTTTGAGACCGAGTGCCCAAATTGCAACCCAAAACCCACTTATTTATCGCAAAGTGCCAACACGGCAATTTAACCTGAATACTGAGGTTTTAGTTGAGAAAAAATGGTTGGCTCCGAGGCGCACGTTACTCAGGAGTAAGCTTGGTGAAGCAACTGTGCAATGCTTCAAATGGGTGAATCACGACCCTAGGAGGGTTTACTCAGGAGCAAGCCCCATTGTCAGCAACGAACTTACTCCCAGGTAAAGGATCGTGCCCAGGCTAGCCTAGATGTGAGTATGGGGGGTGATTTTCCGCCCCCCCACATGATGAACTCTGTGCACATGTGCCCACAGAAAGGGTTCTGAGTGCCACCTCTGGCACCCGTGCCATAGGTTTACCATCACTGATCTATGCTGTTTGCCACTGTAGAATCTATCCTTTGAAGACTTGATAACTGGATTCTCTGTTGTTGTGCATAATTCATACTTCAAAGATTTAACATTTTTTTAAAAAAAACAACTAATGAAAAGAAAGAGGCTGGGGGAACGGAGTAAACTCAGAAATGCGATAAAATGGCACTGAAGGGAATGTTCAGGGACAGCACGGAGGTGTGGAAAACACAGTAGGAAAGATAAAACGTTTTAAATATGCCCACACAGCAAGGGAAGAAGTTTTGAAAACGTTTCACGCAAAATAATAGTTGTAAAAGGCATTTCAGATAAAATGTTTCCAGGCTGGAAATAAAACGTTTTCAGAACCTAAGGGGGGGGGGGATGAAAAGTTTTATTTCCTGCCTCAAAACGTTTTTAAAAGTTTGTGCAGGAAGGATCAATGTTACTGACAAAATCAACGTTGTATATGTAACTATCCACACATGGGCCATGGGAAGAAGGTTATGTCTGCCTTCTTTTTTTTTTTCCATAATACTTTTTATTAATTTCCTTCTTTAAAAAACACATTGAACATAAAACATACACGAAACCATTGAAACACATAAGACATCAACAAATATTAACATGTAACAAATGACCCACATTTACAGTTACCCAAACATAATCTATCCTACCCCAACTACCCATAACAATAACACATAATTCAATACATCTAAATCAAATCAGTTACTTCACTATTCTTTGGTAATTTAATTAAATTTCTTTTCTTATCTAGGCCCTTTCAATATCCCATAATCATGATTTTATCCCTTTTATTGTGATGTAACTGCCCAATACTTACTGCTTTGGACTTCCCCTGTTAAGTGACTGAATCCATATTTATTTTTCCCTTAATAATTGCCTTCTGATAACCCTTCCCAGAAAGCTAACCCCAGGCTGTACTGTGGGAAAATGATGTGGCCGCATCTCTTTATGTGTGCAGTTCCTCATTCTCCTTCCAGAATAGTGAAGTGGTTACAGTATCAGACTAGGATCTGGGAAACCCAGGTTTGAATCCTTAGTGTGCTGTGAAAGTTGTCTGTGTGACCTTGCCCCGATGCCACACACCCTCCTCATAACCTACGATACAAAGTAGTTATGAAGAGAGGGGACAGTGTTATATGCAGAGGTGGGATCCAGCAGGTTCTCACAGGTTCCCGAGAGTAGGTTACTAATTATTTGTGTGTGCTGAGAGGGGGTTACTAATTGGTGATTTTGCCACGTGATTTTTGCCTTAGTTACGCCCCTCCTCTCAGCAGTCGCGCGCAGAACTTGAAGCAGTCTAGCAGGAGGGTGCCCTGGTGCATACGCATGGCAGCCTGCGCCTCGCGTGCAGTAATTAGTTTCCCGTCAAGGGACCGGGCCGGCTGCCATAGTCCTTGCCCGGCGAGCCTCCTCGGCTTCCAGGAGGAATGCCCGGCCACGCCCCCGTCGTGCCCCGCACAGCCCCATTGGCGCTACGCCACAGTTTGAATCCCACCACCATGGGAACCTGTTACTAACATTTTTGGATCCCACCACTGGTTATATGCCCCTTTGGGTACCTAGAAGTGGTTTAATTGAAGTAAATAAAATAATTTCACTTGGAGATGGAAGCCTGCTTTGAATACCAGTTAACTGGATTGGAGCAATTAATGGTTACTGTATGTGAGAAGTTCTTTGGATTTCTTGCTTTTCAGGAGAACTGGCAGCCAGTTAGAAGTATTGCCAAGGTAAATTCCTGTATGCTCAGATACTAAGTATAGTAAGCAAGGACATGGCTTGACCACGGAAACAGCTTAATTTTTTTAATCCCTTATTATTGTGCAGTGTTTGTTCACATTCTTTATTTTCCTAATTCTCTCAAGTATTGTGAGTGGGCCTTTGACCCATTAGATTTTTGCTACATGGAACTGTCCAGAGTGGAGCGATCTTGTAACCCCAGTGCCAACACCTACGCAAAGGTTCCCAACATATCTTCTCAAGCTTCTCATTTTCTCCTTTAAAATATAGTGTAATTTTTTTAAAGTTTGGTCTTGAAGATAAATTCCACTTTTTACTTCAATGGGATAGTCTAAAATGGATAGTGCAAACCATAAGGACCATCAGAAGAAGAGGAGGAGGAGTTGGATTTATATCCCCTCCCCCTGCTCTCTCCTGAAGGAGACTCAAAGCGGCTTACAAACTCCTTTCCCTTCCCCCTTCACTGCAAACACCCTGTGAGGTAGGTGGGGCTGAGAGAGTTTCGAAGAACTGTGACTAGCCCAAGGTCATCCAGCTGGCATGTGTTGGAGTGCACAAGCTAATCTGGTTCACCAGATAAGCCTCCACAGTTCAAGTGGCAGAGTGGGGAATCAAACCCGGTTGTCCAGATTAAAGTGCACCTGCTCTTAACCACTGCACCACCCTAACTCTGAGAAATTGCAGTTGAGAAATTCTCACCTCTGAATTCAACTGCCATGAGCTTTCTGTGCCTCCTATTGCTTGCTCAGTTTTTGTCAGGTGGAGCGAGCACTTATGGGGTTGAATAGGTCTGGCACACCTTTCTCTTTTCTGTTGCTTTCAACATTCTGGGGGCAGTCGGCACGCACAATTGTCACCATGCCATGTTGGGGTGGGGAGTAGTTCTTTGTTTTAATTTACAAATCCCGGGGGGTCACCCTATGTCGGCCATGACTAGACCGCACTTTCTGCTAACCAACATTTGCCCTCTAAAGTTTGTTATTACAAAGAGTCATGATGCAGTGTGAGAGTGTCTAGAAATGTTTGGTTATTCTCTCCTCAAGAAGTTCTGCAAGTCACATTGAAACCTTTTTGGCTTCCCTTGAGCATGACTCAGATGTTTTGCCTGAGGAAGCAGCTCTAAGTAGTTTCTCTCCAAGTTTTGTTTTGAGACAACTTTGGAATACGCAGCACTTTCCTGGGAAGATTTTCTGCTCTGGAGGCCATTTCCTTTGAAACAACTGATAATTTTCCTGATGAAGAGCCTCTGAACATGGTTTGATGTTCAGTTTGGATGAAATCTCGGTTACAGATCTGTATTTCTCAGGATCATTGCTGGTCTAGTCTAGTGCACTAGTCTATGATTCAGGGATGATTGTGATTATTACATTATCAGGGCATGCTCAGGCATTACATCAGTAACAAACAAATACCTCAAAGGTAAACAAAATTGCAGAGTTCACACAATAGATTTGGTCACAGGTTGCTGTCGTTCCGTGGTTAATTTTTACACCATTCTCATAAACAGGGAATGAAGAAACCACACGGCATAGGGATGGTGGGATAATTGTGGTTGCCAGCTCTGGTTGGGAAACTTGTGGGGGGTTCAGGGATGGAGCCTGGAGAAGACAGCATTTGGGGAGAGGAACTTCAACAGGTTGTAATGGATCATGCTGGCAGGGGATGATGGGAACTGTAGTCCATAACATCTGGAGGGCTGCGAGTTTGACACCTGTGCCGTAGAGTCTACACATCTAAAACTGTCGTTTTCTCCAGGGGAACCGACCTCTGTAGTCTGGAGACAAGCACTTCTAAGAGATCCTTGTGGGTCACAGAATCATGGAAGAGACCCTAAGGGCCACCAAGTCCATCAAAGCATGTAGGAAGAAGACTGAGCTCTTCCTGACCAAGGATGCCCACAGTTATTTCCCTCTTGAGTTCACCATCAGGATGCTACTGGGCCACTTAGGAGTCTGTTCATACTGAAGAGGAAAACCCCGGCTGATTACCCACTGGTGCTGGGTTGTGCAGTGGGTCCGGAAGCGCGTCAGGGCAAGAAATCTTGTCCGGACGCACTTCCTTTTTGCAGTGCACCAGGAGAGGAGGCAAACAAATCTTGTCTGGATGTGTTTCCTCTTGCCCCGCGTGTGCTTCTCGCTTTCCGCGGGGAAAGTGAGAGCACTTCTGGCGACTTTATGGGGTGAGGGCAGGGAACAGCCAGCAGTGGGTAATCGACCACATTGAATCATGTTTCTGTCTTGCCAGCAATTTCTGAGACATGGGGTCCTCTTACATTTATTTATTTACTTACTTACTTACTTCATTTATGTTGGAATGAATGCCTGCTTTTCTTCCCGGTGGGGATCCAGAGCAACTTACATCCTCTCCTCCTCCATAGTCCCCTCATAACATTGCAGCCTAGAGCTCTGCATTACAGCAGCGAGCCACCCTTCAATAGTGTCAGTCTCACAAATGTGACAGTGTGGAGTTCGCTTTCTCTCAATCAGAGATGGGATCCAGCAGGTTCTCACAGGTTCCCGAGAATAGGTTACTAATGATTTGTGTGTGCCGAGAGGGGGTTACTAATTGGTGATTTTGCCACGTGATTTTTGCCTTAGTTACACCTGTGCACAGAACTTGAAGCAGTCTAGCAGGAGGTGCACCGGCGTGCGTGGCAGCCTGCACCTGCATGCATTCGTTTCCCGCCCAAGGACCGGCACAGCGGCTACGTCCTTGCCACAGCCCTGCCCAGGAATGCCCCTCCCCTGGAATGCCCGGCCTTGCCCCCATCGTGCCCCGCCCAGTCCCATTGGCGCTACGCCACAGTTTGAATCCCACCACCATGGGAACCTGTTACTAAAATTTTTGGATCCCACCACTGCTCTCAATGTATAGAATGGTAGCTAACCTCAAATTACTGCTGTTTTATTATCCGTGTAGGACCTTCAATGTTCGTGGCAACGTAAAGAGGCAAAGGTACAGGTCTGTGACTGAAGGAACTTAATGAGTAGAAACTTTGTGATTTAAAGGAGGCAGCAAAAGTGAGGGAAGAAAAGTGGAGGTCGGGATAAAGAGAGGAAGTATAGGTTTTTTTCTAATCCCATGGGCTGAGGCTTTGCTTCATGAGGGAAGGAGGAATGCCAGAGTATCCTGGTTGTGCCAGACTTTGAGTTATGGGAGAGAGCTGAAAAATACTTGTCTGCTCCAGACATAAGAGGAGTACAGTGAGAACCACTTAGCAGGCATAAAGTTGGCTGAGCAAGACCCAGTTTCAAATCCCTGCTCCTTCTGAAACTTTCCGAGTGACCTTCGCCCAGTTATTTTCTCCCCAGCGTGGTGTAGTGGTTAAGAGCAGCGGACTCTAACCTGGAGATCCAGATTTGATCCCCCACTTCTCCACACGAGCAGCAGACTCTTATCTGGTGAACTGGGTTTGTTTCCCTGCTCCTCCACATGAAGCCTGCTGGGTGACCTTGGGCAGGTCACAGTTCTCTCAGAACTCTCTTAGCCCTCAACCTCACAATGTTGTGGGGAGAAAGAAGAATTCGTAAGCTGCTTTGAGACACCTCACAGCAGAGAAAAGCTGGATATAAATCCAAACTCTTCCTGTTCTCTTCTCTTCATCTACCATGAGCAGCAGTGGCGTAGGAGGTTAAGAGCTCGTGTATCTAATCTGGAGGAACCGGGTTTGATTCTCCGCTCTGCCGCCTGAGCTGTGGAGGCTTCTCTGGGGAATTCAGATTAGCCTGTACACTCCCACACACGCCAGCTGGGTGACCTTGGGCTAGTCACAGCTTCTCGGAGCTCTCTCAGCCCCACCTACCTCACAGGGTGTTTGTTGTGAGGGGGGGAAGGGCAAGGAGATTGTAAGCCCCTTTGAGTCTCCTGCAGGAGAGAAAGGGGGATATAAATCCAAACTCTTCTTCTTCTTCTTCTTCTTCTTATCTGTGAGACTAAAATACAGGAAGAGAGAGCCATGTATATCTCCCTGAGCTTCTTAAAGGAAGGCCTTATTTCAAAGTGAAAGAAATAATCAAGTAAACGGGATGCTTGCCTGTGCTTTCGTCTGTCCATGCAAGTGCTGTTGTCATCCCCATTAATGTTTTGTAACATTTAATTTCTATTCCAGGTCTTTAAAAAAGAAGTCATGACGCTAACGGATCTTAAGGAATTCATTGATATGGAGTTGATTTTGGTTCATGCCAAATATATGGTCTTGCTCATGGTAAAAATGATGCTGATGAGTCTCCTGACAGCGTTCTATCGAATGAGGAATAAGGTAAGAAGTGTCCCTGTCCAGCGCGTTTAGTGGGATTTGAGGATGGCAGGAGTGGAACTTCCTATCTGATAGGAATGACATTTTTAATGAAATTGATTGTCGTGAGTCTGTGGACACTGAGGACTCTGCTGCAAAGCCTGAAGACACTGTGGAGGCAGAGTTGGCTCCTCGTGAGGAAATGCAGACAGAAGAGCCAGCTCCAAGCCCTCCCCTTCTAGCTGAGGCAGAGTCTGATGCCGTTTAGCTGTGAGAGCCATCAGAAATCTCAGAGGAGCCGAGTATTAAGCCAACTGCATGAAGGAGGCAGAGGCTACAGTTACAGGGTAAAAGGAGAAGTGCTCGCATTGCTGCTGGGTATGGCAGAAGGCTGGGAAATGGAGGCATCTGCATCTGAGGAGGACTGAATCCTGGCGCTCCTCCTGTAGAACTCCTCCTACAAATTGTGCCTTGGGCTTGGCTCTGCCTGGGTGCAACAAGAGTACTTCTTGGTAAGCTCTTATGTGCCTGGTCTTCTTCTGACCTCTGGCGCTCAGCCCACTTGCCTGATCTGCCTGTGCCTTGACTTTGGACTGCCTTGACCACACCTGTGCCAGCTGCCTGCCCATACTCTGAACTGGCTTCAACTACGTATTTGCCCACTGTCTGCTCTGACTCTGGATTGGTTGACCACGCCTCACATTCTTCCTGCCTTGACTCTGGCTCACCTGTCCACCCTCTAGCTCAGAGGTGTCCAAATCTGGCACCCCAGATGTTCATGGACTTCAATTCCCATCAGTCCCTGCCAGCATGGGCAATTGGCCAGGCTGGCAGGGGCTGATGGGAATTGTAGTCCATGAACATCTGGGGCACCAGAGTTGGACACTCCTGAGCTAGCTTCTGCCTGCCTGCTGCACATTGATTGTGCTTTGGGATACAATAAATAAATGAGGCAGGATGGATTTAAAGAGGGAACATGCAAAGTGCCTTTCAGTTCAGCAGTGTTCTCTGAGAGAGACTGGGGAGTCATGCTAACCCATGATAACCTTATGGCAGCCGGTGTTAGAGGAGGGAGTCAACACGTTCATGTGGTCTTACTCCTGGCAGGGTCTGCATTCAGAGGTCAGGCTGTACCAGGGTTTTGCTGTCATAACAACGTATCCCTGGAGAGGTAAACCAAATGTAAAGCAAGGCAGAGGAATGGATCCCCCCCCCCCCCGTTGAGTATATAGTATATCTACGCCAGAGGTCTCCACCCTTTTTGATCCTGAGGGTACATGTGGAATTCTGAATAGCAGGTGCAGCAACAAAATGGCGGAGCCTGCCACAGCATAACTTCAGTGCAGACCCTTGTGCTGTGGTGATAGTTACTAATAAAACAAAATGTTTTTAAAAATCTACAGAGCCAATAAGAAAAGGAAGAAGAGTTTGGATTTAGATCCCCCCTTTCTCTCCTGTAAGGAGACTCAAAGGGGCTTACAATCTCCTTTCCCTTCCTGCCTCCCCCCCCCCCCCAAACAAACACCTTCTGAGATGGGTGGGGCTGAGACTAGCTGTGACTAGCCCAAAGAGCTGTGACTAGCCCAAGGTCACCCAGCTGGCATGTATTGGAGTGCACAGGCTAATCAAGTTTCCCAGATAAGCCTCCACAGCTCAAGTGGCAGAGCGGGGAATCAAACACAGCTCTCAGATTAGAGCGCACCTGCTCTTAACCACTACGCCACTGCTGCTTCTAGTAAGAGGACAAAAGCAATCCCCCCTTCCCATTAAAAACTTGGTGGGCGGCAGAAAATGGTGTCCACATGCAAAACGTTGCAGAACTCCTACTCTGTGTGTTTCAACTCATGCGTTGCCTCCCCTGTGAATCATGTATATTTGAATACTGTGGTGTGTGTTTACACATGCCTTGTGATTATGAAGTTTCATTGAATAAGCCATCTCTTGTGACAAAGAGATGGAATCTCATAAGTGGGTTGGCTTCCCTGTTTTGTATGGAGTTTATTTCTCTCAACACCAAGCGCCCACATATTAGCTCATACGTACCTCTCAAGACTTATTCCTCAATATTCATAACTCTGATGCCATTAATTGCACATACCTGTGAGAGCTTACAGTCAAGTAAACCTCTAAACCTTGGATAACTGCTGGAGCACAGGAGCAGCAGTGGCGTAGGAGGTTAAGAGCTCGTGTATCTAATCTGGAGGAACCGGGTTGGATTCCCAGCTCTGCCGCCTGAGCTGTGGAGGCTTCTCTGGGGAATTCAGATTAGCCTGTACACTCCCACACATGCCAGCTGGGTGACCTTGGGCTAGTCACAGCTTCTCGGAGCTCTCTCAGCCCCACCCACCTCACAGGGTGTTTGTTGTGAGGGGGGAAGGGCAAGGAGATTGTAAGCCCCTTTGAGTCTCCTGCAGGAGAGAAAGGGGGGATATAAATCCAAACTCTTCTTCTTTTTCTCTTCTGGGGTGAATGCACCATCATTGGCACATGCCATGGGATCTGGGGGTATTCTTTGCCAGAGGAATGACATTCTTTGGTCCAGTCGTGACTTGGAGTCAAACCTGAATTCTTCAGGATAATGGGCACATACGGACGGAAAAAAGGAAAACGGGTTCGTTTATTATGACTGCAGCCTGTTTTAAATATGCTGTGCAGAATGCACCTTTGTGGTTTGGTACATTGGTCCCCAATGTGTATGCAGATAGTCTCTGGGTAGGGTGGACAGTTTTTAAGATCAGCACTAGACCTGCTTTTAATGTGAGCATCAATGCCTGTCATTTTTTCTCTGTGTGCCCTTCTCTCAAATAGGCATTTACTAACCCTGAAGATACCTCATCGTTTGGGAAAGGAGAGCAAGCGAAAAAGTATTTGCGGACTGATTCAGATGTGGAGCGCGTGCGCAGGTAATCCAGGAGACGATCAAAGTTGGGCTTGGTTGACCAGAAACCTAATAGCATATTGGCTGAAGGCATTCAGGGAACTACACATACCTGTCTGCTACCAAGTGAGAGTGATTAAGATCAAGAATGTCAGACTAGTATCTGAGACACCTGGGTCTGAATTTCATTGCGTGACCTTAGTGCCAACCATAAAAGAAGAAGAGTTGGGATTTATATTCCCCCTTTCTCTCCTGTAAGGAGACTCAAAGGGGTTTACAATCTCCTTTCCCTCTCACCCCCCACAAACACCTTGTGAGGTGGGTGGGGCTGAGAGAGCTCCGAAGAACTGTGACTAGCCCAAGGTCACCCAGCTGGTGTGTGTTGGAGTGTACAAGCTAATCTGGTTCACCAGATAATCCTCCACAGTTCAAGCGGCAGAGCAGTTCTCCAGAGTAGAGTGCACCTGCTCTTAACCACTTCACCACGCTGGTTCTACACCATGCCATACTCAGTGTAACCTACCCCATAGGGCTGTTGTGAGGCTAAAATGGAGTAGAGGCGAATGAGCTTTGGGGCTCCATCAGGGAGACAGGCAGAGTACAAATGAAATACATAAATATATTCTGTTCAGTTTGAAACTCTGCGACTCTGACAGAGATAACCTTTCTGCATATATCCAACCATCATTGCACAAATGTAGTATAGGTGGAAAATATAGTTAGCAGGTGTACTGGGAGTAGGTTGGATGCGTTTAACACTGTGTTTCTCCAGGTAACGATGGACAAACTGTGTTTCAAGAAGTTCACTCTTAGAGGAGCCCTGACCTGTTTGGTCCAGGCTAGTCTGATCTTGTCAGATCTCAGAAATTAAGCAATTTCTGGTTAAGACATGAATGGGAAACCATTGAGAAAGGCCAAGGAGCAGGCAATGGCGAACATCTCTGTTGATCTCTTGCCTTGAAAACCTGCCTGTGACTTGTCAGCACTGTCCACTGCCGCTCAGAGAGGAACCTTGTCAAGCTTCCACAAAACCCTGAGGTTTCCTGGAACACACACTTTGAAAACCACTGCTTTGCTGCACGATCTAATGTGTCTGCATGCCTTTCTTGTGCAAAGGTGAAGGAGCAGCAGTGGAGTAGTGGTTAAGAGCAGGTGCACTGTAATCTGGAGAACTGGGTTTGATTCCCCACTCTGCTGCTTGAGCTCTGGGGGGCTTATCTGGTGAACTAGATTAGCTTGTGCACTCCAACACTTGCCAGCTGGGTAATCTTGGGCTAGTCACAGTTCTTCTGAGCTCTCTCAGCCCCACCTACCTCACAGCGTGTCTGTTGTGAGGGGGGAAGGGAAAGGAGTTTGTAAGCCCCTTTGAGACTCCTATAGGAGAGAAAGGGGGGATATAAATCCAACTCTTCTTCTAAAGATAGTCTGGTGCAAGAACTGGGTCGTTACTGGGGGGCATCACACCACGATGTTTACTAGGCAGACTTTGTTTATAGGTGGTTCACCCTTGCCTACCCCATCTATACTTTACCCCAGTCACCTGCACTTTATCCTGACAGAGGAATGAAAGGCTGAGGCCCCTTCCGCACATGCAGAATAATACATTTTTAATCCTCTTTCAATGCACTTTGAAGCTGGACTTTACTGTGCGGAATAGCAAAACCCACTTGCAAACCATTGTGAAAGTGGATTGAATGCGTATGTGGAAAGGGCCTGAGTAAACCTTGAGCCGGCTACCTGAAACTGAATTCCCTTGGGATTGAACTCTCGTCATGAGCAGAGCTTGGACTCCCCCACATACAAGCATATATAAAGGAATGAAGCAGAGGAAAGAATCAGTGCTCAGAGACTGGGGTTAGTCAGCTTCGTGGGGGTTATTTGCCCCTCATAGCTACACATGCTGTGAATGAATTATTGGCATTGCCAGTTTTGTTGAACTAGCTTGCCTTTAAGAGAATATTTAAGGGTATTGATGTGTAGGAATTAGGAGCAACAGTTTGATGAAATTCCGTTGTAGCTGGTCACTGCGCAGTGAAGATAGGTCTTTGGGGGTTGCTTTAATGGGGAGCAGTGATAGCAAACAAACCATAGCAAACAGACCATAACACCGTGAAATTTCTTTGCTTCCTCCCCAGAATTCACCTCAATGACCTGGAGAACATCGTTCCATTTGCGATCATTGGGTTTTTCTACTGCGTCAGTGGCGTTCCCTACTCCACAGCGCTGCTGCACTACCGGCTCTTTTTTGGAGCGAGGGTCTTTCACACCATTGCCTATTTCATACCTCTTCCCCAACCCTGTAGAGGATTGTCTTGGTTAGTCGGTTACTTAGTGACCTTCTCGATGGCGTACAGGCTGTTGACGGTCAGCTTGTCTCTGTGATGGAAAAGGGCATTGCGATTGCCCTAAACAGCATAGTTTTTTGAAAATCCCTGCTTTCCACGAACGATTTCCATATTGCTGCTTCTGCTGCGGAGTCCCTGAATGTCTGTCATAAACCCTAGCAGCTGCCTCTGGGCACGTTTAAGTACACGCCCCATTCAGCGAGGAGTAAATCAGGCGTTTCACACCTCACTGTTGACCCATTCTGACACGGGTGTGACGTAGAACACACCCTGTGTTTCCCTCCCAGACAGAGATCATGGCCGGAATCACTGGGGTGCTGTGTGGTTTCCGGGCTGTATGGCCGTGTTCTAGCAGCATTCTCTCCTGACGTTTCACGTGCATCTGTGGCTGGCATCTTCAGAGGATCTGATAGTAGGAATGGAAAGCAAGTGGAGTATATATACTGTGAGGTCAAAAGGTGAGGCCCTCTGAATAGAGTAGCCTGGTATGTGACTCACAAAGAAGTCTCCCAGGCTACAGACTTCTTTGTGACTCACTTACCAGGCTACTCTATTCAGAGGGCCTTAGCTTTTGACCTCACAGTATATATACTCCACTTGCTTTCCATTCCTACTATCAGATTCTCTGAAGATGCCAGCCACAGATGCAGGCGGAACGTGCTAGAACACGGCCATACAGCCCGGAAACCACACAGCACCCCAGAGATCAGTCTTGTCTGTCAGCCTTGTCTGCTAGTATAACTCTTTTCGTTTAGAAACATCCAGTCAGCTTATAAGAACCCCAGTTATCCCTGGATTGTAATTTGAAGCCATTGCCTGGCCTTACTTTCCAAGTGCTCCCCTTTCGTGATAGAAAGGGGAGTGTGTCCTGTCTCCACTGCGTTTTGGTTATCATAGTTCCCCCACCACACTTGCTTTCACTGTTGCCCTTTATTTTTGTTGTTTGCAGTTGTTGCATTCACTTCTGGAAGGTCTTGCAAACATGATCTACGAACGTGATCTACGTTTCAAGATTTTGCTAACCTCGGTGGGCCCTTTTGTTATGCCCAGGATATTGCTTTAATCCCTTTTATGACCACTGATCTGGCTAACCTTTTTGGGTCCAGCTTTCCTGCTTACATGATGGCTAACTGAATTTGCACCGGATAGAATACCAGGTGCTGAGACTGAACAAAAGGACAACCCCGTTTGTGCCTGCTTACATGCTTCCATCTTGCGGGACAAAAGGCTGTGGCGTCACAAGGCAGTCCTTTGGCTTTTGAGCTAGTTTACTGCGCACCTTGTTTTTCTGAATTCTGGTTTGTGAATGAAGATGGTCTTATTCTCAAATTCTTTGTCAAGGCTTCCAGCTCATGGCACACTGAACGTGCGATACCAGAGCTGGTGAACATTCAAAAGTCTGTTTCTTTAAGGTGTGATTATGTAAATCTGCACCGTGAAAGTTGACAACCAACGGTTACCCTTCAATTGTAAAAGGAATTCATCCCACCAATTCAGGTTTTGCAAGTTTTTCTTCCGTTCCACATGCTATGGGCACCCTTTTTACATTCCTAAAAACATTATCCATGGAAAGTCAGATCTGCATTGTTGCTGGTTCCATTTTATGCTTGTAGATCTGGTTGATACAATCCACTTTCTCACTTCTGTTAAAGACAAAAAAAATACATCTTTCCCTACTTTTTCCCCTTCATGTTTTTCTTCACCTGAAAATGATTGGAATGAATGTTTCGTACATGTTTAAAGATTTTTAATGTATAACAACTCTCTATTGACGGCAGGAACGTATGGTAATTTTCTACAAATGCTATTTCTGGATGTCTCTTTTTTGATGCATAAATCAATAAAGACAACGGCGAAAAAAGCAGAAAAAATGTATTTGAATTTTTAGGCTATTTCCCCCTCCCCCTTAGCTTTTCTAACTGCAGTCAGCAAATAGAATGTCACAATGAATCAGAGATTTGAATCATGGAGTCCTTTGAAGAATATTTACCTTAATAATAAGATATAGCAAGCAACACAAGCCTGGTTGTAAAAGAGACTTTGATGCAAATAAGTGTTTGTTACCAAGTGTTGGAATAAATTCGGGGAGCAAAATATCTCTCCGCCTCATATACCTTTGTCACTTTTTTTGGTTAAAGAACCAAGATAATGCTCTGAATTTCTTCAGCAGTGCAGTTTTATTATTTATAAAATAATTGGTTTTTTTCTGACCCTTTGTTGTTCAAAAGCTCAGACTTGGCACGGGCCCAATAACTATTCCCAGAGAGGGATGAGCAGATGGTCTGAATTCTTGGATTTGCGAATGGGTGCAGTTGGAGGAGCGGAAGGGGAGGTTTGCTAGATCAGACCAGAGATCCATCTAGCCCAGCTTCCTATTTCATGTAGTGGCCAATCAGTTGCCCTAGAAAGCCAAAAAGCATAGAGGCTAAGACCATCCCCTGCTACCTGCCCATCACTGGTATGCAGGGGTTTACTTCCTCTTCCTTTAGTTAGGGTTGCCATCCTCCAGGTGAGGCCAGGAGATTTCTCAGTATTATGGTTGATCTCCAGCCTACAGAGATAAGTGGCTTCCTTGTAGGGTGGAACTCTAAGGCACTGTACCCTACAGAGGTCTCTCCCCTCCCCAAATCCCACCCTCTCCTGGTTCCACCCCCAAAATGTCTGGGAATTTCCCAACCTGGAGCAGACAACCTTACTCCAGTCAGCGTGATGAACAGCCTTCAATAGACCTATCCTCTAGTAGAAATTTCTGTAACTATCTTTTAATGCCATCCATACTTTGGAGTAGAAAAAGGAATCATTCCAGGGATCATCAGATACTTTGCTCCTCCTGAAGAACGTAGAGCAGCATATTTATTTCAAAGATTTCTGTGCTGCCTTTCCAACTCGGTCCCCAAGGCATCAAGCATTAAATAAACAAACAAAAACAATTAAGTAAAACAATTTAAACACATAGGGGAAAGGGCTATTAAGAATTAGTGTTTGGGAATGCCAAAACGAGGAGATTCACCTGCTGGGGAGGGGGGGGGGGAGAAAGACAAATATCACTGGAAAGGGAGTTCCAGTGTTTTCGTCCCATGACTGAGAAGGTCCTTTTTCAGGTTGCCGCCCCTCTAGCCTCAGATGAAGAAGAAGAACAGTCTGGATTTATAACCCACCTTTCTTTCCTGTAAGGAGATTCAAGGCAACTTACAAACGCCTTCTCTTTCACTCCCCACAACAGGTATCCTGTGAGGCAGTGCTGGGATTGTGCAAGTGTCTGTCACAACTCAGTCGTAAAAGGGTTAACTGATTGTATGCAAACAAGTTGCTGAAGTCACTGTTGATGACCTGATCTATTGATTAGCTATTGGTCAGTCAGCCATTGCTTAAATCAGTGATTCCCAAGCAGGGTTCCGTGGTACCCTGGGGTGCCATGAGCACATCCCAGGGCACTATGACAATGCTACCACCTGCCCTCCCACACCAGAATCAAATGGATTTTGAAGAGGGGGGGGGGTGGGGTTGGAAGCCTCATGGGCTCCCTTTAAACAACATTGAAAAACAGCATTGTTTTATTTGCTTGAATTCAGCATGGATTGGGGGGGCCCGGGGGGGGGGTAGATTTAAAGGGACTTCTCCCTTTATATCCCCCCCAATCCATGCCGAATTTAGGCAAACAAACAACGCGGCTGTCAGCGCTGCTTTCCCTCCCCCCACCTACAGGCCAAAAATGGGGGAAAAAACCCTAATAATGCAAAAAAAAAAAAAAAAAAAAAAAAAAAAAAAAAAAAAAATCAACGAGACCTCTTAGGGTACCCTTGAGATATGAAAGAGCGTAGAAGGTCAAAGGGGTACCACAATGTCGAAAAAGGTTAGGGGAAACACTGAAAGCTTAAATGTTAGTGGAGCACGCATATCTGAAGTTAAGGTAAAGTTAACACGGTTTCTTTGTTTGAGCAGACCACGACGTAAGCTTCAAATTCACCTACGGAAAGCAATTGAGACAGCAGATAGGTAGCAAGATGTAACCAAACATACAGTAATGTAGATGTGTAACAGGAAAGAAAGGATGTCTTATTTTATCTCCATGTAACCCTCCCTTATAGTTAGTAAACTCATTTATAAAAAGCAGCTGAGACTCTGTCTCTTCTGATCTACTCTGCTAATATATATACACCAAACACTCTGCCCCCACGATTGCCCACGTGCAACTTGGGGCAGTGCAGGAACGCCGACACAGAGCTGGGCAGCGTGGGTGGGCATCCCAGGGCCCTGCCGCAGCCGAGGGCCAGTGGATTTCCCCCTCTGCTGGTTTAACGGCCCCACCAGCATAAGCCCTTGCCGCCTCCAGAGAGGGATTTGCCCCCTCCAGATTGGGCTGCCCATGAGAACATAAGAACATAAGAAAGAGCCTGCTGGATCAGACCAGAGTCCATCTAGTCCAGCACTCTGCTACTCGCAGTGGCCCACCAGGTGCCTTTGGGAGCTCATGTGCAGGCTGTGAAAGCAATGGCCTTCTGGTGCTGCTGCTCCCAAACACCATGGAAAGTTAAGCGTTTCAGGGCTGCTCCTAGATGGCCCAGATTTGCCTGATCTCATCAGATCTCAGAAGCTAAACACGGTTGGCCCTGGCTAGCATTTGGTTGAGAATGCTGCTTAATTGCTTTCAACATTGTAATGTGTGTCTTTTAATCTGTAGTTCAAAGCTTACAACTTGTGTCCTTGCAACCTGGCTGCTACACTGTTTGGCACCTCAAGTCCAAGAAAATATAGAAGCGTTCTGAATAAGTCTGGGGTCTGCCGTTGTCACTGTACTCATCCCGTAGCTGCACCTGTGTTTAGACAAAAGCGTGTAAGACTCTTCTGGGTTCCTGTCTATCAGCTATCCATCTCCGTCGCAGTATTTCTATTGACATTTATTGCCTGCCCTTTACCGCAGTCTTAGGGTGGGGTTGCAAGAGAACATGCAATATTAAAATCATGACAGGGAGCCAGCGTGGTGTAGAGGTTAAGAGGAGGCGGATTCTAATCTGGAGAGCCAGGTTTGATTCCCTTCTCCTCCACCTGGGTGGCAGAGGCTTATCTGGTGGACCAGATGTGTTTCCGTACTACATTCCTGCTGGGTGACTTTGGGCTAGTTACAGTTCTCTCAGAACTCTTTCAGTCTCACCTACCTCACAGGGTGTTTGTTGTGGGGGAGAGGAAGGGAAAGGAGCTTGTAAGCCACCTTGAGCCCCTTACAGGAGAGAAAGATAGGGTATAAATCCAAACTTTTCTTTTTCTAAATCTAAATGCACAGTAAAAAAAACAATTAAACTTCATTCTAAAAACACAATAAAACCCCTTTCCAAAAACCCAGACACAATCTAAAATCTCCCATACTCACCCCATGCATCCACAAAAAGGAGGGGCATACAAATGTTTAGGGGGGGGCCCTTCTAGCGGCAGGGTGTGTGTGTCAGCCAAATACTTGGGTGAAGAGGACTGTCTTTCAAGCACTGAAACCCCAAGAAGAAGAAGAAGAGTTTGGATTTTTATCCCCCCTTTCTCTCCTGCAGGAGACTCAAAGGGGCTGACAATCTCCTTGCCCTTCCCCCCTCACAACAAACACCCTGTGAGGTGGGTGGGGCTGAGAGAGCTCCGAGAAGCTGTGACTAGCCCAAGGTCACCCAGCTGGCGTGTGTGGGAGTGCCCAGGCTAATCTGAATTCCCCAGATAAGCCTCCACAGCTCAGGCGGCAGAGCTGGGAATCAAACCCGGTTCCTCCAGATTAGATACATGAGCTCTTAACCTCCTGCGCCATTGCGCAGATGAACCTCTGGAGGGATGGAATTCCACAGTGTAACGGCCACTGTGGAGGAGGTCTTCCGAGCTGCTCCCCCCCCCCCCCCCGCCCACCTTACCTCCGGCAGGGGTGGGACAGCCAGGTGGGCCTCCTCCTCCGATTTCAGCATCCAGACAAGGATATATGGGTAGATGCACTCTCTCAGGTACCCAGGACTGAAGCCATAAAGGGCTTTATAGGTTAGCATCAGCACTTTGAACTGAGTCCAGTAGTGCATCGGAAGCCACTCAGAATAGGAGTGTGATACTGGTGCTAGTCAGCAGATGAGCTGCTGTATTCTGCACCAGTTCGAGCTTCCGGACTGTCCTCAATGGCAGCCCCCCATATAGCGCATTACAATAATCCAATCTGGTGGTTATCACAGCATGGATAACTGTGGACGAGTCATCTCGGTCCAGGAAAAAGCATTGAGGAATTCCACAAGAGAGCTCCCAGCAGGGGCAGGTCTGCACTTAAATCCTACCCTTGGCAAGCTGCAAAACTGGGCTGGCACTCCACTCCCACCCCCCACCCCCGGCCAGGCCGGGCCGGGCCGGGCCAGGCTTCCTCAACACCGCCCACCTTGCTGGGGACTGGACTGGCTACTGGAGGGGGGTTCTGCCAGCCAGTCTTGGCATGGCTCACATGTCTATTTCTCCACCTCCTACTCTCAGCCTGCACCAGAATAATCATAATCATAATCATAATCATAATCATAATCATAATCATAATCATAATCATAATCATAATCATAATCATAATCATAATCATAATAGAGCAGCAGTGGCGTAGGAGGTTAAGAGCTCATGTATCTAATCTGGAGGAACCGGATTTGATTCCCAGCTCTGCCACCTGAGCTGTGGAGGCTTATCTGGGGAATTCAGATTAGCCTGTACACTCCCACACACGCCAGCTGGGTGACCTTGGGCTAGTCACAGCTTCTCGGAGCTCTCTCAGCCCCTCCCACCTCACAGGGTGTTTGTTGTGAGGGGGGAAGGGCCAGGAGATTGTCAGCCCCTTTGAGTCTCCTGCAGGAGAGAAAGGCGGGATATAAATCCAAACTCCTCCTCCTTCTCCTCCTCCTCCTCCTCCTCCTCCTGCTCTTCTTCTTCTTCTTCTTCTTCTTCTTCTTCTTCTTCTTCTTCTTCTGGGGGGGGTGGGGGGGGGGGGGGGTGGGGGGGGGGGGGGGTGGGGGGGGGGGGGGGTGGGGGGGGGGGGGGGTGGGGGGGGGGGGGGGTGGGGGGGGGGGGGGGTGGGGGGGGGGGGGGGTGGGGGGGGGGGGGGGTGGGGGGGGGGGGGGGTGGGGGGGGGGGGGGGTGGGGGGGGGGGGGGGTGGGGGGGGGGGGGGGTGGGGGGGGGGGGGGGTGGGGGGGGGGGGGGGTGGGGGGGGGGGGGGGTGGGGGGGGGGGGGGGTGGGGGGGGGGGGGGGTGGGGGGGGGGGGGGGTGGGGGGGGGGGGGGGTGGGGGGGGGGGGGGGTGGGGGGGGGGGGGGGTGGGGGGGGGGGGGGGTGGGGGGGGGGGGGGGTGGGGGGGGGGGGGGGTGGGGGGGGGGGGGGGTGGGGGGGGGGGGGGGTGGGGGGGGGGGGGGGTGGGGGGGGGGGGGGGTGGGGGGGGGGGGGGGTGGGGGGGGGGGGGGGTGGGGGGGGGGGGGGGTGGGGGGGGGGGGGGGTGGGGGGGGGGGGGGGTGGGGGGGGGGGGGGGTGGGGGGGGGGGGGGGTGGGGGGGGGGGGGGGTGGGGGGGGGGGGGGGTGGGGGGGGGGGGGGGTGGGGGGGGGGGGGGGTGGGGGGGGGGGGGGGTGGGGGGGGGGGGGGGTGGGGGGGGGGGGGGGTGGGGGGGGGGGGGGGTGGGGGGGGGGGGGGGTGGGGGGGGGGGGGGGTGGGGGGGGGGGGGGGTGGGGGGGGGGGGGGGTGGGGGGGGGGGGGGGTGGGGGGGGGGGGGGGTGGGGGGGGGGGGGGGTGGGGGGGGGGGGGGGTGGGGGGGGGGGGGGGTGGGGGGGGGGGGGGGTGGGGGGGGGGGGGGGTGGGGGGGGGGGGGGGTGGGGGGGGGGGGGGGTGGGGGGGGGGGGGGGTGGGGGGGGGGGGGGGTGGGGGGGGGGGGGGGTGGGGGGGGGGGGGGGTGGGGGGGGGGGGGGGTGGGGGGGGGGGGGGGTGGGGGGGGGGGGGGGTGGGGGGGGGGGGGGGTGGGGGGGGGGGGGGGTGGGGGGGGGGGGGGGTGGGGGGGGGGGGGGGTGGGGGGGGGGGGGGGTGGGGGGGGGGGGGGGTGGGGGGGGGGGGGGGTGGGGGGGGGGGGGGGTGGGGGGGGGGGGGGGTGGGGGGGGGGGGGGGTGGGGGGGGGGGGGGGTGGGGGGGGGGGGGGGTGGGGGGGGGGGGGGGTGGGGGGGGGGGGGGGTGGGGGGGGGGGGGGGTGGGGGGGGGGGGGGGTGGGGGGGGGGGGGGGTGGGGGGGGGGGGGGGTGGGGGGGGGGGGGGGTGGGGGGGGGGGGGGGTGGGGGGGGGGGGGGGTGGGGGGGGGGGGGGGTGGGGGGGGGGGGGGGTGGGGGGGGGGGGGGGTGGGGGGGGGGGGGGGTGGGGGGGGGGGGGGGTGGGGGGGGGGGGGGGTGGGGGGGGGGGGGGGTGGGGGGGGGGGGGGGTGGGGGGGGGGGGGGGTGGGGGGGGGGGGGGGTGGGGGGGGGGGGGGGTGGGGGGGGGGGGGGGTGGGGGGGGGGGGGGGTGGGGGGGGGGGGGGGTGGGGGGGGGGGGGGGTGGGGGGGGGGGGGGGTGGGGGGGGGGGGGGGTGGGGGGGGGGGGGGGTGGGGGGGGGGGGGGGTGGGGGGGGGGGGGGGTGGGGGGGGGGGGGGGTGGGGGGGGGGGGGGGTGGGGGGGGGGGGGGGTGGGGGGGGGGGGGGGTGGGGGGGGGGGGGGGTGGGGGGGGGGGGGGGTGGGGGGGGGGGGGGGTGGGGGGGGGGGGGGGTGGGGGGGGGGGGGGGTGGGGGGGGGGGGGGGTGGGGGGGGGGGGGGGTGGGGGGGGGGGGGGGTGGGGGGGGGGGGGGGTGGGGGGGGGGGGGGGTGGGGGGGGGGGGGGGTGGGGGGGGGGGGGGGTGGGGGGGGGGGGGGGTGGGGGGGGGGGGGGGTGGGGGGGGGGGGGGGTGGGGGGGGGGGGGGGTGGGGGGGGGGGGGGGTGGGGGGGGGGGGGGGTGGGGGGGGGGGGGGGTGGGGGGGGGGGGGGGTGGGGGGGGGGGGGGGTGGGGGGGGGGGGGGGTGGGGGGGGGGGGGGGTGGGGGGGGGGGGGGGTGGGGGGGGGGGGGGGTGGGGGGGGGGGGGGGTGGGGGGGGGGGGGGGTGGGGGGGGGGGGGGGTGGGGGGGGGGGGGGGTGGGGGGGGGGGGGGGTGGGGGGGGGGGGGGGTGGGGGGGGGGGGGGGTGGGGGGGGGGGGGGGTGGGGGGGGGGGGGGGTGGGGGGGGGGGGGGGTGGGGGGGGGGGGGGGTGGGGGGGGGGGGGGGTGGGGGGGGGGGGGGGTGGGGGGGGGGGGGGGTGGGGGGGGGGGGGGGTGGGGGGGGGGGGGGGTGGGGGGGGGGGGGGGTGGGGGGGGGGGGGGGTGGGGGGGGGGGGGGGTGGGGGGGGGGGGGGGTGGGGGGGGGGGGGGGTGGGGGGGGGGGGGGGTGGGGGGGGGGGGGGGTGGGGGGGGGGGGGGGTGGGGGGGGGGGGGGGTGGGGGGGGGGGGGGGTGGGGGGGGGGGGGGGTGGGGGGGGGGGGGGGTGGGGGGGGGGGGGGGTGGGGGGGGGGGGGGGTGGGGGGGGGGGGGGGTGGGGGGGGGGGGGGGTGGGGGGGGGGGGGGGTGGGGGGGGGGGGGGGTGGGGGGGGGGGGGGGTGGGGGGGGGGGGGGGTGGGGGGGGGGGGGGGTGGGGGGGGGGGGGGGTGGGGGGGGGGGGGGGTGGGGGGGGGGGGGGGTGGGGGGGGGGGGGGGTGGGGGGGGGGGGGGGTGGGGGGGGGGGGGGGTGGGGGGGGGGGGGGGTGGGGGGGGGGGGGGGTGGGGGGGGGGGGGGGTGGGGGGGGGGGGGGGTGGGGGGGGGGGGGGGTGGGGGGGGGGGGGGGTGGGGGGGGGGGGGGGTGGGGGGGGGGGGGGGTGGGGGGGGGGGGGGGTGGGGGGGGGGGGGGGTGGGGGGGGGGGGGGATCCTGATGTTTTGCCTGCATCTGTAGCTGGCATCTTCAGAGGATCCTCTGAAGATGCCAGCCACAGATGCAGGCGAAACGTCAGGAGAGAATGCTGCTAGAACACGGCCATACAGCCCGGAAACCACACAGCACCCAAGTGATTCCGGCCGTGAAAGCCTTCGACAATACATCAACAATATAGCTCCAGAAGGATGCTGGAGGTCAACAATATCAACAATATAGCTCCAGAAGGATACTGGAGGTCAACAATATCAACAATACATCTCCAGAAGGATACTGGCAATACATCTCCAGAAGGATACTGGAGGTCAACAATATCAACAATATAGCTCCAGAAGGATGCTGGAGGTCAACAATATCAACAATATAGCTCCAGAAGGATACTGGAGGTCAACAATATCAACAATATAGCTCCAGAATGATACTGGAGGTCAACAATATCAACAATACATCTCCAGAAGGATACTGGAGGTCAACAATATCAACAATACATCTCCAGAAGGATACTGGAGGTCAACAATACCACTGAAAGATCTGGAAGTACCAACAGGGCCAACTGACCTCTGTCCCTTTCCCTGAGTAGGTTGCCCATCAGGGCAACCAAGGCAGTCTCTGTTCCGAACCCCAGCCTGAGCCCCGACTGACATGAATCTAGAAAATCAGTTTCTTCCAAGTGTGCCTGCATCTGTGCTGCCCCCATCTGCTCCAGGACGTTCCCCTGAAACAGGATATTGACTACTGGACGATAGTTGTTGAGGTCTTCTGGGTTCAACAATGACCTCTTCAGGAAGGGGTGTACCACTGCCTCCTTCAAGACACAAGGCTCCTCCCCACTCTCCGAGACATTCTCTACTTTCTGGACCAGTCCAGCCAATCCTCCTGGGCTGGATTTAATTAGCCATCATGGGCAAGGATCCAAGGGAGGTGAATGTTGCATCTGTTTTATCTATAAAACCTTGTTTTATCTACAAATTTCTGCTTATGTGAAGCAACAACCTGTAGCCGTTTCATGACGGGATCTGGCCTTTATCTCACAAGATGAGACGAAATCTTTCCTCTGCTACAAAGGACAACAGCAAAAAGTGCAACTTTTCACCTGACTTAGCAGCCACCGCTTCATTCTTTCCTCACCATTTGTGTCCTATAGCAAACCATTTAGTGAACTCATTCTTATTTTATATTTGCTGGCTTTTATTATGATGCTGTTTGAAGATCAGATGAGGCTGTATTTTATTATTCATGGGTATGGTGGTACTTGAGACACACACCCCCCCCCCGCACACCCCCTGCCAAGCTTCTAACTACGCTACTTTCTTGCTTAAAAGGATGAATTTGAGTCACCACTAGATGTCCCTCTTCGGCTTTTAAAATTTGTGGACAACCCCCCCTTCGCTAGAAACCTTTCTCCGTTGGTGGTAGTTTCCTGCTTTGGCAAAGAAAGTGTTTTGCTAGTGAGAGAAAGAACACATCTAGGTTGTTGGAAAATGTAGTTCTTTGGAGAGATGCGTCTTTATGAGAGATTAGGAAATTCAAGGTGGGATACAGGTTATCCGTCATTTGCAGAGAGTCCAATATATATGATAGAACTATGGTGGCCTCTCCACATCCTGGATCAACTCTAGCAAAACAGATTTTGCAGGGGCTTACAGGAGCAGGTATGGCCAGGTAGCTCATTATACAATTTGTGGACTGCAGTTAAAGAAGTCTGAATAGCCCAGGCTAGCCAGAGCTTGCCAGAGCTTGGAAGCTAAGCAGGATTGGCAGTAGTCAATATTTGGATGGGAGACCACCCAGGAAGATCGGGGTAGCTATGTAGAGGAACGCAATGGCAAAAGCATCTTTGCTCGTCACTTGCTTTGAAAGCCCTTGAAAGGAGCAGCAGTGGCGTGGGAGGTTAAGAGCTCATGTATCTAATCCGGATGAACCGGGTTTGATTCCCAGCTCCGCCTGAGCTGTGGAGGCTTATCTGGGGAATTCAGATTAGCCTGTACACTCCCACACACGCCAGCTGGGTGACCTTGGGCTAGTCACAGCTTCTCGGAGCTCTCTCAGCCCCACCTACCTCACAGGGTGTTTGTTGTGAGGGGGGAAGGGCAAGGAGATTGTCAGCCCCTTTGAGTCTCCTGCAGGAGAGAAAGGGGGGATATAAATCCAAACTCTTCTTCTTCTTCTTCTTGCTATAAGCTGAAAAAAAGAAAAGAAAACCAGATTTTGGGGGGGGGGGGGTGATCAGTGCTAAGATGGATGACTCCCCCTACAAGACATATGTACTTTTAAAAAAACGCCATAGTAGAAGGATGATAGGATGTGTAACAAGTTGATCTGAGGGGTTTGTAGAAAAGAGACTCTAAGAACCTGTATTCTCTCCCTCCAGCATCCAGAAGAGGAGGAGTTTGGATTTATATGCCCACCCTTTCTCTCCTGTAAGGAGACTCGAAGGGGTTTACAAACTATTTTCCTCTCTCCACAACAGACACCTCTCACCAAACTTGGCTGGTATCATCAGGAGAGTCACCTGATGATAGCCTGAAATTTTGGTGTCTCTAGCCTAAAAACTGCGCCCCCAGCAGGCCAAAAACCGAAAAAACACTTTAAAAATACAAAAACCCACAAACGGGGGGGGGGGCGCTTCGGACATGCAATGGGGGGGTCTGAACCCGAGAACCCCCCCTTACCTACGTCCTTGCTTGTGAGATAGGTGGGGACTGAGAGAGCTCTGAGAGAACTGTGACTGGCCCAAGGTCACCCAGCAGGCTTCATGTGCAGGAGTGGGGAAAACAAATCCGGTACTCCAGATTAGAGTCCACTGATCATGTGGAGGAGTGGGGAATCAAACCGGTTTTCTAGCACCCTTAACCACTACACCAGGCTGGCTCTCCATAGGTTGAGCCACAGGTTGAGCAGACTAACTTGGCTTTTTTTGGTTTTCTGTTTTTTTCCCCCTGTTCACTTCAGGTTGTTTTTATTTATTTATTTATTTATTATTTATTTATTATTAAGTTTTGTATACCGCCCTACCCCCGAAGGGCTCTGGGGATAGGGCGGTATATGAAATCAAATAATAAATCAATCAATCAATCAATCAATCAATCAATCACATATATACAATAACCCTTAAATACATTAAAACAATTTAAAATGCAGCGATCAGTGACAAACAATGTCCGCAATAACCCTCATTAAAACCCTCCCAAAAGGGGGAAGAAAACGGGTCCCATAGATGGTAAGAGACCCAGAAAGATGAAGAAGAGGAAGGGGGGGGGGCACCTATCAGCGACTGGACACTCCAAAAGCCCGGCTGTGAAGGCCCTGGCCCGCATGGAGGCCAGCTGCATCATTGAGGGGCCAGGGACTACCAGCAGTAGGGACATATGGGGTAATGCAGTCCCGAAGGTATGAGGGTCCCAGGCCGCGTAAGGCCTTAAAGGTAAGCACCCATGCCTTGAAGATGATTCAGAACTCAACATTCTATCCCTTCTGAAGCATATTCAGTCCTCACCAGAATGTTGTTTCTCCACTCTGATTAATTGACAAAAGCATATCTGGGGAGGCCGCCCCCCCCCCCCCCCCAGTTGGTAGAGGACCCCGTTTGATTTGTGGGTGACCCTGTTGTGTGGCTCCTGTCATCTGCCTAGGAGTCAACCTAGGCCCCAATTTTCTCGCTATCCCTTGTGAATTGCTTCTTGCTAGCCGTGCCCTGCCTAAGGGCCAGACGGAGGGATGATAAATATAATAAAAGGTGCAGTGCTTCAGAAACTTTGCAATTGGGTCGAGTAGAGATGCAGTAGGAGGACAAACCGAATTTGTACTGCCGCCACAGGCAAGAATGATTTTATCGTATCTCCCTTCAGTCTTTTAAAAACTATTAGATGTCTCAAATCTTGCAAGCCACATAATTAGACTGGTTCCGTTCAATATGTGAAACTACCACTTTCTTGGCAATGCTGGGTATTTGGCCCCCAGAGCTCCTTCAACCTTTCTACTAATAGCACACATTACCTTGTGATCCCAGAACCCCTCGTATGTCTTTTCATTACTACTATATCTCATCTGTTCCTATTTCCTTTGAAGGTCTACCGCTAACTTTCTCCTGTGTGAAGTTCTTCCTAGCCAAATTGATCTTTCATTTCACTCACAGAAGCTTTGCTGCTTATCCACATTCCATCGCTGATGCCTTCTTTTTTAATCTTTGAACATTCTATGACATCACAGGGCAACAATGATTGGAGGAGGGTTCCTATATTTCCGAATGAATAAAAATCAGAAGCAAACATGGGAAGATGACCAGCTTTACAAAGTGAGGGACAAATGCAAGACGCCCTGTATAGTGAAAGCTACCCCGCTTATTTTATAGTTCACTCTTGCAAGCACGCGCCATGCTTGAAAATGCTAATGCTGTCTGCAGGTTTGCCATTGTGGACAGTGGAACGACGCAGCTTGGTTTAACCAAACCCTTTTTCTGTTCCCTCGGGGCTGCTTCACTTGTTACCTTTTACTCGACGTCTGCAGCAATAGAGCAGGCTAGTTAGTTCAAATCAATACGTGAGATTGAGTACTGCCACCCTGTGTCCACTCGGCCCTCACTGCCTGCATTAGATCCCCAAGGCGTCATGCTGGCGATATGAGAGCAGAAACGCTTTGCAGGTTTCTCCCTTATTTGGTGTACTTAAACACACACGAGCCATGTAGGCCTGAACTGGCTGACTTAGACCTTTTCATCTGCAGTAGACCAGAAGTAGTCACAGGACTCTGAGCCGCTTGGGAGGAGCGGAGATGAAAGAGGGAAAGGGTGGAGCGTCCCCTTCCAAAATATTGATGTTGCCCTTCTCTGACAATTAGGCTGCCAAGCAATGCAAGGCAGTGGTGGGATCCAAAGATTTTAGTAACAGGTACCCATGGTGGTGGGATTCAAACTGTGGCGTAGCGCCAATGGGGCTGGGGGCGTGGCCGGGGATTCCGAGGGCAGGGCATTCCTGGGCGGGGCTGTGGCAAGGACGCAGCCACTGCGCCGGTCCTTGGGCAGGAAACGAATGCACGCAGGTGCAGGCTGCCACGCACGCCGGTGCACCTCCTGCTAGACTGCTTCAAGTTCTGCGCGCTACTGCTGAGAGGAGGGGCGTAACTAAGGCAAAAATCACTTGGCAAAATCACCAATTAGTTACCCCCACTCGGCACACACAAATAATCAGTAACCTACTCTCGGGAACCTGTGAGAACCTGAAGGTGGAACCATGAGGAGGGAAAGTGCCACTTCTGGCTTTTTTTTAAAAAAAGGTAGTTCTAGGAACTGCTGGAAACTCTGTGGTAAAACCATAGAGTTTCAGGTGATTCTTAGAAGCTTCCTGTAAGAACTTCCAATTTTTTTTTGCTGCCACTTTGAGTGGCAACTGTAATGGGCAGCCAAAATACAGGGGAATTTATTTTTTTATTTTACTAAATTTGATACCCTGCCTTTTCTTGACTAACACCAGCCACAATAGCTAACCGTCCATCTGGCCAGCAAGGAACGAATCAGTTCAGTCTCGCTCTCCCTCCCTTCAGCTTGTTCTCCACAGGGACAACAAGACAGGAAAAAAATGAGTGTGTGAGCAGAGGAGACACGTATGTGAAGTTCTTTGCCTTTCCCCCATATGAAGTTGTTCACCTTTCCCCTGAAGATGATACACTCAGTTTTCTCAGGTTAAAAGAAATATGGGGTATAGCAATACTGACAACTGCTAACCAACTGATAAACCCTTCCTGTTGGCATGTTCCTTTTCGCAATTTGCCTTCTTTCTCATTCCACCCCAGGGCATGACACTTTGGCTCAAGAAAGAAGACAAACGTTGAGGCCTCAGGGACCTTATTTCACTGGGAGCCTCCAAATTGCTTCCTCCCCGCACAGAATTTGACTAATTCCAGCTGCTTCTGCGCAGAGGTTTCTCCTCCAATTTGTCCTTCCACTGTCCTTAATACACTGGGTCCCGAACCTATTTTGCTCCGATCTTTTGCAGAAGATGACAGTTCGTGCACATCATCACAGCTTCTGGGTGGAACGATGCTCTTGCAAAGGTCATAACAGCAGAATTTCCTGCTGCACCAGTAGAGGGCCTTTAAAAATGGCAACTGCTGTAATGCTATAGCAATTATGATTTTTTAAAAAGCTATCTGGTGGCACAGCAGAAAAAAAATGCTGGGGAAATGATGGTAGTGGGAAGAAAGCATATGAAAAACTTCCATGTGTAAGGTCTGTTTCCCATGAGCATGTCTTTTTCATTGATAAAACCAAAACAGACAATCCTTGCTACACGGAAGTAGCCAGTCTCTGACGGTAGGACAAGAGTTTTAAATGCTCTACAGTAATACAAGAAGAAGAAGAAGAAGAGTTTGGATTTATATCCCTCCCTTTCTCTCCTGCAGGAGGCTCAAATGGGCTTACAATCTCCTTGCCCTTCCCCCCTCCAACAAACACCCTGTGAGGTGGGTGGGGCTGAGAGAGCTCCGAGAAGCTGTGACTAGCCCAAGGTCACCCAGCTGGTGTGTGTGGGAGTGTACAGGCTAATCTGAATTCCCCAGATAAGCCTCCACAGCTCAGGCGGCAGAGCTGGGAATCAAACCCGGTTCCTCCAGATTAGATACACGAGCTCTTAACCTCCTACGCCACTGCTGCTCTACATTCTACATTCTAAACAGAACTTAATTTATTCCAGGCATTATCTGTGGGCCCACTGTTTGTTTATTTTAATCAATCTGTACCCCACCCTTTCCCTGCGAACCAAGCTCAGAGCAGCTGACAACATAGAAATGTTAAAAGTGAAAATAAAAGTCTGCTTTTCTCCCCAGTAAGAACCCAAAATGGTTTATATCATTTCCCTCTTTTCCATGTTATCCTAACAACAACTCTGGACACTTCCGCACGTGCAGAATAATGCACTTTCAATCCACTTTCAATGCACTTTGCATCTGGATGTTACTGTGCGAAATAGCAAAATCCACTTGCAAACAATTGTGAAAGCAGATTGAAAGTGCATTACTCTGCATGTGCGGAAGTGCCCTGAGTGAAGTAAATTAGGCTGAGAGTATGTGACTGGCCCGTTGCAGCCAGCATGATGTAGTTGTTAAGAGTGGCGGACACTAATCTAGTGAACCAGGTTTGATGTCCTACCGCTCTACATGAATGGTGGACTCTAAGGCCCCTTCCGCACAGGCAAAATAATGCATTTTCAAACCACTTTCACAACTGTTTGCAAGTGGATTTTGCTATTCCGCACAGCTTCAAGGAGCACTGAAAGCAGTTTGAAAGTGCATTATTCTGCATGTGCGGAATGAGCCTAAGCTAGTGAACTGGGTTTGTTTCCCTGCTCCTAAACGTTATGTTGGTGACCTGCTGGTGACCTTGGGCCAGTCACAGTTCTCTCATGACTCTCTCAGCCCCAACTATCTCACAAGATGTTTGTCGTAGGGAGAGGAAGGGATGTAATTATAAGCCACTTTGAAACTCCTTATGGCTGAGAAAAGAGGGGTATAAATCCAAACTCTTGTTCTCTTCCACATGAAGCCTACTGGCTGACTTTGGGCCAGTCGCAGTTCTCTCTGAACTCTCTCAGCCCCACCTGCCTCACAAGGTGTCTAGGAGCAGCAGTGGCATTGTGGCTAAGAGCAGTGGCTAAGAGCAGGTGCACTCTAATCTGGAGGAACCAGGTTTGATTCCCAGCTCTGCCATTTGAGTTGTGGAGGCTTATCTGGGGAATTCAGATTAGCCTGTACGCTCCCACACACGCCAGCTGGGTGACCTTGGGCTAGTCACAGCTTCTCGGAGCTCTCTCAGCCCCACCCACCTCACAGGGTGTTTGTTGTGAGGGAGGAAGGGCTGGAGATTGTAAGCCCCTGAGTCTCCTCTAGGAGAGAAAGGGGGGATATAAATCCAAACTCTTCTTCTTCTTCTTCTTCTATTGTGGGGAGGGGAAAAGAAGGTGATTGTAAGCAGCTTTGAGACATCTTAAAGGCAATATAAAACCAACTCTTCTTCTGTATATATTACATGATTACAACTAAGGCCGTTTCCGCATGGGCCAAAAAAGCTGGTACAAGGATGGTAAAAACAGCGTTATAGGTGGAGACTTCGCATGACCGTTGCTGCAGAAACAACGCTGCAGCAATGCTCCAGCGGGCCCACAATGGTTTATTCGAAAATCGCTCACTGAGCGTGTCCTTTCAACAATGGCGCTCCACAGTCAGCGTCATGCGAAGTGCCCACCAGGAATCGGTGCCGCAAAGTCCGCCCCCACAATGGCGGCCCAAACTGGCCAATCCTGGCTCTGAACGCCTGTGACGTCTACCCTGGGGAAAAAAGAATGCCATTTGCAAAGCACAGCCATGCGAAGCACTAGGGTTTAACCGATGTGCTACCTGTCTATGGAGTGCCTGCCCATACGAATGCTCCATTGCTGCAGCATTGCCTATAACTCTGACGGCACAACGCTGTTATTGGCTGTGCAGAAACGACCTAAGTCTGCCTTCAGTTGTTCACCACTTCTTTATTTGCCTCTTGCGGTAGGCAAGGATGTGCTGATTGTGATGGGCATCAAATCAAGTGTCTCCTTTAATTAAACTTTACTGGTTGGGTGATGGAACAGATGGGAATTGGAGAAAGAATCCCTGAATCTTCAGATATTTTCAATGCAGCCTCAGGGACCGCTGGAAAATTCACCGTCTCTGGGTCACAGTCGAAGAACATCCTGATGTAAGCAACAGAAAGTCCATTGCCAAGTGCGCAGCACAGTCGAGTGATGGAATTGTTAATGATGCTGCCCCTTTTAAAGTAATGTTTCTCATTTGGACATATCTCCCTATTTGTATTTCATCTCCTTTCCTGGCTACTTCATCTATGTCCACCC
The DNA here is from genome assembly GCF_021028975.2 of Sphaerodactylus townsendi. Classification (NCBI taxonomy): domain Eukaryota; kingdom Metazoa; phylum Chordata; class Lepidosauria; order Squamata; family Sphaerodactylidae; genus Sphaerodactylus; species Sphaerodactylus townsendi. Next base: position 18,263,094 of record NC_059430.1, read on the forward strand.
CGGTTATGCTGCAACCCCAGGGACTTAGTTTTAATCATTCCCTGCTCCTGCCTGAATTTTCTTGGTATGCATTTAGTATTACTTTGTTTTCAGACAGGAATATATGGAAAAGGTATTTTTAATTCCTGTTGTGAGGTTTCGGTACTTGTTTCCTCTTCTATTTGAAAGAAGGCACTCAAAACCTCCTCTGTGTTTATCACAGGAGAAGAGAAACAGTTTTCCAAAGAGAGCCGCATTAACTGTTTTTGTAGGTTTTCTAAACTTTATTTTGTGAATTGTTTCCTTCCACCGCCACTACCCCAGAGGTGGGATCCAGCAGGTTCTCACAGGTTCCCGAGAGTGGGCTACTAATTATTTGTGTGTGCCGAGAGGGGGTTACTAATTGGTGATTTTGCCACGTGATTTTTGCCTTAGTTACGCCCCTCCTCTCAGCAGTAGCGCGCAGAACTTGAAGCAGTCTAGCAAGAGGTGCACCGGCGTGCATGGCAGCCTGAGCCTGCGTGCATTCGTTTCCCGCCCAATGGGGACTCGGCATGCGAGCAGCTGCGTCCTTGCCACAGCCCCGCCCAGGAGTGCCCCGCACCCGGAATGCCCGGCCACGCCCCCGTCGTGCCCCGCCCAGCCCCATTGGCGCTACGCCACAGTTTGAATCCCACCACCATGGGAACCTGTTACTAAAATTTTTGGATCCCACCACTGCACTACCCCCTTCAAATAATGAAAAAGGAGCAATGCTTGGATTAGAGTTTACTTTTACTGCATACCTGCTTCAGATTCTAGGGCAGTGGTGGCGAACCTTTGGCACTCCAGATGTTATGGACTACAATTCCCATCAGCCCCTGCCAGCATGGCCAATTGGCCATGCTGGCAGGGACTGATGGGAATTGTAGTCCATAACATCTGGAGTGCCAAAGGTTCGCCACCATGGTTCTAGGGTATAAGAGACAAGAATATGGACAGTTTTCTGAAAGACTGAAAACTCTTTGCAAACTACTTATTGAAAACATACACAAACAGAGAAACCACGGCAGGGTTCAAGACTTAAATGAAAACAGCGTATTGGATTAAGACAACTTTATAAGAAGGATTAAAAGTGAAAAAAATGTAGACATTAATTATAAGCACGGAGTTAGAATGATGTGAGGTAGCTGGAAGTCACCATATATGTGTAGGTGTAAATGTAGGTGTTTTTCCCTCTTTTCGTTTAGTATTACCATTATAGGGGAGAAGGGGGGGGACTAGATTGGGATTTTTTCTTTACCTTTTCAGGTATGTGTTATTTAGATGTGTAAAATAAATACAAATTCTCAGTAGTAAAGATTTATGGAACAGGTGGAGAAGTACAGTTTAAGTCGTGCTTAAACAGGAAGTAGTGCAAAATTATTTCCAACTTAAAAAAAAAACACCTTCTCAACACTATGGTCAATTACCCACCGGCGCCCTGGCGCACAGTGGGACCAGAAGCACATGGGGCAAGAAATCTTGTCCTGACGTACTTCCTCTCTGCAGCACACTGAGAAAGGAAGCTTGTCAGGGCAAGATTTCTTGTCCCAATGCACTTCCTCTTTGTGGTACACCAAGGAGGCTTTCCCCACTACAGAAGGGAGCTAAGGTCGACTCGGTTCCCTTCAGTGGAGGGCGATTCCAGGATGTTCCCACAGCAACTGAGTTGGCCCCTGGAACCGAGCTAAGTGGGTGGGATCATCTTGGTGCCTGTTTCACTCCTTGATCGTGATTGGCGCTTGTGTTACGGCGGGAAACAGGAGCGTTCTTTTTTTTTTACAGTTTTTACAGTTTACAGTTTACAGTTACATGCGCTTTCTGCCCATCACGACTCTCCCGTTCTGCACATGCCACAAAAGCAGCTCGTGATTGGTTGAATGGATGAGGTGTCATTTCGATGCTTCCCCACTTTGAAGTGGTATCGACCTTGTTCCAGCAGAAAAGTGTAGTTCATAACAGCGACAAGGATGTCGCAGTTCTGACTGGGGGGGGGGGGGGACCTGAGACAAAACAATGTTGAGCTCGGTGGCAGTGGGGATTCACTGAGGTGAACCTAGGTAGAAACCAGTTCAACTCTGTCAGTAGGGAAAGCCCCCAAGAGAGGAGGCATGTTGGGGGAAGAGTTCTTGTCCCAGAGTGCTTCCTCTTGCCTCGTGCATGCTTCTCACTTTCCGCAGGGAAAGTGAGAGCACTTCTGGTGCAACTTTTCGTGCCAGAGAAGGACCAGGGTGAGGAACAGTCTGCAGTGGATAATCATCCTATACCTTCCCAGTCCTGAACTGGAAGACCCAGACTAGCCATATCACATCAGCTCTCAGCTCTCAGAAGCTAAGCAGGGGAAGTGCTTGGTTTTCCTTAGATAGGAGACCGTCAAGGAAGACATGCCATGGTGCATCTCTTTGTGCATCTCTTGTTTTGAAACCCCTACAGAGTTATCATCTTCGGTTGTGACTTGATGGCATTTTTCACCTCCACCCTCCCACCCCCACTATACCTTCCCAGTTACAGATTCTGGTAGAATGTGGAAGATGTAATAAAAATAAGGTACACATTATTAAAATTTGGCCAGTTGGTATCCAACATTATTTATTCCTTTGTTCTCACAGTGACTCAAGGCAGGTCACGCACAGTGAGTCAGTACAGTCGACAAAATGGGACATTCAATAACCAAGGCATTAGGATTTTAGGAGTCCAGATCCACCAGAAAGAACTGAAGCACAGCAGCATAAGTATTAACATGACACATTAAGCAGTGCAGAAATTACCCCACAAGCTCCTACTTATACTAAGCTATACCCAGCAGTCTAGACCACAGTCCACAATAATTTATCCAAGCAGGTTTGTAAATCATTTTGTACAGCACAGCCCTATTTAATGGGATCCAAAAAATTTAGTAACAGGTTCCCATGGTGGTGGGATTCAAACTGTGGTGTAGCGCCAATGGGGCTGGACAGGGCACGATGGGGGAGTGGCCGGGCATTCCGGGGGAGGGGCATTCCTGGGCGGGGCTGTGGCAAGGATGCAGCCACTGCGCCGGTCCTTGGGCGGGAAACGAATGCACGCAGGCACAGGCTGCCACGCATGCCGGTGCACCTCCTGCTAGACTGCTTCAAGTTCTGCACGCTACTGCTGAGAGGAGGGGCGCAACTAAGGCAAAAATCATGTGGCAAAATCACCAATTAGTAACCCCCTCTCAGCACACACAAGTAATTAGTAACCTACTCTCGGGAACCTCTGCCCTATTACCTGTCTCCAAAAGGTCCTTTGAATAATTCAGCTTAGTGTAATTGCCCATGCAGGTTCTGGAAAGAATTCCTGAATTTGTAATGTCTGCTGATATCCTGCCTTTCCTCTAATAAGCTCAAAGTGCCACACGTGGTTACCATTCCCATTTTGTCCTCATGAGGTAGATTAGACTGAAGGAGAGTGACTGGCCCATTTTTACCTCATGGTTGAGCGGGGACTGGGACTTAAATTTCCTACATCCTAGTCTGACAACAAACCACTATACCTCCCTGACTGTGTAGCTTCAAGTCTGTGAGTCAGATTTCAAAAATATTCAAAAGCATTTAAATTTACTTCCCAATTTAGCTTTAAGCGTCATCTGAATAATAAAAAAAAGATGATGTGGTTTGATGCATCTGATGCACTATTAACTTTTGAGGCGATGCCAATAATTCACCATCAGGTGGAAATTTCTTTATCATTTACTATTTAAAATATTTGTATCTTGCCTTTCTTCGTGGCTGAAGGTGGTGTGCAATAACAGTAAAAATATTTTCAGTTTAAACCAAAAATAAAATAGGATCCATAAACCTTTTAAATTGGGGCAGGTGCGTGTTTGGTTACTTCATACTTCCATCCATTGGTTTGTTCTCTTCTGTTTTTGTGCCACCAGCTTTTGTAGGCTTTGATTGTTTTTAATTGAACCTTATAGCTATCTTGAGAATATTTTAGTGAGGGAGCTGAGTAGAGATATTTTAAACCCATAAATAAAAGTGAGCATTGATTCAATTGGTCCCAATAAGGGTGTTCTGCTACTGCAGTATAGAAGGATGTATCCTTCTATACATGTGAAAAGTATTTTTTTTGTACAATCCATTTAAAAATTTATTCTTCTGTACCATCCTCGGGACTTAAATATTTTGATATTTAGCAGACAAGGGGAAAAAACATGTTGCTTTTAACACAGAAGGAGAATATCACTTAAAGCAGCTATGCTGGTTTTGTTTATCGATGATGAAATGTACAGTGTAGGAAATAAAATGAAGATCCATTTTAAACACAGAATTCACTGCCTTGACATGGGCAGATCTGGTGGCTATACCTTTGATCATACTAAAAGTTTTTTCCCCCATTTATTAAATTTGTTATTTTTTGGCACAGCCTTCTAATGGTTTTTTTCCCCTTTTTTAAAAAAGAGAAAAAATGTGGTTTGTATATTTGCTGCCTCTTAGCATAAAGGAACTGCTGTTCAAGGGTTTTGGTGGCTGGTTTAATCCCAAGATAATTCCAACACGCTCTTTCTCAGCTTAATTTAACTACAGTATTCTCTTCCGTGCTGCTTCCTCTTCCCCTTTGGTTTTTAATTGTTTTCAGAGTGCTCGGCTTCCTTTGGGGAATCACTCAGCGAACTAAACTTCAAAGAACTGTAAGCATAAAACAATTTGGAAATATGCTAATTGGAGCCCTCTCCCCTCCCCCTCCCCAACATACCTTTCTATGCTGTTTTACAAAGGGCCGTTTTGGACCAGATCTCAAGAGCAGCGGAGTTGTGAACTATATTTGGTCTTCTACAGTGCCAATAGTGAGCCAGAGTGGTGTAGTGGTCAAGAGCAGCAAAGTCTAATCTCTTTTTTTCCCCTTTGGGGATTTTGTATTTATTTTACACATTTAAATAACACAGACATAGAAAGGTAAAGAAAAAAATCCCAGTCTAGTTCCCCTCCGCCCTATAATAACAATAATAAATGAACAGAAAAAAACCAAATACACTAAGGTGACCAGACGTCCCGCTTTTGGCGGGACAGTCCCGCCTTAAACCAATCTGTCCCGCGTCCCGTGGGGTTTTTTAACTGTCCCGATTTTGCCTTCTGGGGGAAACAGGGAAGCGCCCCAGAAGGCAGCGTGGCAGCCTCCCGCGCACACGGCCACAGGAGCGCACTGCCTTTGGGGCACTCCCCGGTTTTCCACCCTGTCACAGGGCGGGAAACAGGAGAGCACCCCAGAAGGCAGTGCGGCAGCCTCAAAAGGGAGGGAGCGCCCCAAAAGGCAGTGCTGCCAAAAGGCAGGGAGCGCCCCAAAAGGCAGTGCGCTCCTGCGGCTGTGCGCACACATGCACGCATGCGCGCACCCCCATCCCGGTTTAAAAAGGTGACAATCTGGTCACCTTAACATACACAAACACCTACACATATATATGGTGACTTCTAGCTGCCTCAATAAGGATCCAAACCTAATTCTAATTCCATGCTTACAATCTCCAGCCCTTCCCCCCTCACAACAAACACCCTGTGAGTAGGTGGGGCTGAGAGAGCTCAGAAGAGCTGTGACTAGCCCAAGGTCACCCAGCTGGCGTGTGTGGGAGTGCCCAGGCTAACCTGAATTCCCCAGATAAGCCTCCACAGCTCAGGTGGCAGAGCTGAGAATCAAACCCGGTTCCTCCAGATTAGATACACAAGCTCTTAACCTCCTACGCCACAGGTAATATTTGCTTCTGAGGAGGGACAAACGAATGCCCTGTACTTATTGTATTTTAGTCTTTGTTAATTCACTGCTAATTTTTTTTTTACAGTCATTTCAAGCATGTATGCATTTGGCTGGTTCTTAAACAGAATTTATACAATATTTATAAATTTATACAATATGCATCGTACGTATCAAATATGCTGATTTAATTAATGCACAAATAATATTGGAAAACGGGTACATTTTAGAAAGGAAATTTAGTGCAGGGGAAACGGAAAATTGTTTGAATATGAAGAAACGCATGGTTCTGATTGCATTATGGAAAACAGCCAATGTGGTGTGGTGTTAGACTGTGTTGGATAAGAAGAAGAGGAGGAGGAAGAGGAGGAGGAGTTTGGATTCATACCCTGCCTTTCTCTCCTCTAAGGAGGCTTAAGGTGGCCTACAAACTTTTTAACTTCCCCTCCCCACAACAGACACCTTGTGAGGTAGGTGGAGCTAAGAGAGTTCGGAGAGAACTTTGACTGGTCCAAGGTCACCCAGTGGACTTCATGTGGAGGAGGGGGAAAACGAATCCAATTCACCAGATAAGAGTCCTCTACTCAAGGGGAGGAGCGGGGAATCAAACCTGGTTCTCCAGATTAAAGATTGCTGCTTTTAACCACTACACCAGCCTGGCTCCTGGCACGCTGGATTAGGAATTTGGGATTAAATTCCTACTGATCTGTGAATCTGACTGGGTGATCTTGGGTATGCTATTCTTCCTCAGTATTACATATGTCACAGGTAAGGATATCAGGCAGCACCTGGCAATCATCAGGAGGTGGTGTGGGCAGGGACACGGGGGCGGCAAACATCGCACCTCTCTAGGAATCACAAGAAATTCTATGGTAGTTCTAGAGCTTCTGGCAGTTCCTAGAGATAACAGATGCCACTTCCAGTGTCCCTCAGAAGCAATGGCAATTATTTCTAGGAATCACCAGAAACTCTGTAGAGTTTCTAGAGATTCCTAGAAAGGGATGTTTCTTCTGGATTCTCCTAGAAGTGACCTCATACCTCAGTCTAGCAGCTATTTTTTTTCTGTCTTTCTTTTTTTTTAATAGAAAATTTTATTAAATTTTAAAACATTTTACACATCACGTTAACTCATTACAACACTTAAATATCCAACATTTTCAGTTTTTGTCTACAAAACATAACTTTCATTGATCTCTATTGGTCATCTATTGACCTATGTAAATAAAAAACAAAATAACAGAATAACAATCAACAACTCTATTTCACTATTTTCTTTCAAAGAGACTGGTTTGAATCTCTATTAGAATTTATTTGTTGATTATTCCAGGTTAGACACTTCCTCCCCCTTAATTGACTACGTCTGATATTTCTGACATTCCAGGTCTGATTCAGTGGGATATATCTCAGTTGTTTCTCACTCTTTTCTTTCTTTCTTTTTTTCCTGATCTTTCACTTTTGTATCTTTAATGCTCTGACTTTTATAATTTTGCTGAGAAATACAATAATCTCTCTACTATTAATAAATTCTACATTTCCTATTTCTTAATTCTTTATCTTAAAGCAATTACATAACTAATACAAACCTATTACTAAACATTGTTTACATAACTAACACAGACCTATTACTAAACATTATTTCATGTTAAACATCATCTATCGTCGTTATTGTTATTGTTGTTAATCTTCTGAAACTTAGGCCATATAAACAATATGTACATGATATAATCTTCTCTTATTACTTTGCTCTATTCTTTTGTTGTCTATCTTCATCCATTTCTTTACATTCCTTTAAATAAATGAAACTGTGTCTTTCTGACACAGTTTAAAGCAGCTGTGAGAAGTCCAAGTTTGTGGCCCACATGGGATTTGAACCAGTGGCCTCCCAGATCAAGCTCAGACTCTTGTCTGCTGTTTGACACCAGTACTCTGGATCCTCTTTTTCAGAATCAGTGTTATATTTGTGACTTTTCAGACTTCTGGTAAGGAGACAGATTGCAGTGCTAAGGTGATCAGCAGTTTCATATTTGAGTTCTTTAACAGCACTCGGAGGTACGCCATCTGGACCTGATGACTTATTTCTCTTTAATTTGTCAATTAGCTCTTGAACTGTGTCTCTTGTCCCCTCTGTGTGACTCAACTCTTCAAACACATCCTCTGAAAATAGCAGTTCTGGCATGAATTCTTTCTTTCTCACCATCTTCTGTAGCGACGACGGGTACAAAGTACTGATTGACTTCACGTGCTCCACATGCACAGACCGGCAAATTCAGCAAAATATCTGTGCATATGGAGCAGCACGGTTTTCATGTGTGAATACTGTTCGGGGGAAGGGAGGAGTCCTTTCCCCCTCTCGTGGCATTGTTCTGAGACTATTCGAGCTTTCCTCTTTTTTTAGAAGCATTCCATGGTTTATTTATTTATTTTATTTATTATTATATTTGTAAACCGCCCCATCCCCTAAGGGCTCTGGGCGGTGAACAACAAACATCATAAACAATTCAACAATAGCAGTCACATTTAAAATCAATAAATACATAAATTACATAAAATTACAGCGTTCCATGTAAGTCACATGACGTCCAGTATTAAACTATCAATAGATAAAAAGACCCCTCCCGGAGAGGGGGGCGGTATAGACGTTATAGGCTCCCAAGATGATAGAGGGAGGAACAGGAAGGGCGCGCACCATCAACGGCCGGCTTCCCCAAAGGCCCGGTGGAACAATTCGGTCTTACAGGCCCTGCGGAACTATCAGAGATCCCGCAGGGCCCGGACAGATGGTGGGAAAGTGTTCCACCAGGCTGGAGCCAGGGCCCTCAAGGTCCTGGCAGCCTGAGTGGAAACCAACATTTATCATTGAGGGGCCGGGGACCACCAGTAAATGGTGGCCTCTGCTGAGAGCATTAAGAGGCCCGTGCAGAGATTTATATGGGGTAAAGAAGAAGGCGGTTCGAAGGTCACGAGGGAACCCCCCAGGCCAGCTGCTAAAGCCTTAAAGGTTAATACCCATACCTTGCTGTGTGACTGTGGCCCTTCCTGCACGGGCCATCGAACATGGGATAACAATGGGATATAACCTGTTGTGGGCAGGAACTTCGCACAATTCCTGCCCCTGCATCGGGTCTTCCCCGTTTAATCTGCCCCAACCAGGCTTAAACGAGAATCACGCTATCAGCAATTCTTTTTAGAAACGCCGGGTTGTAGCCATCACCAATCGAACAGCCCCACATGGGAGGTGTGTTACTCAGCCGCTCCTTATTGTTTTATCCTCCCTGCCTCTCTCCTGCGTAGCCACACAGGAGAGCGCGGATGTCCAGAGACGTCAGTATGGCTGCAGGGGGTTGTCCGTGGCCAGCTGCGTTGCTACCCAGCGTGAAGTGGAAGGTAAACAAACAACAAATGCGCCTCCATGCGAAGACGCATTGGCCAGCTGTAGACCCTGGGGCTGCCCGTATGGAGGCATGCGAACGGCCTGGGATTGCACCGGGCTCATGTACCCCGACTGCACCCCACGTTTATTCGCCTATGCAGAAAGAGCCTGTGTGGAACATAGGGGGGGCATCCAAGTGTAGTTTGACACTTGATTTTCCGAGAGAGAGGAAGAAGAAGAAGAGTGTGGATTTATATCCCCCCTTTCTCTCCTATAGGAGACGCAAAGGGGCTTACAATCTCCTTGCCCTTCCCCCCTCACAACAAACACCCTGTGAGGTACGTGGGGCTGAGAGAGCTCTGTAGAGCTGTGACTAGCCCAAGGTCACCCAGCTGGTGTATGTGGGAGTGCCCAGGCTAATCTGAATTCCCCAGATAAGCCTCCACAGCTCAGGCGGCAGAGCGGGGAATCAAACCCGGTTCCTCCAGATCAGAGTGCACCTGCTCTTAGCCACTACGCCACTGCTGCTCTTACTACCTTCCTTAACACCTGTAGTGCCCAAGGCCTAGCTACTTATCATGTGTTGACATAATATCTCACAACGTATTTATGCCTTATTCTTGCATTCTCAAGTAGCATTTGCTGCTTGATAAACCTTTCACCCACTTTAGATGGTGTGCTGGCTATGTCTTTTCCTGGAGTGAAATGATCTAACTGCAATTATCCAAGTTCCCCTCACATCAGCAATTACTATTGTCTCTGGAGCCTTAATTCATATGGTCCAAAGCGCTGCAGCTAGGTCTAATTCGGTACAGATATTCCAGTCTTGAAAGATCTTCATTGACTTCTGGTATGTTTTCCAATGCAAAGCATGGCTCTTACCCTTTAAAGGTGTTAAATGAAGCTATTAACTGAAGGATCCTCTTCTCCCATGTATCTCTGTAGACTGACGGGTGGTGTGGTAGGCCATTTGGAGCAGCCGGTCTGGAAAGACCTGAGTACAAATTCCCACAAAGCCTCGACGACAGAGGTGGGATCCAGCAGGTTCTCACCAGTTCCCGAGAGTGGGTTACTAATTATTTGTGTGTGCCGAGAGGGGGTTACTAATTGGGTCCGCTTTTCCATCTCCATGCCCTCACCTCCCCGAGAGGCATCCTGCCTTTGAACGTGAAGGTTCCATATAGCAATTGCGACTAATAATGTAACTCCCTGAACTGGGTTAATCCCTGTCAGTTACTGCAATTCATTGATTCTCAGCCTTTCGTACCTTTTATCTCACCAGTCTCTATCAAAGAACCTGTGTGTTTCACCATTGCTCTGTTCAGATTTGTGAGTTGGGGCATTTTTTATAATGTGATGATGATTTAGAAATGACCTGGTGCAAAAAAAATTTGGGGGTCATGGTGGGGTGGCTGCCCATGGGGGGGCATCCAACTCAGGAGTTTTGCCAGGGACTCAGAGTTTGCCTACAGGTGCGTACACTTCCTCTGCCCCCTTTGCTGAGGGGGGGCTGGCGAGGGAACCTGTTACTAAAAAATTTGGATCCCACCACTGCGAGTCGACGATCACTAGGTGACTGTGGATCAGCTTAATCTACCTTCACAGGGTTAATGTGAAGATAATATGGCTCAAGGGAAAGAGAATAATGTATGCTTCCCTGTACTCCTTGGAGTTCACCTTTGGAGCCCCCACTGCAAGTCCCCCTGCTGGCAGAGCTGAGATGAATAGTGGCTTTTGGGTGCTGTGTGGTTTCCGGGCTGTATGGCCGTGTTCTAGCAGCATTCTCTCCTGACGTTTCGCCTGCATCTGTGGCTGGCATCTTCAGAGGATCGTCAGGAGAGAATGCTGCTAGAACACGGCCATACAGCCCGGAAACCACACAGTACCCAAGTGATTCCGGCCGTGAAAGCCTTCGACAATACAATAGTGGCTTTTGTCATGATGTCATGCAAGTGAGACAGCATCCCCTGAGTGAGTCACTTGGCATTTTCACTGTTGTCCTTTAGACACTTAGCACACATGTGCCATCAAGTCACATCTGATGTATGATAACCCCAGCAAGGAACTTTCAAGGCAAGTGAGAAACAGAGGGCGTTTGCCATAACCTTCTTCTGCCGAAGCTTCCTTGATGGACCTCCAAGGGACTAGTGACCTTGCGTAGCTTCTGAGCTCTGAGAAAACTGGGCTGTACCATGCCATTCCACATCTTCATTTAGACACTAGTCAAAGGCAACCCCAACCAGGGTTGTACCATCCTAAACCTATTGGTGTCAATGACTTAGCTAGGTGCATCTCAGTTTGGGTTCACACTGTTCGTTTTGGTTAGCTTTGGATTAAGTTGTCAGCACTGGTTATTTCGGTACTGCTCTGAATTGTGAATGGTTCCTGAATGTGGGAACCAGGGGTGGGCTGTTTGTTTCTTTCACTAAGAGCATCTGAACCTGGGCAGGGTCATTCTCCCTGTAAAAGGTAAAGGTAGTCCTTTGTGCAAGGGTAACCCCCATGCTCAGAATGGGTTGACCCAGAAAGGGGTGGAGACCCAAAGCAGGAGGAGGCTGCAGAGCTCATGTAGTTCAGAGGAGGCAAGGCTACCAGACTCGGACCTTGATTTGTATAAGCCCTTAACACCTTGTTAAGGTAACTGCAATGTTGTTGGGAACTACTGGGAAGGTAGTTGTTTATTTTTGCTATGTTGTAAATGTTGGAGTGTATTGTTTCAGGGTTTTTTTGTGTTTGCAATGGGTGAGAGTTCTCCTGGAAACCTTCATCATGTTGAATCCTGTTCACCAAGCCCTTGGAGTCTTCAGAAGCCAACCCACTTGCAGGAAGAATTGGACTTGGCAATATCAGAAGACTGTAACTAGAAGGACTTGAAGTGAAACCTGAACAGGACCTTGGTGATGTAAATGTTGATGTTATATGTTATATGTTAAGAAAGTAAACCATTTTGTTTTGTTTTTATTTGTTGTTGCAAACTCATTCCAAGTTCTGCCCCACAGAACCCACAGATAGAGGTTACACAAGCATTGGTCATTACCGACTCATGGGGTGACGTCACATCACAACGTTTACTTGTCAGACTGTGTTTATGGGTTGGTTGGTTTTCCAAGTCCCCCCCCCCCACCAGTCATCTACACATTGCCCCCAGCAAGCTTATTTTATTCACCTCAAAAAGGTGGAAGGCTGTGCCAATCTTGAGCCAGCTATCTGAACCCGGCTTCCGTCAAGATCGAACTCGTGACGTGAGCAGAGCTTTGACTGCAGTACTGCAGTTTACCAGTCTGCTCATGGGGCTCCTATCATCTCTGTACAGGAGCCTGTATCTGGGGATGATAGTCCTGTTTGCTTCAGGAAAGGTAAGTTCCAGACTCCTCCGCAAGCTGATGACAGTTATCTTTTGTCCACCATTTTGTCAGTTGCTGCTGTTGCTAGAAATCAGGGATGGAGCCGGAAAGCTTTGATGAATAGCCTCTGGAGTTCCTCGGCTTCTTTTTTCATTACTCACTTTGAGTATTGGTGACACATATGCTCCTTTACAAGCCCACCCTTGTGGTAATTTACTTAATGAGAATGGCAATTGGAAGGAACATCTTATACAAAAAGGAAAATGACACACAAGCTCTTCTCTCCACACCCTCCCTTCTTCTCCAGCTATTCATTATTCACAATCAAAAGGAGGAATTAGCTTTCAGAATGATCTCTCCAAAAAGGGGTTATCAGTTTGAAGGAGGCACTTCTCGCACTGGGGAGGAAATTCTTCAGAAATGAATTGAGTGGCTTACAGGGTAGTCAGTGGGAGCTTATGAGGGGTGGACAGAAATTGTATTATGAAAAATTATTAGCAGACAACTCTCGTGGATAACATATAATTTTATTATAACAGACAGGGAGAGCGCAAGAATCTCTTTTTCATTTAGGCCTTTGAAACAGGACACCGCTGTGGTGGAAAGTTATATTTTATGTGCGCCCACAGCCACCACCACACATTCCCCACAAAAGAGTACCGCCACACGTTATTTTGTTCTGTTGCACAGGTCATTGACTGTCAATAAATGATTGATTGATTGATTGATTGATTGATTGATTGATTGATTGATTGATTGATTGATTGATTGATTGATTGATTGATTGATTGATTGATGGTATAGTTTGAGCCAAAGATCGCCAGATCTCAATCTATTTCTGGGACATGGAATGGACTCATCTCTATGGGAGTGAGAGAGGCGCAGAACAGGAAAAACACCATTGACCCCAAAGAATTTGAGAAGAATGTATTCCTGTTTAGGTTTGCATATCTGCTAGATCAGTGGTGGCGAACCTATGGCACGGGAGCCAGAGGTGGCACTCAGAGCCCTCTCTGTGGGCACGCGCAAACAGAGCCCCCACACACACACACATCTAGGCTGGCATGGGCCTCTGGGCTCAATTATTAGCATTAAACCTAAGACCTAGTTTTGGGGAAGCAGTGTAGGTAACCCTGTTAAGCGCTGTTAAACCCCACTAACTAAAGCATGATCCTTTACCTGGGAGTAAGCTCGGTTGCTGGCAATGGGGCTTGCTTTTGAGTAAACCCTCCTAGGGTCGTGAAGAGTTGCATGGTTGCTTCAGAGCAAAGCCACCGACTACCACCAAGCTTACTCCTGAGTAACGCATGCCTTGGAGCCAACCGTTTTTTCTAAACTAAAACCTCAGTATTCAGATTAAATTGCCGTGTTGGCACTTTGCGATAAATAAGTGGGTTTTGGGTTGCAGTTTGGGCACTCGGCCTCGAAAAGGTTCACCATCACTGTGCTAGATACTTAAAGCCAGACATTGGAGCCTTGAACAGATAAGACACACCTTCTTATGAACCTGAGAAAAGCAGCACGTGGGGAAAAAATTAAAAATCTAGAATTAAAAATCTAAAGATAAGTGCACTGGAGGGTTAACACCCCCACCCCCCCAAAATAGAAACTGTATTTGTAACTTTAAGATGCAGATTCCCTCTGTGGCCATTACTAGGCAACCACAAAAGTAGTGCCAGTTGAAGAACTGGCTTCTGTCAATAAAAGACAGGAATAGGCACAGGGCCCATTCCAGGGTTGTTTTGGCCTTTGAGGCAGGATTCATCAGGGCTAGACACGGCAATAACCACTTTACAACTTGCTACTATACAACTTCCATGACTCACCCAGGCTGGGCTGCTTGCTACTGTTCAAGTTCTATGCAGTGGGAGACAGAGACCCCCAGGTAACCTTCCTTGGCCTTGATAATCTCTCTCCTTCCCCCGGCTGTGGCACTCTGCTCTTGCACCTGCAGGACCTTCTAATTCCTTATCTTCCTGACCCCCTTTTAAAGACGGCGTTGACCATTGTTGTGGTTGGCTTTGGCCCCATAGCCTGTAGTCCAGTGGTGGTGAACCTTTGGCACTCCAGATGTTATGGACTACAATTCCCATCAGCCCCTGCCAGCATGGCCAATTGGCAGGGACTGATGGGAATTGTAGTCCATGACATCTGGAGTGCCAAAGGTTCGCCACCACGGCTGTAGTCAAATGGAGAGGATGGGAAGAGGATGGGCTCTTCTTCTCCCAAGCTTTAAAACTGGAAGGTGGGCTCTGAGGGCCACAGGTAGACCTGCCCCTCATCTGATAGGCTAGGCCTTCCCCAAAGAGCCTGATTTTACACATTGAGGGGGAGGCAGTAACAGAGGGTCTACTCATGTGCACTGTGGGCTGTCAAGACACTTCTGACTTATGAATCAATGACCTCCCAAATGTTCTCTTGTTAACATCTTTGCTCAGGTGTTGCAAACTGAGGGCTGGGCTTCCTCTACGGAGTCAATTCATCTCACGTTGGGCCTTCATCTTTTCCTACGGTCTTCAACATTTTCTAGCATTACTGTCTTTTCCCAGTGAGTCTTTTCCAGTGACTAACTTATAGTAACTTCAGTTTAAACATTTTAGCTTCTGTCAGCATAATGACCAGATAAAGCTCTTCTTGAGCTATACTTTATCTGGCTGTGCAGCCGTGTGAGGTATACTTGGTTTTTCCCATGTCAAAATTATGAGTGCTGTATATATATATTTTTTAAAAATGTCCAGGAAAGGGCTAGGCTGAAAAACTTTCTCCTTGGGTTGGGTTTTTAAGTGTGCGGAAGGGGCTGAGGGAATATTCAAACAACATAGATAAAAAATAACCACTGGTCTGTTCAATACAATAGATAAAATAATGTAAACGTATAATCATTAAAGGTTCATAGAGGCCCATATAATTTACTCTATCATTTGGAAGAGTTGTTGATTATATATGTTGAATATGTGCATGTATGTAAAGAAAAATCTGTATATTATATATGGGAAACTTTCAAATCCAAACAAACAAAATGCCGGCACTTAATAAACCGGACATCACAGTGATCGAGGAGAAGAAACCGACCATCATCAACAGAGCAAAACCTGGTGACAGCAGGGTCAGTGAAAAAGAACACAAGAAAGGAAACTAAATACCATGATTTGAAAATCAAGATTCAGCTACTATGACCCAAACCAGCTCAGGTTGTCACAGTGGTAAAAACACTAGGCAGCAGAGGCGTACCAGGGGTAAATGGCACCCGGAGACGAATTGTCTCCAGGATGCCCCCCAGGCTCTGCCCCTGCCCCGCCCACCCCGGCTCCATTCCCACTGTCCTCGACCCCACCCATGTCACCATGGACATGGGCAAGGTTTAGGGTGCCCACCTCCCCCTCCCAGACTCCCCCTGCCGGCTGGTCTCCCAGCCGGCAACCTCTTCTGATCTCCCCTCCGGGCAGGCCAGAAGAGACTGCAGTTCTGGCCTCAGAGACCTTCTTTTATAAACACTGAGGCTGGGGGGTGGAGCTTGGGGTGCAGGAAGTCCCACCCCTTCCTGCTCCCCAAGCCCCACCCCCCAGCCTCAGTGCTTATAAAAGAAGGTCTCCGAGGCCCGGAGGGGAGGTCAGAAGAGACTGCAGGCTGCCAGCTAGGAGCCCAGCCGGCGGGGGGGGGAAGGAAGGGAGGGAGGAGTCCAGGGCAGGGTTGAGGGCGCTTGGAGGCAGCTGGAAGTCCTGCTGTCTCATCATTTTTGCGTGCCTCGGACGGGGTCGAGGCATGCGAAAACGACGAGACAGCAGGACTTCCTGGTCACAGTGGGGGGGGCGATATTGCACCCCCCACGTGACCAGAAGAATGGCACCCCTTGTCCCTAGGTACCCCTTGTCCCTAGGCAGATACGCCACTGCTAGGCAGCACTTGAAACATCTTCAATTAGACAAAATATACATCTGTCAGATTCAGAAGGCAGCCCTTGCTGGAATCCCCACAAATATTTTGCCGATATATTACAATGTCCTAGGCCTCTGGGTGAGGCTCGAATTGTAATGAAAGGCCAACAACCAGCTTAAGAATTGGTAGCTGTGATATTAAACAAAATTTAATAATAATAATCTCTTAACTAGCCTTTTCGAGTCGGTTGGCCTCTTCAATCTGTGTCGTGTTCAGTATTTCATGGTGGTGGCTCAGGTGCAGCAGAATGTGTTTGAAAAAGTGCAGCCAGAGGGCTCTCAGCCTAAAAGCAAAGCAGAGCTTCTACAAATATTGGAAGAAGGCAACCCCTCCCCCCCCCCCCATACCACTCTTCTTGTTTATAGATGGGATGTCATATCTGGGGGAATTTGTTGCTACTTGGAATAATTCACCCACAGGACAGATGAAGTGGTGCTTCTGGATTTGCCACTTAACATCAAGATGGTCAGGTTTTTAGCCCCCTATCCAGTGGTGGGATTCAGCAGGTTCGCACCATTTCAGCAGAACCGGTTGTTAAAACGGTGCCTGTAAACAACCAATTGTTAAATTGTTTGAATCCTGCCACCGGAACCAGTTGTTAAATTATTTGAGTCCCACCACTGCCCCTATCTCCTTAGCTTCTGTTGGTTGGCACGGCGTGGGCAAATTCACCTATGCTTCTTCCTCGCTTTTCGCCCGCCATTTTAGCTGCTTTGCGGTGCTTTGGTTGTAACACGGATCTTTGGCGTTGTTTTCTAGTTTTCATAATGGAGCTGGAAGAGCTGATAAATCTGTTTTTGATGCTGTGTGTCTTGCTGCTAATAATATTAGTAGGAAGGATATACAACTACGGCCTTTTTTTGTTTCTGTGTGATCATTGTGAGCCTTTTTCTTGTGCTTGTTCTGGCACAATACATCATTTATATTATATTTACACAAAACTGACACCAGTAAGATCTGCCAAGATTCCAGTTGTCTTGGGGTATTCCCTACTCCTGTGCTTTGAGTGGCAGCAGAACCAAAAGCCACTACTTAAAACCACAACTGCTGCTGCAGCATCATGTCAGCAGTGGCGTAGGAGATTAAGAGCTTGTGTATCTAATCTGGAGGAACCGGGTTTGATTCCCAGCTCTGCCGCCTGAGCTGTGGAGGCTTATCTGGGGAATTCAGATTTGCCTGTGCACTCCCACACACGCCAGCTGGGTGACCTTGGGCTAGTCACAGCTTCTCGGAGCTCTCTCAGCCCCACCCACCTCACAGGGTGTTTGTTGTGAGGGGGGAAGGGCAAGGAGATTGTCAGCCCCTTTGAGTCTCCTGCAGGAGAGAAAGGGGGGATATAAATCCAAACTCCTCCTCCTCCTCCTCCTCCTCCTCCTCCTGCTCCTGCTCCTCCTCCTCCTGCTTCTGCTGCTGCTGCTGCTGCTCCTCCTCCTCCTCCTCCTCCTCCTCCTCTTCTTCTTCTTCTTCTTCTTCTTCTTCTTCTTCTTCTTCTTCTTCTTCTTCTTCTTCTTCTTCTTCTTCTTCTTCTTCTAATTAAAATATTTTAAAAAATTAGGAACCACCAGAAACTGTGTTTTTACCATAAAGCTTTTGGCCAATCTGTTGTTTTACACAGTCACATTACTTTCAGTCAAAAACAAAAAAACCCCAGAAGTTATATAGGGTAGCTCTAGGAGCCACCAGAAACTCTATAGAAAAACTGATAACTCTATGGTTTTATCATAGATGGTCTGGTGACTCCTAGAGCTATCCTATGTTACATCTGTTTTTGTTTTTACTGAAAGCAGGGGCATACCACCCAGGGAGACATATGGGTGCAAATGTCTCCTGGTGGCACCCATTTAGTCACATGGGGTGGAAAATTGGCCACCACAGCCCTCCGGTGGAGAGGCGCCCCCCCCCCCGGCAAAAAACTCAGTTCTGAGGGGGCCCCAGAAAACTCAGTTCTTGCCCCGGGCTCCATTTTCTGCGGATATGCCACAGACTGAAAGTAATATGATGTCACAGCTAGTGCTGTAGACCCCCACATATCTATGCTCACAGCCCTCCCATTCATGGCTTGGCCCTGCCTGACAACCAGTTTTTAAGGTACTATTTCTATGAAATATCATCAATAGCAAAGGCAAATGAGATAACCTCTGCTTGGTTGCAAGTGAGTGTAGGGAATCCTGGTCAGAAATTGGAATCTTCGGGTTGAAACTATGTTCAAAAATTTGATAACGCCCCTAGCTACTGAACGTCCGCGGGGAAACGTGGCTGATCTGGAAGGCAGAAGGAATTTAATTCCCAAATAGCTGCACTGAAATGATGCTAAACTTTTTCCTTCATTGCTGGGATTTGAAGCTGTCTCCGAGTATCTGTGTTTCAATCGCGCCGAAGAGACTGATAACTTATGCACAGTTCTTTAAGAGCAGTCAGGTAATGTTTGCGTTTTATGGATAAATGGATTAGGGATTTGTCAGGCCAACTTTGCAGATTTCCTTCCAAGAATGTCACAAATCTTGCTTTTAAAACTTGAAAATGCTATAAATATTTATCTTGGGGAGAGGTGGCATGTTATTTGTAGCTTTAGCTAATCGTTTTAAGTATTTCAAATATTCAAAACCTCTTGTTATTCGAAAGGAGACAGCTGTAGTTCGAGAGCTGTCGTGTCAGTCGAGTTGTACTTGGACTTGTGTAATTCCAGAAAATCAGTGTGTCACATTAACTATACCCATTGTGTGATAGTCTTGTAAGAAAGAGGCAATAGGGAATTGTTCAGATTAAAGTCTGGGCCAAATTTTGTTGAGGGCAAACTGTTGAAGTCCGAGGCAAACAACAAATAAAAGATCTTTAATTCACCCCTATTGAATCATTACATGTCATTTCAGATATTTTTAGGCATGTATTGGGGGGGGGGCATGTATTTGTTTTAGGTTCGCTTTTATTTTTAGGGTGTCTGGTTAAGACCATCATTTTTCTTCCAGTGTTTGACTGATTGATGGCATCTGCCCCCAAGCTACTGGCCTTTTTTGGAACTTGCCCTCCACCTGTATAAGGGGGGGTTAGGGGGAGGGTGGATATTTGCTTTTAGATATGTTTTTAGGAATTTTTATCTGGTAATGATGCTGTTTTATTGTAATGTTTTATTGTAATGTTGAATGCATTTTTAGATTGTTGTAATCCACCTTGGAATGTATTTGAAGGAGAGGATAGAAATTGAATGAATGAATGAATGAATGAAGTGCTCACCCAGTAGTGCTAAGTGCCATTCCCACCATCAACATGCCTTGGCCTTCTCTCTAAGTCCACATGGCACACAGCAGTCACACAGTGTCCCATACGGCTTTCCCTACCTCGTGAGTTGTGGGGTGCCCTGGCTGATGTGTTTGTAGTGCTGGGAGGGCATCATTGAGTGCTGGGCAGGGGTTATGGCTGCTGTGATGGAGTGAGTTGATTGGCTGCACTGGCAGGTGTCCTCGTGAGCTCCTCGGGGCCTCATGGGTATGGCTGCTGCAGTGGAAGGGTGATTTCTTTTTGTCTCAGCGGACATCTAAGTGCTGTGCTGCGTTGTTTGCTGGTGCCTGTTTACACCTCTGTCAGAAGGTGCTCCCAGGTGGACCACCTCTCTATGAAAGTGCTATGGAATATTTTCTGCCCAAAAATACTCACAAACAAGGCGGTCAGCAGTAAGCAGTTTATTGTAGTCACGACTGCAGACGTGGAGAGAGGGCACCTTGGTGGGTGCGGCTCTCTAAAGTCTGTGGCGCAGCACAGCTCATTTTTAAGGCCCCTGCTCTGCCCTCTTGCCCACCCCTCAAGTGGACTCGAGGTTCACAATCTGACCAATCGGGCTTTTTAACTCATATCCCCTTATGATTACATCAGGGGGCTTTCCACATGCAGGCATTAGCTAGAGGCACAGGAATGTCACTTTTATTAGGAAATCAGCTAATTCTATATGTGGCACAAACATGCGTCTATATCCTGGCTACCACAGGCCTAGTTCCCTGTTCTTTCCTCCCTTTAGTTCCTCTTCTCTCTCTGTCTCATTTTCCATAGTGTGACCTTCACACTGTGA
The DNA here is from genome assembly GCF_021028975.2 of Sphaerodactylus townsendi. NCBI lineage: Eukaryota > Metazoa > Chordata > Lepidosauria > Squamata > Sphaerodactylidae > Sphaerodactylus > Sphaerodactylus townsendi. The sequence continues at coordinate 18,283,513 of NC_059430.1, forward strand.
CCTTCACACTCAAGAAATACATTTTTCCATATCAAAAGGGCTTAGGGAGTGGACTTACTCCCGCCCCACTATCTGACCGCAATGGTGCTGCTGCAGAAATTGCACCTGAGTTTCACTACTGCACACCTACAGCAGAGATGTTCCAGTGCCTGAGAGTGATGCAGTATAATCAGTCCTGACACCAATTATACTCCAATTGGCCCTTACACCAATTGGTCTGAGATATGCTGGTGTTGGGTCAGTTGGCATCTTGAGTCAATTCAGGCATCCTCCTTAGGACTGCACTCTCAAGGCTTCCACCCGGCAGCCTTGGGATAAATGATGACCATAACAACAACAACAAAAACCACGTACCCACAGAGCTAGGAGAACCCACCCTTCTAAAGGTGGGCATCCATGATTGCACTGTGGAGGGATCAGTCATTCATACAGATTTGTGGTTCCTTCCACAACCTGCGGTGGCTGAACGCTCAGAAAAAAATCAGCTTCTGCAGATATTTATTTATTAGATTTATACCCCGCCCATCCCCGAAGGGCTCCCATATCCCGTGCCAACAGAAATAAACCCACAAATGGATGAAGCAGAATATTTGTGGCTTGCGCAATGTGGGAATTCCTAGGTCTGAAGACCATGTCACCCCATCCCCTTTGCAGGGAAACAAAGCAGAAATAAAAGGCACAGTACAACTCTGGAGGGGACCTTGGAAAGCTCCTCTCTGTACCTACAGGGGTGCCAATGACCATCCCCCATGCTCCTCTGTGTTGGGTAGCTCAAGGAGATGTATGGCTTTGGAGGAGCAAATGGCTGCTGAAGCTCAGAGTTTCAGCTCTCCATGCTCTTGGCCCAGTGTTTCTGTAACCTCTATCTGTGGGTTCTGTGGGGCAGATCTTGGAATGAGTTTGCAACAACAAATTTTAAAAACAAAATAGTTTACTTTCTTAACATATAACATCACACTTCAAGGTCCTGTTCAGGTTGCATTTTCAAGTCCTTATATTTACAGTCTACTGATACTGCCAAGTCCAATTCTTCTTTGCAAGTGGGTTGGCTCCTGAAGACTCCAAGGGCTTGATGAACAGGATTCAACATGATGAAGGTTTCCAGGAGAACTCTCACCCATTACAAACACAAAAAACCCTGAAACAATAAACGCCAACATTTACAACATAGCAAAAACAAACAACTACCTTCCCACTAGTTCCCAACAACATTGCAGTTACCTTAACAAGATGTTAAGGGCTTATACAAATCAAGGTCCGAGTCTGGTAGCCTTGTCTCCTCCAAACTACATGAGCTCTGCAGCCTTCTCCTGCTTTCAGTCTCCACCCCTTTCTGGGTCAACCCATTCTGAGCATGGGGGTTACATTTCCACATTGTTAGGTCTTGGACCTTAAGCCAATAAACGGACTCTAGATCACTAGTGTTTATTAAAAGGCAGCAAGCACCTAGCTTGAGAAAGCCAATTCTGTTTGACCTGGCTTTCTGGGGTTCCTTTATCCTTGCCCAGTCCCCCCTCCTGCTTTCCCATAGAAAATGAAAAAAGAGTTGTGTGAAGGCACGGGGACCTCAAGGTTACAATAGTAGTAGAAGCAGCCACCTGCCTCACCTTCCCCCTCAGGCCAACAGGGGCATCCTGTTTCTCTGAGGCAGAGAAACTCCTCAGGGTCATTTGCCTAGTTACCTACAATTTAAATATCAAAACAGGTTAGAAAAGGAGGGCCAGAGAGAAAGGTCCTTCACATCTCAACCAGGTTGCATATCAAACAGGCTACATTGAAGTATGTGCCACCCAGTGGTGGGATCCAAAAATTTTAGTAAGTTTCCCATGGTGGTGGGATTCAAACAGTGGCGTAGCGCCAATAGGGCTGGGCGGGGCATGACGGGGGCGTGGCCGGCATTCCAGGGCGGGGCATTGCTGGGCAGGGCTGTGGCAAGGATGCAGCCACTGTGCCGGTCCTTGGGCAGGAAACAAATGCACGCAGGTGCAGGCTGCCACATACACCGGTGCACCTCCTGCTAGACTGCTTCAAGTTCTGCGCACTACTGCTGAGGAGCGGAGGAGGGGGCGTAACTAAGGTGAAAATCACGTGGCAAAATCACCAATTAGTCACCCCTTCTCGGCACACACAAATAATTAGTAACCTACTCTCTGGAACCTGTGAGAACCTGCTGGATCCCACCTCTGGTGCCACCTGTCAGGCTCTGGTCCTGACACACATGAAGTTCACATCTGCACCACCAGCTGCCTCTACCACCCATTTGGAGTACAGAGGTGGTTTGGAATTTTTCACATTCAAGTTTAATAAATCTGAAAAATCTCAACAACAACAAAAAGCCCAAATCCCCATCATGTCAGTATGGGGATTCGGCCTTTGGGGTTGTTGTTGTTGTTTGTTGTTATTGTTGTTTTTGACAGTGTTTGGATCAATTAACCCAAAACTTGAAAAATGGTGGGAAAATTGGTGCACACCCTCATTGGCAACACGTTAATTTTGCATGCACATACAGCCTTGGAACATGCAAATTGTGTACAGTTCTGGGCACTGCAATTCAAGAAGAACATTGACAAGCTGGAACAGGAACAGAGGGGCGCAACCAAAATGGTGAAATGGTAAAATATTAAGATATTATTGCACATTGATACTTATGTTTTTGCATTGCATTCATGTACTAGACTCTTAAGCCACTATTTCTGATGTAACTATTACTCGCAAATGTTATGTCCATTGTTTATAATTGATGAGGCAGATCTTATTCTGCTATTACTGGAACCACTTTGAGTGAGACTGTCTGCCAATTAATATGTACTCCTAAACGATACAATAAAAATGATTTGGGAAAAAAAGGTAAAAGGTCTGGAATCCATGCCCTACGAGGAGAGACTTGGGGAGCTGGGTATGTTCAGTTTGGTGAAGAGAAGGTTAAGAGGTGACATGATAGACATGTTTAGATATTGGAAGGGATGTCATGTTGGTGAGGGAGCAAGCTTGTTTTCTGCTGCTCCAGAGATTTAGGACCAGGAGTAATGGATTTAAGGTGAAGGAAAAGAGATTCCACCTAAACATCAGGAAAAACTTCCTGATTGTCAGGGCTGTCTGATAGTGGAATGCACTGCCTCAGAGTGTGGTGGAATCTCCTTCTTTGGGAGGTTTTAAAGAGAGGCTGGATGGCCATCTGTCAGAAGTGTTTTGATTATGTGTTCCTGCCTTGCAGGGGGTTGGACTTGATGGCCCTTGGGGTCTCTTCCAATTCTATGATTCTGTGAAATTGGCCACTGGATTTTTCAGGGTGCTGGTTTGTACATACTGAAGCAAACATACATCTGGAGCACTGTGGGTTGTACATGCTTCTGTGACAGGTAGTTGCCAAGTTCCTGGTACACGCGTAACATCTGAGAAAGGCCGTCAGCTCTGGATGATATGTGAAGATGAACAATTGAAGGCCGGCCGGCACAGCTTGTGATCTGCCAGCGTTTAAACTGAAACTGCTTGTACAATTTTTCACTTTATGCCATTGTCACCCTTACCTGAATGGCTCAGGTTAGCCTGCTCTCATCAGCTCTAAGAAGTGAAGCAAAAAAGGCCCCTTCCGCACATGCAGAATAATGCACATTCAATCCACTTTCACAATTGTTTGCAAGTGGATTTTGCTATTCTGCACAGTAAAATCCAGCTTCAAAGTGCATTGAAAGAGGATTGAAAGTGCATTATTCTGCGTGTGTGGAAGGGGTCAAAGTCAGTCCTGGTTAGCACTTGGATGGGAGACCACCAACAGAGTTCAGGTAATGGCAAACCACCTCTGTTCATCTCTTCCCTTGAAAACCCTACTGCATAGGTGTCAAACTCGCAGCCCTCCAGATGTTATGGACTACAGTTCCCATCATCCCCTGCCAGCATCATGCTGGCAGGGGATGATGAGAACTGTAGTCCATAACATCTGGAGGGCCACGAGTTTGACACCTGTGCCCTACTGGGTTGCTATAAGTCAGATGCGAATTGTCATCGTGTTCCACCGCCAGTCATGTGAGGCCTACAAACACATTCTTCTTTGACTTGGTAGGGGTCATATCACCTTTCATCTTTGTAGCACCTCCACCTGTATCTGAGAACAGTCACGAAAAGAGATCCATGCAGAGGTATTCATGCTAACTTGTCACCAGAGTCTAAAAGCGCCATGCATAAATTCCTAGGTGGCCCCCGATTAGTTACTGTATATTTCCAGAGAAAACAAGATGCTTTATTACTTCATTATTTGTTATTTATAAAGCTGCGCCGCTCCCTTCCAGTGATTCATGTAAGATGATTGTCCGTCTGACTCTGGCAGTTCTCCCATTACACTATGTTAACATATTTCAATATGTAATCAATTTGCCTTGCTGGATGCGGTTCGAATGCAGTTCCATTACTTGCATCGTATTTATTTTGGGCGATGGGTTGTCTGTCTTAGTCACCACATCTGCCCCCATTTTTTTTTCCACGTTTGCCATTTTAGGATAAAATACTTAAAAGATTTGCATTTAAAAAATGAACGGAAAGGATCGGACCGCCTCCAGACAAAAACAAGTAATTATGCCATTTGTATTGCAAAGCAAGAGAGGCTGTAAAACATCAGCATACTTTAAAGGAGGGGGGTGGGGAGAGGAAAGGGAAGATTGATTCTCTTTGGCGACGGTATATTACGTGTGAAATGACACGCACAGTAGGGGCAACAAACCAGCTCAGATGGTACGTAAGTTCCAAGCAATCATAAGCAGAGAGAAGCACAGGTCTCCTGTCCTCCGTGGCTTAATCAAGAACTCAATTAGCTTTTCATCTTTTGCTTTTTAGCTTTTGCTTTTATAACAACAAGTTTTCAAAGAATGGGATTTCTTTGTGATTTTGGTCAGAAGTAATGGATGCCATGACCTAAAACAGGGAACGCGATACATGTTGTTTTCTTTGGGTGGCTTTTAAGGAGGTTTCCTGTGTGGATCTGAGGAGGAAGTCACTTTGAAGGTGGGGTGGTGAGGAAAACAGAATCTGGGCAGGAGGGCTGCCAAGTCTTGGCTGAGACATTCCTTGAGATTCGAGGATGGAGCTCAGGGAGGGGGAGATTGGGGGGGGGGACACTCAATGGGCCATGACACCATAGAGCAGTGGTTCTCAGCCTTCCTAATGTCGTGACCCTTTAATACAGTTCCTCATGTTGTGGTGACCCCCAACCCTAACGTTTATCCATGTTACAGATGGAGAACACTGATGCAGAGAGTCTTAGGCGACCCCTGTGAAAGGGTCGTTCGACCCCGAAAAGGGTCATGACCCCCAGGTTGAGAACCACTGCCATAGAGGCTGCTCTTCAAAACAGCCATTTTCCTTCAGGGAAACTGATCTCTGTAGTCAGGAGAGCAATTATAATTCTGGGAGACCAGCAGATCCCACCTACTTGCTTACCTCCAGATGGTGGCTGGAGATGGCCCACGATTACAATTGATCTCCGGTCGACAGAGATCTGTTCACCTGGAGAAAATAGCCGCTTTGGAAGGTGGACTCTGTGGCATCAAAGTCCCTCCCCTAACCACTTCAGAGTTCACTCCCAAAATCTCCAAGTATTTCCCAACCCAGAGCTGGCAACCCTATTGGCAAACCTACAAGTGAACTCTATGGACAAAGCAGCTTCTACTGTAGAGTTTTTGCCCAAATACCAGTGTGTCTCATATGTTGTTTGTGATGTGATGGCATCAGTCCCAGGGATGGTGTCAAAACATTGACAGCACCACGGCCTAGGCTTTGATTTGTAGCTGATAAGATCTGAATGGCACCAGGAGGGAGGGGGGCAGAAAACTAGGGGGTCCCCCACCCTCGTGCGGACCTAGCAACCCAATTTCCCCCCCTCCAATTTCTTCCCTGCCTATTTGTGAAATGCTAGCAGGGAATGAGGAGATCAACAGGTCCCCCTAACTAAGCTACAGTTTCTCCTAGGGTTGGGAAGTTCTTAGAGATGCCACGGAGTCCCACCTCCAAAGCAGCCATTTTGTTCAGAGGAAGTGATCTCAGTAGTCTGGAAATCAGCTGTAATTCTGGGAGATCTCTAGGCCCACTTTGAAGTTGGAAACCCCAGTTTCTGTGGAAAATATCAGGGTTTGAACATCACATCTTTAGGAATCAAAGGATGTGCTGAGCCTATTCACTTTCTGGTATCTTTGTGAGGTGAATTCATTCTACATTGCTGACAAATAGAATGTGAGGCCTTACATGCCACAAACACGTAACTTCCAAACCAGCATTCTGGATTATATTCAGGGTGCACACATTTTTCACGGATGTGGTCTTTCCCAATCATCTCAGAGGAGCTGGGGCGGTGTGTGTTTATACAATCGTTACACCCCACGTGTGCATGCATTAGAGGCACTGGTGTGGTTTTTTCCCTATTTAGTAGATTTCCCATTTCATTAATCTTGTGATAAAAGCCCATTCAGATAACCAACAGCAGCGAGGCCTGTGATTCTTGAATATAACTAAATTAATGGTGGCGTGTTGTGTTGTGAGATAGTTTCAGGTGGGTAGCTGTGTTGGTCTGAAATAGAAAAGCAATATTCAAGTTGCCTGGAGATTAGCTGTAATCCCAGAAGATCTCCACCTATTACCTACAAGTTGGTAACCCTACCTGTATCCCATATTAGGGGAGGGGGGGGGATCTAGTTGAAACTGAAAGCATCCTGTCTCTTGCTGACTTGCTTAAGAAATTCTGGCTATGGACATTGTCCCAAATTTAACATAACAATAACAGCAGTATTACACTCACAAACACACAAAGAAGCAGGTTTCAAGTGCGTAGCCATGTCGTTTCTCCAAGAGAAGAGCAAGTTTAGAATCCCTTGGCACCTGAAAGACAAACAAGATTTGCAGGGTATACGCTTTCAAGAATCGGAACTCTTTGGGTCAGATACCTGGTAGCGTTGAGTCTTGAAAGCTTGTATTCTGGGAATCTTGTTGGCCTTTCAAATCTTACACAATAAGAATCCTTTACAGGGAACAAACCTATTCTTCCAGATAGAAGAGGCATTTCCTACTCAGGCGGATTCCACACGGGCAGGGGCAACGGCATTCACCCAGCAGAGCTCCGCAGGGAAAGGGAGGCACACCCACGCTGCCCTCCGACCTCTTGGGGGGGTCAAAGGGCAGCGTGGCGTGCCTCAATGTCCCTGTGGAGCTCTGCAGGGAGAGATAGTATCAACCAATCAGAGCTAGTGCTCTTGTACATTTCCACTAGGTATATCTTTTTTCAGGGTGTGTGTGTGTGTGTGTTGTATTGTTATTTCCCAGGAATATTTACTACTTCTGCTACTACTTCTGCTACTACTACTATTGTTACTGTTTTACAATTTAAAACATTCTTATGCTGTCTTTCTATCTGATCAGGGTCCACAAGGCAGCAAATATAAAAGAGCATTAAAACATTTGAGCATTACAGCATTACTGGTTGTGGTGGGTTTTCCGGGCTGTGTGGCCATGGTCTGGTGGATCTTGTTCCTAATGTTTCGCCTGCATCTGTGGCTGGCATCTTCAGAGGTGTATCACAGAGGGAAGTTAGTTACACACTGTGTCCAGTGCGAAGGGAATGTTTTAGTGGGGTATAAATTGTCATGACCCCAGGTGGGGAACCAATTAGTAAGTGTTTTGGTGGAACTTGCAATGCAAAGGTGTGGTTGATAGTATAGTATTGCAGGTGGGGTTTTTCAGTCCAGGGAGTGATTCACATTTGCATTCCCTGCAGCAGCAACAGTATTGGTGAGTGCAAATCCTGTGTTTGGGTGGAGTCCATTGTCCATGAACTTAGCATGTCCTTGGCTTTTGCTTCTGGTGTTTTTAAGTACTGGTAGCCAAGCTTTGTTAATTCTCAGAGTCTCTTCTTTCTTGTTGAAGTTGTCTTGGTGCATTACAGCATTAGTTAATTGTGCCATAAAAACTTCACATGGATTAAGAATCCAGCAGAAGTTCATATTACAGCCCAGACATATCTGATTGTATCCCTTGAGACATCTTTAAAAGGGAGCAAAATGAATCAAACAGGTAGACACTTTGGGGGGGGGGCAGTATGAAAAGTTGCATTTATATTGTAATTCAAATTGAATTTTGTGGCTGTTCAGCATTTTAACGCAGCACCCATGTGAAATCCAAACAGTCATGAATAGCCAGTTACAGAAACTAAGAGGAAACTAACTTGGCACATTTATTAATGAAAATATTCAGAAAATCAATTTTTCAACAATCCACGGCCAAGTCTAATCTTGAATAAGGAGGACTTTAGGATTTAGCCAATAGTTTTAAATTGCAGAAGTGCCTTCTCTGTTTGCCAAAGGTCTTGCGTGAATATGAATAACTGTGATTCAATCCCATTTCTGTCTAACGATTTTATTGATATTTGCCTTGCTAGCATCTAGTTTGAATTAAGCTTTTGGGGGGCCTTTTATTTCCTTTGCAGCAAACTTTGCATTTGGGATGGACGGCCCGTTCTTCTGTTGGCATAAGGAGATTTTCATTGATCATTTTGCTTAATGTATTCACCCTTTTTCTCCGACTTCCCCTCCCATGTAAAACCTTCTGCAACATCGCCAAAGATTTATTGTCAATGATTTATTAAAATGTAATCCGGAGGTTCGTCTGTATCATAAAATGAAATCTGCAGGCTATCTTGGTTGAAATGTGCAACCTACTTTGTCAAAGAAAACAAATGATTAAGGCTTCATTAGGGTGGGTGGGATTTGATAATGAAACAGAAAATGGCTAATATGACCCCCATTCCAAACCCCCAAAGTATAAGGATACTTATGGAGCAAAGCAATACACTGGTTAATTGTCTTTTTGGGGGTGCAATTCTGCTTAATTGTTACTTTCTCCCTCCCTCTGCCTTCTGTACGTTAATTTGCATTACCCAATCTTGTTTAATTTTTCCCTAGGAAAGGTTTCCGCTTGCCCTAGCAATATTATAGTTGCTAATTCAATTACACTGAAATAGTTTAATAGAAAATATAATTGCTTATTCATACAGAATACCCATTAAGGAAGTGCAAAGGCTTTTACCTCCGGGTAAATGCATATTAGTACTTCGGAGACTCGAATGGGAATGCCGCAGAAGAGGTGGTGCCGGCTGATCTTTAATTGTTCATCACCTGCCTCCCAAATAATATGAATGGACCCAAACTAAATGACCACTCATTACAAGTTTCAATTTAAGGAGCCTGGCTGGGGTCAGCAGATTGCTTATGCTGATCGCAATGATTTGGAGTTGTGATTACCATAAGCAATTTAAATTTTATCGATCCCCCCTTCTGAAAGTTGTAATTGAGCATAGATGCTCGGGCCTGTGGCTCTCCAAACTAAATTGTACTCTGAAGCCCTTGCTGGATTACTGCGAGGATCAATAAGCAGTCAGTCACGTTAACAATGAAATAGCTCCATTAACATACAGCACTATTGGTGAAACTTTATTTAGGAAGGGTGTTGCGTTGGCTTCATTGTTTTATCAATGAATCTCTGTTGTAGGGGGCAGAAGTATGGCTTTTGTTTGTTTAATGAATTCGTGCTTGTCTCCTCCTCCTTAAATATAATCTTCAGGTCCACCTTTGTGGACAGGGGGCGGGTAAAGAATGGCCCCACTGCCTGGCATCGAGGTCTGCTCCTTCTCCTGCTTTGGAAATAATTCAGGGCTTCTGATGCAAACTATGCCATTAAAAGTTTGCTCTAATTCTGCTCGCTCCTCTGAAGAACCATTGATTTCACTGGGGCTGCAATTTATGTGATTTTTCGGCAAGCCAATAGTACATTGGTCACTCATATATCATTTGGTGGGCCTGCTGCCTCTGCACATCTCAGGCTTTGCGGAAGGTTCCATGCTGACCACAAGACAAGAGGCCTGTGCCATTGTGGTGGTCTCCGGAACATACCAAGGGAAGTGAAAGGGAAAAACAGAAGAGTTCTAGTTAAACAAGTGGGGTTTTTTTGAGTGGTGGATGAACACCCACCACCCATGCGCCATCCAAAAACACTAATTTTTTACATTTTTATTTTATTTTATTAGAATTGATACCTGCCCTACCCTGGCCAAGGTGCTTATATGCATTGGTGGGATTCGAAAATTTTAACCACCGGTTCCCCACTCCCCGCCCCCCCTGGTGCATGCTCCCCGCCGTCCACATACCTGGCAGCTGTACTGAGCCGCCCATCCAATGTTGGGTGGGGGGAGGTGAGGGAAGGCAGCAGCTGTGGGGGGCCAGCTGCGGGGGGGGGCTGCTGCTGATCAGGCTACATGCCTCTGGGCCAGCGGTGCAGCCTTCACTTCGAGGGAGGCCTGCTGGAGCACCTGAAGCGAAGGCTGTGCCGCCGATCCAGAGGCTTGGCCGCCCTGGTGGGATTCTAGCTGGTTAGCTACTGGTTCAGGAGAACTGGTGTTAACCGGCTGAATCCCACCTCTGCTTATATCACCATGCAATAACATTTGTCAAATAATTAGCACAATTAAAATTTGAACTTTAAAACACTATAAAACAATATCAGTGGTGGATATGTACCACCCTAAACAGTGGTGGTATCCAAAAATTTTAGTAACAGGTTCCCATGGTGGTGGGATTCAAACAGTGGCGTAGCTGTAAGGATCTCAGTCGTTCTTGTTTCCCTTACAGCCTAACCTGACCTTGAAGGAGATTCTTTTGGCCGGGCGTCCGGCCAGGACCTGCACCAACCTTGTGAGAATGCTTATCTCGCTGTTGCATAGTAGAATTCCATTCTCATGAGAACGGGGCAGGGGGGATGGGTTAGTCAGCATTATAACCTGTTGTTTGAGCGGGGATGCTCATTCCTGCCATGTCGTGTGTGTGTGCTTTCCAGGATGTCTGAATAAACGGACTTATAATCAAAAGCCTTTTTATTTCTGCTCTTTGGAATTCCTAACAGTAGCGCCAATGGAAGGGCTGGAAACCGCGACAGGGCGTGACTGGCGAAGACATTCGAAGGCGAGGGCATTTCTGGGCGGGGCTGTGGCAAGGACGCAGCTGCTGCGCCGGTCCTTGGGCAGGAAACGAATGCACGTAGGCGCAGGCTGCCACGCTCGCCAGTGCACCTCCTGCTAGACTGCTTCAAGTTCTGCGCGCCACTGCTGAGAGGAGGGGCATAACTAAGGCAAAAATCATGTGGCAAAATCACCAATTAGTAACCCCCTCTCAGCACACACAAATAATTAGTAACCTACTCTCGGGAACCTGTGAGAACCTGCTGGATCTCACCTCTGCCCCTAAACCCCCACCTAGCCTAAACCATGTATCATATCATCCTCATCCCATTTGCATACCAGTCCTCAACTATTAGGATGAAGATGGAGAAGGGAAAGTCAGGAGGCTAGTAAGTTGGAATGGACCCATGGCTGCCTCCGTCAAAGGCCCGGTGGAACATCTCCATCCTATCGGCAAGGGTTTTGGGAAACGTTTCTGTTGAACCCTCAAACATGTTCAGTACCCAAAGGAAGTGGTGGCAGCTTGGAAGGGTCTCAGCAGGAGTTTTTGCACTTGTGACCTCCTTCCAGGTGAGTGACCATACCCTTCAGCAATCTTTATGCTAATGCACAGCCCCCCCACCCGAACTTGCCACGCTCTGACTGCCTGGAATCCTAAACCTGGTAAATGGTGACTTTCTGTCTCCTTTCGCAGTCCGTGTGAAGGAGATCGCTGCACAGTGGGCTCCTTCCGGGTTTTTCCGCTCCTCCTCGCCTTCCGCCTCCCAACCGATAGCAGGTCCTTCCTTCTTTGGGCCAGCAGAGCAGCCCAAATGGCTTTAAAAAAGAGGGAAAGTGAAAAGGCAGCAGGCAACACGGAAAGCAGGAAGTGGAAGGCAGTGAAAATTGTGACTAGCTCAACTGGGGGATGTTTTGCAGCAAAAGTATCCGCTGTTTGAATGGAAAACTGTGGGGAAAAACCACAGTGCTGCTGCTTATTCTCTCGATTGGTGTGGGTGAGTGGTGGCTGCATTTGTGCAGCCGACTCACAGCAGCCCTTGCAAAAGGCTTTCGAGGCAAGTGACGAGCAGAGGTGGTTTGCCATTGTCTTCCTTGGTCGTTCCCCCATCCAAGTACCAACCGTGCTTTGCTTCAGAGATCTGTCAAGATCAGAATATGCCGTACCAGCTCACATCCCCCATTTGTGCTGCAGTACATACAAAAATGCATTAAGTGCTGGCCGATCCAACTGAGACGTTTAGGAAGGGAAGCAAATTGCCTTGGAAACACCGTTTATTTTGATGGAGATCGGTTTTGCGGCCCTGTCTAAATTTACTACACTGGATGGACATTGCTCAGAGGCGCTCTCAAGTCATATTTCTTTAGCATATTTTTATGCCATTCTTCCTCCACAAAGCTCTGGGCCGAATGCATGATTATTTCCTTCTGCATTTTGTCTTTGCAGTGACCCTATGAGATAGGTTAGGGCAGGGGTCTGCAACCTCTCCAGATGTTCATGGATTACAAATCCCATCAGTCGCTGCCAGCATGGCCAATTTGGACATGCTGGCAGGGGCTGATGGGAATTGTAGTCCACGAACATCTGGAGAGCCGCAGGTTGCAGACCCCTGGGTTAGGGAGCGTGAGAATGACTGTCCTTGGAATAGGTTGTCAGCCATTGGCCTGTAACTGGTGAGAGAGGGAGCGGCAGAGATGGAGGAAGTGACATCATCACCAGAAAATGGCATCCCCACATGAGTGTGACACTCTAGGATTCTTCCAAAACTGTCGTCCTGAGATCATGACCTCACTCCCAGATGTGTCAGAGGTGAGATCACACTATCAGTGTATTAGAAGTTCACATGTGGTGTCGGTCAGAACAGGCACACGGGGCAGGGGATTTGATCACTGAAAATCAACATGGGTTTCTCAAAAACAAGTCACGCTAGACTGATCTCTGCCATGTCAAAGAGGGAGCAAGCTTGTTTTCTGCTGCCTCAGAGACTAGGACACAGAGTAATGGATTCAAGGTGCAGGAAAGCGATTCCACCTAAACATTAGGAAGAACTTCCTGTCAGTAAGGGCTGTTCGACAGTGGAATTCACTGCCTCGGAGAGCAATGGAGTCTCCTTCTTTGGAGGTTTTTAAAGAGAGGCTCGATGGGCATCTGTCAGGAGTGCTTTGATTGTGTGTTCCTGAATGGCAGGGGGTTGGACTTGATGGCCCTTACGGTCTCTTCCAACTTTATGATTCTATGATTTCACTTCTCTATTGGCCTCACTCAGCAGACTTAATGCATAGGGAGGATTTAAACTAGGGTCTCCCCATTCAACCCAACACTGCTACACTGTACTGGCTCAATATTATTCATATTCAGGGTTTTGTGCACAGCATGTTAAAAAAAATGTGGTGCCCAGCTTTAAAAAAAAATTCAGCATCCAGAAAAGATGAAGAGATCATCCGTAACTGTTCTTATTTTACATAAACGGGCAGTATTTCTTTTTGGAAGAATTTGTTCTGCTAGGGAAGAACAAGAATTTGTGAAAACCTTATCCTCACCTACTGGAAATTTTGTTTGGCCCTCTCCGCACACACAAGGCGACTCAGGTTCGACATTTCTCAAGTGTTCGCGGAAATCTGCTACCTGAGCTTCGACCTCGACTCCGTTTCTCCGCAAGACATTGGCAGCTGGACTCGTGTCTCCGAGCCGAGTTCAGAGGGCGAGGACCACCCCTCTCCGGCGCTGCGTCCCGGATTAGGTTGCTGAGTTGCCTTGAGCTCAACTCTGCCTGTTACTTCAGTTTTTTTTGTTAAGCTATCGCCGCCGCCACCACGAGTCTCCCGTTCTGCGCATGGGCGAAATACTGCCCTGTGATTGACCGGCTGGCAGAGGCGAGGCGAGGGAGATTCCGCACTCTGCCGGCTTCGGCTTGAGTGCAACCCGAGTTTGCCAGTCGACTCAACTTCCCAGTCGAGCTTGAAAATTTAACGGCGAGAGGGGGGTGAGTCGAGTCAGACACGAGTCCGACGCTACAGCTGTGCGGAGTACCCGGGTTGGACCCAAGTCGATCTAAGGTCGAATCCTACAGTGCGGAAGGGTCCTCTGAGTCAGCAACTACTGGTCACATACTTCAATTACATCTCCTTAAGGACTCGACTAGAGTCCCCAGCACAGTATCCTGGGATGCTACGACACCCACTGGCAGAGGCGTAGCACCAACGGGACAGGTGGGGCACAACACCCTGGGTGGAGCTGCGGCGGAGGCGTGGCCAGGCTGTGGAGGAGGCGTGGGGGGGCGTTCCGGGGCGTTGCGTGCGGCACTTCAGCAGGGAGCAGGGGGCGTTTCCCCTCACTCCGCCTCTGCCCACTGTGCTCACTTTCCTTGTGCTCACCCATTGTTTTTAGAAAGTGCGGGTGGCTAAGTGAGGCTCTTGTCCAGCAGGGCTTCTGATTGGCCGGGCAGATTAAAATAACATTTCAGTTTCATCTGCCATCACAGTGCTGGTTTTGTTCTCTGTCAAACCTCTTTCCTAGTTTCCCCCCCAAAAAATTACCCTTTGTCTTTCCTGCATGTGGACTTCCTCTGTGCGCATGGTTCCTCTGTTGTTGTGCACAGCGGCCATTTTGTTGTTGTGAGAGAATTCAAAAGGTGCCCCCAGGTTCAAAAGGATTGGGGGGGCCCTGGGATAAAACACTTCCTTTCTGAATAAAACCAACAGAGATTTCCGGGAATATTTTATGATGACTCTCTCGCTCTGTGACTTTCCTGCTCTCTCACAGAGTAGAGGCACGAGCCCCACATATACTGAGCTATGCAGAGGCAAAACAATTCCTTTCATGTTCTTGAGATTTCCTCCTTCTTTTAATCCAGATTGTGAAATGTTTAGGTCATTTCTAAATGGAACAGTCACCCAATGGAGGGGGGAAAGGAGGAGGGAACACAGACACGGGCACAAAAGCCTTCCCTGGAAGTCCTTTTACACTAAAAAACAATTAAGTTTTGAGATCCATTTAATTTTTACTTGTTTTAAGCCCCGTCATAAACATCTGCCATCTGGTGCAAAAATTGCCTCGTATGGCAGGTGGAGATTTATTTTAAAGTTCTTTGTCTTTGATACGTTTCCCTGCTGCATTTTCCGGCAGAGCAATTTAAACTTGCAGGTATTTAAATAGCCATTTATTGCTATAATGGAAAAGTACAGTTAAAAAGACACACTCTGTATAACTGCTGTCATTCACCATAGGAACGTGCTACTTTCAATAATGGTACGAACCAGCTGTCTGTCGCTTGCCAGCCCCCTAGGTTTCATTGTGCCCGGTGCTTTGGTCTTTGAAAGGAACTATAGGGACTTCAGTACTCAATGAGACCTGTTATCGTATGCCAATTATAGGATGCTTTGCTGAAAAAGAAGAGCCAGGCTGGGTGACCCCAGTACAGTGCGTATGAAGTAAGTTAGTCATATTTCTGAATGCCCATTTTGGGTCAAAATGTTTCATATCACAGCTGTGACATTAGCAGAAGAAGAATTTGGATTTATACCCCACCTTTCTCTCCTGTAAGGAAACTCAGGGTGGCCGACAAGCTTCTTTCCCTTCCTCTCCCCACAACAGACACCTTGTAAGGTAAGTGAGGCTGAGAGTCCTGAGAGAACTGTGACTAGGCCAAGGTCACGCAGCAGGAATGTAGGAGTGCGGAAACACATCTGGTTCACCAGATAAGCCTCAGCCACTCAGGTGGAGGAGTGGGGAATCAAACCCAGTTCTCCAGATTAGAATCTACCTGCTCTTAACTACTACACCACGCTGGCTTAAATGCCTTCAGATCTCTGGCTCTACTTCCTCAGGCACTGCTTGTTTTTTGCCACCATCAGGCTGTGTGGCTGTGGTCTGGTCATGTTTGGTCCGAATGTTGTGCCCACATCTATGGCTGGCATCTTCAGAGGCATGTCACAGGGAGATGCCTTCCACACGGGCCAATAAACACGGTTTTAGTATGGTAAAAAAACAGTTTTGGAGGGAACTTCGCACAGATCCCACTTCTAAAACGAGTCTGCCCTGTGTTATTTTCCGCAAACTGGGCTTTTTGAGTATCGTGCTACTAGCAGGTCTTTTAAAAAATCTTGGGTTGCAGCCACTCGCAAGAAAACAGTTGGACAGGAGGCGCTTTATTCACCTCCTTTTTCCTGTTTCAAAATTTTGCGGCCTAGATCTGCATAGCTACGCAGGTGCAGAGGGTAATTTCGTGAGACATCAGCATGGCTGTGCGGGTTCACGTCTGCATAACTATGCATCAGTGGGAAGTGAATTAAAAAAAACAGACGTGCCTCCATGCAAAGGCGCGGCAGCAACGCGGATTGTTTCCGTGGGCTCCAATTGCCGCGTGTGTAACCCCATGCTCAGAATGGGTTGACCCAGAAAGGGGTGGAGACTCAAAGCAGCAGGAGGCTGTAGAGCTCATGTAGTTTGGAGGAGACAAGGCTACCAGACTCAGACCTTGGTTTGTATAAGCCCTTAACACCTTGTTAAGGTAACTGCAATGTTGTTGGGAACTAGTGGGAAGGTAGATGTTTATTTTTGCTATGTTGTAAATGTTGGAGTTTATTGTTTCAGGGTTTTTTTTTTTGTTATGGGTGAGAGTTCTCCTGGAAACCTTCATCATGTTGAATCCTGTTCATCAAGCCCTTGGAGTCTTCAGGAGCCAACCCACTTGCAAAGAAGAACTGGACTTGGTAGTATCAGTAGACTGTCAATATAAGGACTTGAAAATGCAACCTGAACAGGACCTTGAAGCGTGATGTTAAATGTGGATGTTATATGTTAAGAAAGTAAACCATTTTGTGTTTTTTAAAATTTGTTGTTGCAAACTCATTCCAAGTTCTGCCCCACAGAACCCACAGATAGAGGTTACAACGTGCACAGATGCATGTGAATGCAAAAACAGGAAAATGGCTTACTTTATCCCGTTATACATTTGCTGTGTGGAAGGGGCCTCTTGTGGCACAGACCATCTTACTGCCAGCCATGGATGTGGGCAAAATGTCAGGGGCAAAAACTAACAGACCGTGGGTGCACAGCCCGGGAAACCCACAGCAACTAGTTGATCCTGGCTGTGAAAGCCTTCAACAATCTAATGCAGGGGTAGGGAACCTGCAGCTCTCCAGATGTTCAGGAACTACAATTCCCATCAGCCCCTACCAGCATGGCCAATTGGCCATGCTGACAGAGGCTGATGGGAATTGCAGTTCCTGAACATCTGGAGAGCCGCAGGTTCCCTACCCCTGATCTAATGTATGTTCAGCTTGGTGAAGTTTGTGCTTTCAGTCTGTGCTGTTCAGTCCCCACTTGTCTTCCTGGTATCTGTGGCGGTGGTGGAAAGGACCAACAAGTCTCAGCCATGATGATCCCAGAGGGATTACAAGGCAACAGATGAGCAGAGATGGTTAGTCATTGCCTGCCTCTATGACCTTGGACTTCCTTGGTGGCCTCCCATCCAAGTACTAACCATGGCCGACCCTACTTAGCTTCTGAAATCTGATGAGATCAGCTTAAATTGGATCATCCAGGTAAGGGCTCAGTCCAGGTAAATTAAATGGGGCTACAGTGTGTTAGCCATGCTTGTGTACCAGCCATTGTGTACCAGTTCCCTGTCTAGCCAGGTAGTCCAGCTGATCTTGCGGGGGGTGGGGGCGGGGGAGCAGCAAAAAAGCTGTTAGCCATTCTCATCCCTATATAATTTTACAGTGTGGGACTCTTTGGCCTTTTCAGAATAATATGATGTGATTAGTAAGATGATATGATTGTTTAAGTACATTGTTAATTAGAGGAAGAAAAATTGGATTTATATCCCCCCTTTCTGTCCTATAGGAGACTCAAAGAGACTTACAAACTCCTTTCCCTTCCTCCCTCACAACAAACACCCTGTGAGCTGAGGGCTGAGAGAGCTCCCGTAGAGCTGTGACTAGCCCAAGGTCACCCAACTGGTGTGTGTTGAAGTGTACAGGCTAATCTGAATTCCCCAGATAAGTCTCCACAGCTCAGGCAGCAGAGCAGAGAATCAAACCTGATTCCTCCAGATTAGAGTACACCTGCTCTTAACCACTACGCCACTGCTGCTCCTCCTCCCATGTTAGTTAGATCCTCCCATGCTATGTAGCATATCGGACAACAAGTGTTCTCCAGTATTTCCGGTCTGGGGCAAGTATTTCAGCCTCTTTCCATTCAATATTTAATGCCTTCATGTCTTGCTCGAATGTTTTCCTCCAGGTGTTTCGGGGGCATCCTCGTTGTCGTTTGGCACAAGGAGGTATCCACCTCACTGCCGTCTTTGGGATCTGATTGTTTTCCATGCAAAGGTCATGGCCAGCCAGTCGAAGTCTTCTGTGTGCAACGATGGTATGGAGTCTGCACAGGCCGCTCCTTTGGAGCACCTCTTCATTAGTGAATTGTACCTGAGTATTTTTACAATTAATTGCTTTGAGAAAAGGTAGGACTATAGCTTCTTACTGTAACTGCTTTGAATGCTGGAAGTTTCTGGCGGTATAAACATCGCCTCCTCATTCTCCTCTTGTTATTCTTCTTCCTCCTCTGCATTTCCACAAAATGGCGTCAAGTAGTGGGAAGACCTTTTTCTTTTCGCCTGAGAACCTACCAATCAGAGTAGACCAGACCGAGCTAGTTGAGCCAATGATCTAACTGGGCATAAGGTGTTCTTATAAACTACAAAAGCGGGTCTAAATTGCTCAGCTGGTGGACAACTGCTTATTGAAAGCCGGTTGCCTTCAGCAGCGGACTCCAACCAGACAGGGTTGGAACGTGGAGCTGACTTCACAACATCCCAAAACAAAGCCCCCTCCCTTGTCCAGATCATCATAACATGTAGCCTTCCACGAGGACAGGGACGCAACAATCTGAAGTGATTTCATCAGGAGTTCTTTTCCGCCGAGCTAGCCACCTGCTCGAAAGCTCGCAAATTATCTCACTTCTGGATTCAGCGGAGAACCCACAACAAGGAGAGGAGATGGCAGACCAAGGAATCTGAAAGAAGACGTTCAGCACATCTTTAATAACCATATTCAGAAAATCAGCCAGACTTACCCCCCCCCTCCCTCCCCTCTTTCAATCAAGCCAACGTACTCAACTGGATAACATCTCACGCACGTGAATTCTCTTGGCTGAGTGTTAAAGCTGCATAAAGAAGGAGCTCTAATTTGCACTGTTGTTGCTGCCCTTTCATTCGAAGTGACCATGGCCTCAGATGCGCGAGTCGGAGGAGGGCAAAGCGAGAAAGAGGGGCTGATTAGTTCTCGCTGGCTCTTTTATGCGCCTGAATACCTTAATCAAGTCCCTTCTAACTTTTCTTCAGTTGGGTTTTGCTGTCTCTCAACATGCTTTATGTGACATGAATAAAGTACAAATTGCAACACAATCTCAGCACATATTCATTCTTTGCGCGGGGGGGAAAAAATCCCGATCCTCCCCTTCGTTCCCACTTGCGTTCCTTTTGTGTTTGTTTTCGGCGACGATTGCTGTGATTGTGTTTACTGGCATGAATGTTCGAGCGAAAGCGGAGGAATATTCTCAGAAAGCAAATAGGAATTTGTTAGCATAAGTATTTGCATGGAGTTAGGGAGGTGGGGAAAAACCCTGACTCTTCATATTTTGCCTGTCCTATCCACTCATCAAATCATGGGGAAGAAACATCTGCACCACCTTTGGGGCCTGACACAAATCATGAAAACTTGTCAGGGTTTTACAAGCGCCTGCTTCATCCAGTCAAGTAAGAGTTAACTGCTGAAGTCAGATGACTAGAATCACATGCTTCTGGAAAGATCTCTCTGCTTCTTCCAGAAAAATGAGGAGAGGCCGTCACACAGGCGCAGATAGACTGCACAGACACCTAGACTAAGCCCTTGCATGCATAGTTTGTTGTTCCTATATTTAGCATAAATTCATTTGTCGTCTCGTAAAGATCTACAAAACAACTCACTCGCATCTCTGCCCTGTTATTTGCTCTGCTAATTCATTGCACTGCAACAAAGCGGTTTGACGTTTTTCAAGTTGTTTGGAACAATTCACTGCAGATAAAATCCATGTGTCTCTCAGTTCATGACTGGGAGGAGGGGGGTTTGCTGGAAAATCATTATTTGCCCCTTCCGCACATGCAGAATAATGCACTTTCAATCCACTTTCAATGCACTTTGCAGCTGGATGTTACTGTGCGGAATTGCAAAATCCACTTGCAAACAATTGTGAAAGTGGATTGAAAGTGCATTATTCTGCATGTGCAGAAGGGGCTATTGTGTTTTTGGTTTCTCAGGGCTAAGATCAAGCAGACATTGGATGCTCATTGTACTTTCTCACAAGTTACAGGATCCACCAGGGAATATTCAAGAACTGTTCATGCTCTTTGCTGGGCCAGTGATATTTTCCCGATGGTGGAGGAAAATGGCCTCACTTTTATCATGCACATAACACACGAGGTGGAGGCCAACTATGTTGAGAATCTACCAAAGTGGTCTACATTGAGCATATTCCCATTATGAAATGTGAATTGTTGTCCTGCTGCATCTAAGAAATGGGTCTGTAGACAAGGAAAAAACAGTAGTTACCTCAGATCATCCTACTGAAAAAAAACTTGGTTTCTCAACTTCATAGTTTGACTGCTTCTTTTCTCTAATCACTGTGAGAAGACATCCTGGAGACCCAGTAGAGACCTAAGAGATGTCAAACCTGCGGCCCTCCAGATGTTCATGGACTACAATTCCCATCAGCCCTTGCCAGTATAGCCAATGCTCATGTTGGGAGGGATTGATGGGATTTCTTTTAAGTAGTTGTCCTTGTTAGGTGGTTATTTTTGTATGTATGTGATATTTATGTGGTCTTTGATGTTATGTATATGTATTTGTTTGTCAATAAAGCATTTTTTTTAAAAAATCTTATCTTCTCCAGACTAAACATACCTGGCTCCCTAAGCTACTCCTTATAGGGCATGGAATATGACCTTCAACCATTTTGGTCACCCTCCTGTGAACCCATTCCAGCTAGTCAATATCCTTCCTGAATTGCAGCACCCAGAACTGGACACAGTATTCCAAGTGTGACCAATGCAGAATAGAGTGGTACTATTGCATCCCTCTATCTGGACACTATGCTCCTATTGATGCAGCCCAGAATTGCATTGGCTTTCTTGGCTGCCGCATCACATGGCTGACTCATGCTCAGTTTGTGGCCTACCTTTCAAGGCAAGAGAGGTTCAGAGGGAGACTGTGCAGGCAGTTGCCACTTGTGGATGGAATGCGCTGGAGACGGTGAGAGGTGGATTGATAACCTACGTATTCCAGGATCATTTGGGTGAGAACTCTTAAATGAAAAGACAATTGTACAATTAACAACTGAATTTTATTAACAATAAGACCATGAAAAGAGGAATATATTTTAAGCAATGAGCATATGCACACAAAGCCAAGGTGACCAGACGTCCCGCTTTTGGTGGGACAGTCCCGCCTTAAACCAATTTGTCCCGCGTCCCGCAGGGTTTATTAACTGTCCCAATTTTTGGAAGGCTGCCGCACTGCCTTCTGGGGTGCTCCCCTGTGACAGGGCGGGAAACAGGGGATCACCCCAGAAGGCAGTGCGGCAGCTTCCTGCTCACGCGGCCACAGGAGCGCACTGCCTTTTGGGGTGCTCCCCGGTTTCCTGCCCTGTCACAGGGCGGGAAACCGGGGAGCGCCCCAAAAGGCAGTATGCTCCTGCGGCCCCGCACGTGCCTGGGTCCCGGTTTAAAAAGGTGACAATCTGGTCACCTTACCCAAAGCATACAAGAGCTGGCTTAGAGAAGGGAAGTTGGATAGGGTTTCAGGGATGGGCGATAGAAGAGACATCCAGGGCTGAAGAGGAAAATGACCAGTGTTTCCAAAAGCAAAAGGAAGAGCCCGCAAATTAGTGTGGGTATCGCATGGATCCAGAACACACATGCACACCCACACACAATGAACGGCCAAAGGACCGGAGACAAAGAACTGCATGGTTTTCTGGGGTTCCAACCAAAAGATAGGAGGGGCTTGATGAGTCATCAGGTTCCAAGCGAATTCTCCTGAATACCTATTGAGTGATGAGATGGGCGCAGAAAGGATAATTAATAGTCTGCTCGGGAGCACTGAATAAATCACCATCCCGTGACACAGTGGAGATTAGCTAGCTCCATTCTCCAGCCAGGCAGGGGAAATGTTCAGCTGCCAGCCTCCTTCCTACCCAAGCTTGACAAGCAAGATGGATCCCAAAACTCTCTGAGAAGCATCCATGTTGTGAGGAGCAGTGTCTTGCTCTTGTGTCTTTGGCCCACATGCTTTTGTGGCACCCCTGAGCAGGAGGAGGGGGCCAACTTCTGACAGTGGGGTGCCATGGCCTGACTCTGTGCAGTGATCCTGGACTTCCTTGGAGGTCTCCCATCCAAATACAAACCAGGGCTGACTCTGCTGGACTTCCGAGATCAAGTTATTTATTTATTTATTTATTAAAATTCATTATTAGATTTAATATACCGCCCTATCCCCGGAGGGCTCAGTTAGCCTAGGCTATCCAGGTCAGGGTATCAATAAACTAGTTTAGCCCAAATATATTGTGAGAAGAAGAAGAAGAAGAAGAAGAAGAAGAAGAAGAAGAAGAAGAAGAAGAAGAAGAAGAAGAAGAAGAAGAAGAAGAAGAAGAAGAAGAAGAAGAAGAACAAGAAGAAGAAGAAGAAGAAGAGGAGGAGGAGGAGGAGGAGGAGGAGGAGGAGTTTGGATTTATATCCCCCTTTCTCTCCTGTAGGAGATTCAAAGGGGCTTACAATCTCCTTGCCCTTCCCCCCTCACAACAAACACCCTGTGAGGTAGGTGGGGCTAAGAGAGCTCCGAGAAGCTGTGACTAGCCCAAGGTCACCCAGCTGGCGTGTGTGGGAGTGCCCAGGCTAATCTGAATTCCCCAGAGAAGCCTCCACAGCTCAGGCGGCAGAGCTGGGAATCAAACCCGGTTCCTCCGGATTAGATACACGAGCTCTTAACCTCCTACGCCACTGCTGCTCCTTAAGAGTTATGAGGAGAGCAAAGAAAAATGGAAAGAAACAAAACTTCTGCACTTCTGCTGCCGTTTGGGGCATGCCGTGCCCCTAGAGCAATGGCTTTCTTCACATGCACTCGTGCTGATCCCCGACGCGCAGTATATGTTGCTTTATAAATAGTCACCTTTGAAATGGAGCATTGTTCCAAGCCAGATGGTTGGCTTGAGTTTTCGTTCTCCCTTTTTTGCTTGGCTGGTGAATATGCAGATTTTTCCGGGTTGCTTTCTATTTCCCCACAGCTCTGCCTAATATTTACATTCAAATAATGCTGATGAGGAGGCTGAAGAGGCCAGACGCGGAAAGGTAATGTAGGGCACGGCGTTTGCTTCCAAAGCCAACGTGCGCGGTAATAAAGGTGTGCTAACGAGGTATTAATCTCGTCGCCCGCCCTCCTTCCCCCTCCTGTCCGTCTTACATGAAAGCCGCTGTGATTAGAATAAAGGTGAAATGAACATAAGTATGATAAATGATAACATCCCTATGGGAGTAAATATACCACTTGGAGAGAGAGGGGGGGGGGGCTTTGCTAATCAAGCCGGGCAGTGAGCTAATGGACTCGGAGGACACCCACCTCCAAACAAGTCGGAATGTGAAAATGGTATGCTTGAGGGGTTATGGCGGTGAAGAGGGGCAGAGAGCGTGGTGGAGTGGCGTGGGGGTGCATGATAGCACAAGGGACTCTCAGAGGGTACCTTACTATACTCTGTGTCATAAAACCTGTTTTTTTTTTTAAAAAATCATCAGACAGCTGAAATGAATTTAGTGACCCAATTTAAACCAAGAGAAGTGAATCGGTTCAGTATGGGATAACTTGGCCTGCTGGTTTCTCCACCAAATTCTCCAACAAAATTGTAGGAATGATGCCAAAATTGATTTTTTAAAAATCCAATGCGATGTGGGAAGAGCTGTGAATAAAGAAGAGTTTGAATTTATACCCTGCTTTTATTTCCTATAAGAAGTCTCAAAGCGGCTTACAGACTCTTTTCCCTTCTGGAGTGCTGTGTGGTTTCCGGGCTGTATGGCTGTGTTCTTGCAGCATTCTCTCCTAACGTTTCGCCTGCATCTGTGGCTGGCATCTTCAGAGGATCAGAGGATCTTTTCCCTTCCTTTCTGCACATCAGGCACGTGGTGAGGTTCATGGGGCTGAGAGAGTTCTGAGAGAACTGTGACTGGCCCAAGGTCGCCCAGCAGGCTTCATGTTGTTATCTAGCTTAACAGGGGGAAGGATTTCTTTTGGGGTTAGCAATGGGGAAGAATAGCTCGGTTTGGCAAATACGTTGGGAAAAGAGCTTAGCTTGGTAGAGCAGTGGGGAGAGCAACTCAGCTTGGCAGAGCTTTGGGGAGATAACTCACTTGGCAGTGCTTTGGGGAGAGCAACTCAGCTTGGCAATGCTTTGGGGAGAGCAACTTACTTGGCAATGCGAGAGGAGGCTAGGTTGGGATCTTTGAGACTATGTATATGGGGAAATATGGCATGGACCGTTCTGCAGAGTAACACAAGGAGTCCAAATCAAGTTTAAAATGTTTATATGAATTTGGTTTCAAGCACACATACAGTAAGATATGGAGGCACATACATACAAGTTCCTAGAGATATAAAAAGGTGGGAAAAATAGGTTTGGATGATAGAATGGGGAGTGGGAAGCAGCAGGGTGATACGTTACCTAATGGTTCCAATGCAGCAGACGAAGAAGAAGGCAGGGACTCTATGCCAGCACAGAGATCCCGTAGAAGGATGATAACGTGTCTCACACCAACTTGACCAACGGAGGTTCAGGTTAGAAATGAGCAATGAGGTTAAGGTGAGCAGGGCTTTTATAGGGTGGATCTCTGGTTTGGCGGGAAAAGAGACCCTTCGCATTAGGTTTCGTTTCTCGCTTCTGTGCTGGGTTGCAGGGCTGAGCTAATTAGCAGCTCTATCTATTGTTCTAAACCCGGGGGATTGGTAGCCAGTTGTTCTCTTGATTACATTAGAAGCACCTTGAATAGGTGGCCAGCAGAGTAAGTCTCTGGCTATTGTAATTTTGCAGAGGCAGCGAGATTAAATCAGGGATGGGAGCACTTGGGAGGTTTTAGGAACAGCTGAAGGGGAGAAAGGTTGCATCTCAATTCAAGGCGCAGTGCACATTCACAAGTCCATTAACTGTAGCTCTGGCTTGGGTGTGGACATCAAGGGAGCAAATGAGTAGATTAACTCTCTACTGACTGTTTGCTGTTTCTAGGCTTGCTGTTAGCCTGTTTCATCCTGCTCCACACCATATATAGCTGTTAGCATCAATATAAACCAGAAATATATCTCACATATATATTATATCCGTAAAAAACCCGGATTGAATGCGTGTCCTGAGATGTGGGGTAGAAGGGGAACATAACAATGCGCAAGTGCGGGGAAACAACAGTTCACCCAATTGGAGTCAAATCTGGTTTCCCAGCCTTTTGCAACCACAGGGAGATGATTTTTAGCGGTGGGGTATGGTGTAAGGAGAGGAGTGTTAAACCTCCCTCATGCCATTTTCCAAAGTCAATTTTTTTAATGCTGGCATCATGCATGGCGTGATGTCACTTCTGTCGAGTGATGTCACATCATTGCAAGAATTGCTGGTTTAGAGCAACATGATGTCACTTCCAGTTTTTCCTGGAAGTGAACACATGGAACATCAGAGCCCTCTGCCAAGTTTCTGGCAATTTCCAGACATTGCCTAGCCACCCTACCATCGCCACATGTTCTGCAAGTGAATCCCACAAATCTGCGAATATTTTAACATAGAGCTACTTTATTTTGTTGGTGCTTAATGGTTGCTGATCTCCCTCAGCCTTCTCCTCCACTCAGCAGTCCTTTCTGACTCCAGGAAATTTTGTGTATTGTCAAAGGCTTTCACGGCCGGATTCAACTGGTTCTGGTGGGTTTTCCGGGCTGTGTGGCCGTGGTCTGGTGGATCTTGTTCCTAACATTTCGCCTGCATCTGTGGCTGGCATCTTTAGAGGTGTATCACAGAGGGAAGTCTGTTACACACTGTGCCCAGTGAGAAGGGAATGTTTAGTGCGGTATATATTGTCCATGTCCCAGAGTGGGGAACCAATCAGTAAGTGTTTGGGTGGAACTTGCTATGCAAAGATGTGGTTGATAGTATTGTATTGCGGGTGGGGTTTTTCAGTCCAGGGAGTGAATGAACTGCCTGCGATTTTGCGCCCCCCCCCCCACATGACCTTATGGGTGGCGTTCGGGGATAGGGGATACCCCCTGTCCCTCTGGCAGGTACGCCTCTGTCCTTGTATGCTCCACATATGGTCTTCATTCTGGATCCAACACACTGGTTCTACAAAAAAAAGGAGGCTGGCATAAAAGCATCCCTGCCATCCAACATGAACCTTGGACTGCGACATCACACTGCTGTCCCTTGATTTGGCTTTGTGTATTGCGTCCAGTGAAAACGTTTGTAGCGTACCTGATTGCCTCATGTAGCAAGATGGTTTGTCCAAGGGACCTCAATTTGGCACCTCGCAGCTCTGCATTAAAGTCGCTTATGTTACGGAAGTCAAAGTCAACTGCGCGTTCTTTTTGACCTCTCCTCTTAGTGTGCCATCTGTACATCTGGTATTCACATCCTATTATGCATTAATACTGCTTTTTCAATGCATAGTTTGCTTTCTGCCTTGCTGCATAAATATTTCAATATTTGTTCTCATTTGGATCTTTCTCTAGAAGTATACAAAAAACCCCCAAATCACTTGCAGTTTTCATGCCTTCATATTTAAGGCTATAGATTGTGTGCTTTTGATCGGTCTGGTAACACATCGGCCTGGGAGAGTCAACTGAACTGGTCCAATATAGGACCTGAAGATGGCCAAGAGGTCTCTAGATTTCACTTATTGTTCCAACATTCGTGGTAAGGTCCTGGAGGAGCCACAAGACTTAATCCACAAAAAAGCTCCCTAAACCTCACAGCTAATTGCCCAACCCCTCTTATCCTGAGATCCCTTTGAGAGGAATGTTAGAAACTGAATTACCCTAAATCACAGGTAACCTAATATTGGCAGATAGCCAGACTCTTCTCAAGAATCTCACAGCAGGCCCACACAATCAATACCGGGTGTTGATTGAAGACAGCATGGTGTAGTGATTAAGGGCAGATAGATTCTAATCTGGAGAACCAGGTTTGATTCCCCACTCCTCCACATGAGTGGCTGAGGCCTGTCTGGTGAACCAGATGTGTTTCCGCACTCCTACATTCCTGCTGGGTGACCTTGGGCTAGTCAGGGTTCTTCGTCACTCTCTCAGCCCCACCTACCTCACAAGGTGTCTGTTGTAGGGAGAGGAGGAAAGGAGCTTAAAAGCCACCTTGAGTCTCCTTATAGGAGAGAAAGGTGGGATATAAATCCAAACTCCTCCTCCTCCTCCTCTTCTTATTCTTCTCCTCCTTCTCCTTCTCCTTCTCCTTCTCTTTCTCTTTCTCCATCTTCATCTTCATATTCTTCATCTTCATCATCATCATCTTTGGGACGGAGAGTGCTTTGACAGAGAAAGCCTCCCAGATGAGTATCACAACCCCCTTTCTGGCCCTTTATCTGGGACTGATGAAGGACCAAGAAACCATGGGGTGGGGGGTTCTTTTAAAGCAACTGTCTCTGTGTTTCATATCAGGGTCAAGTTTTATTCCAGGGCTGGCACGTTCATTTGATTTGTCTTTCCAAAGATCAAGCGAGCAAACGAAACTGCTCCAAGTCACGGCTGAGGTAAGATTCAGCTAAATGAGGTTAGCCAAAAAAAATTTCTCCCGGAGCAGAGAGAAAAAAGAGAACCGAAGTGTTCACAAATCAAATTGTCACAGATTAAAAATACCAAACCACCACATTCACCCATTTACTTTACACAGTTGTGAGTAACTAACTAGTTTCAGTTTGTGTGTGTGTGTGTGTGTGTCTGTGTGTGTGAAATGACGGGACTGTTTATGGAACCTTTTGATAGTGGGTTGAAGTTTTGATATTTTGCTTTTATGGCAGCAAAAAAGGGTGTCGGAAAATAAATCTGATCTTCTGTCCTTTTTGATACTCTTCAACTTTCACAGGTTTGTCTTCTTCTTTTTACTCGTCCAGGTACTGTAGCTTGAACCTTTAAAAAAAAAAACCCCTCAGAACAGCAGGCCCTTTCATATTTCCGTTTGAAAAGATCTATCTGAGTCATTGGCAAGAAGAAGGATTAGACGGGAAAACTCTTTCTAGCTTTTCATTTTAACTTTATCTAATAGATGCCTTTCCGCTATGCAGTGACTTGGGTCACTTTAAGAATGGCTTTAATTTTTTGTGGCAAAGGAGAAGATAACATCAGTTATCCTTGATAAAAGGAATTAATATATGAACCCTGCTGTATAGAAAATGAAATAAAAAAAATATCAAATTGAACCATTTAAGGGAGGCTTTTATTACGGCGAGCGAAGCATTCGCTCACCTGCTCCCCCCCTCCAAACCTCTGGAGGATCCATTAAACGTATTTGTAGCTAATACATATCTGCTAAGGCAAACTGGGTGAATTTGGGCTGGGGATATGGCTCAGTAACAGAGCACTTTCTTTTTCATGTAGGGTCCCAGGCCCAAACCCCATCTTCTCCAATTACATGATTGGACAGTAGATGATTTGGGAGTCCACCATCTGAGACTCCGGGGAGCTGCTGGCGGTCAGGATGACCATGCTGGCAGGGGCTGATGGGAATTGTAGTCCATAACATCTGGAGTCCCAAAGGTTCGCCACCACGGACCTAGGCAGACCACGGGGTTCACTCAACATAATGAAGCTTCATGTGATTGTTGGGGATATGTTAGATTGGAGTCCTGTAGCACCTTCACGACCCACAAGATTTCCTTAAGGAGGTACTAATAAAAGAAAATTGGCCGGTAGGAAGTAACATGCTGAACATCTCCTGCACTCCATGGATTCTTTTCCTACAGATTCTCCTCTTAGGCTATTACCATTTATTTCACTGCAAACCTAACTGGGGAAAACATTTTAAATGAGATTGGGAGGAGGGCGATGCAGAGGCGGAGCTAGGGGAAACTCCCTCCTGAGCCTGCAGTTCTGCACCTGCCATGGCGCATTTCACCCCACTCCTAACCATGCTCAAGGGCCAGGGAGCCAAGGCCACTCTGTCCTTCCATTGGTGCTACGCCTCTGGGATGGTGTTAGGGAAAGGGTTATGTTCCCTTCTGCACTGCAAAATCGTTTATTTCATTATTTACTTTTTATACTTCCCTGCTTTCCTCCCGTGGAGATGCAAAGTGGCTTATATGATTCTCCCGTCTTTCATTGTGCTCACAATAACAACAACCCTGCGTGTTAGATTGGACTGAAAGTGACTAGCTTGCCAGGCTTCCAAGGCAAAATGGGGGTTTGAACCTGAGTGTCCCGGATCCTATCTAGCACTCTAATGATTTCTACATATTACTGTAGTAAGGGAAACATGCAGAGGTGGGATCCAGCAGGTTCTCACAGGTTCCCGAGAGTAGGTTACTAATTATTTGTGTGTGCCGAGAGGGGGTTACTAATTGGGGATTTTGCCACGTGATTTTTGCCTTAGTTACCCTCCTCTCGACAGTAGCTGCAGAACTTGAAGCAGTCTAGCAGGAGGTGCACTGCGCGCCTGCCTGTGTGCATCTTAAGCTCTCACCCAAGGATCAAGGCCAAGTGGCTAAGGCCCTTGCCACAGCCCCCCCCGGGACTGCCCCACCCTCGAATGCCCGGGCACGCCTGGCTGCCCCACTCCAGCCCCATTGGCGCTTACTTCCTCGACAGTTTGAATCCCCACCTCACCATGGGAACTCCTGGTTACTGTACCCTTTGGATCCCACCACTGGAAACATGGGGTTCAGGAATCCTATGTTCCTAGGAGCACCAACCTCCAGGGGTTGGCTGGAGATCTCCTGGGATTGCTACTGATCTCCAGGTGGGAGAGATTGGTTCACCTGGAGGAAATGGCAGCTTTGGAAGGTGGACTGTATGGCATTATACCCCATCGAAGTCCCTCCCCTCCTCAAACCCCATCCTTCTCAGGCTCTAACCCCCAAATATCTAGGGCCCCTGCACATGCAGAATAATGCACTTCCAATCCACTTTCACAATTGTTTGCAAGTGGATTTTGCTATTCCACACAGTAAAATCCAGCTGCAAAGTGCATTGAAAGTGAATTGAAAGTGTATTATTCTGCATGTGTGGAAGAAGAAGAGTTTGGATTTATATCCCCCCTTTCTCTCCTGCAGGAGACTCAAAGGGGCTTACAATCTCCTTGCCCTTTCCCCCCTCACAACAAACACCCTGTGAGGTGGGTGGGGCTGGGAGAGCTCCGAGAAGCTGTGAGTAGCTGGTCACCCAGCCAAGTGGAGGTATGGCGCTAATCTGAATTCCCCAGATAAGCCTCCACAGCTCAGGTGCCAGAGCTGGGAATCAAACCCGGTTCCTCCAGATTAGATACACATGCTGTTAACCTCCTACGCCACTGCTGCTCCTTAGGTGTTTCCCAGTTTGGAGCTGGCAACCCTATTTCCCTGTGTAATGCATAGTTTCACACTCAGAGGCGGCCCCTTCAGATTTCAAGCCCCTTCCCTGACTGACAGTACAAAGTCCTGTTTTGCTGACTGGCCCCTTAGAGTATTTTGGTTTCAAATACCTGAGGTTCTTTCTGAGATTTCCAAGGTAAAAGGTTACTCTGTTTTAAAATCATTTTTCCTTGTGCCTTCACGAGGCTTGGCCAGTCATTCGGCTTATCCCATAACTATCATTTTCTCTACAACCGACATTCTAAAATCCCCTTACGTCTTCTCTTTTTCTTAAAAAAAAAAAAAAACTGGTGAAAACAATTAAGATTATGTCAGCACCGAAGATAATAAAAGAGTCTTAGGTCTGCCTTTCACTTTTCACCTGTCTTTCAAAGATGATCAGGTCAAGGGAGTTAATGGCTAATATTTGACTTTGAGGTAATTCCGAAGGAAAAAAAAAACGTGGCACAACGCTACCGCTTTCCCTTCGTATCACTTCGAGCAGCATTTCAAAGTACTTCGCAGGTCAGACGCAACTGGAAGATAGATGGCTTAAGAGGCAAAAAGCAGGCTCTTCGAGATTAACCTGTGGCCCGGCTGATTTGACAATTAGGTCTATTCTAAACTTAGACAATTGGTCAATGGGCAGATTCCTCAGAGAGGAAAAAAGCTATATATCTGTGTGCAGTAACCTTTTTTCCCTTTTGCCGTCATTCACAGCTGATTTACGGCAACCTCGTAGGATTTTCAAGGCAAGAGATGTTCAGAGGTGGTTTGCCATTGCCTGCCTCCATGGCAAGACTCTGGAATTTCTTGAAGGTCTCCCACCCAAATACTAGCCAGGGTCAGGGCTGAGAGAGTGTGCCTGGCCCAAAGGTCACCCAGCAACCTTCCATGACATAATTGGGGATTCAGACCACAACAACTGTTGCACTCTGGCTGTAACTAATTTCTCAAATGCGCATATATATAGAAGAAGAAGAAGAAGAAGAAGAAGAAGAAGAAGAAGAAGAAGAAGAAGAAGAAGAAGAAGAAGAAGAAGAAGAAGAAGAAGAAGAAGAAGAGGAGGAGGAGGAGGAGTTTGGATTTATATCCCCCCTTTCTCTCCTGCAGGAGACTCAAAGGGGCTTACAATCTCCTTGCCCTTCCCCCCTCACAACAAACACCCTGGGAGGTGGGTGGGGCTGAGAGAGCTCCGAGAAGCTGTGACTAGCCCAAGGTCACCCAGCTGGCGTGTGTGGGAGTGTACAGGCTAATCTGAATTCTAGATAAGCCTCTCCGCGAGGCTCAGGCGGCAGAGCGGAGAATCAAACCCGGTTCCTCCAGATTAGATACACGAGCTCTTAACCTCCTACGCCACTGATGCTCCTATATATATACATGAATATAATATACATGAACTTATATCATTGTTCATTTTTCATATTTCATTCATTATAATCACAATCACTTATGTTTAAACAACATCCAAAAGGTAAGTCCAAAATCATCACAGGTCAATCCAGGATCATCAATGTTAAACCAGGTAAGCATTTAGTTCATACTCTCCCATAAATTCAAACTTCCATAAGGTAAGTGTCCAATCAATACGAAGTCATGTATAGACATCAATAAATGTTCAGTCCAAATGAATTCATCAGCGTAATTTTATATAAATCCACACAGGTAGTTACAGCCGGAGTGCAACAGTTGTTGTGGTCTTATGACCAATATTTACTGCTGCACCCCCTTTTATGTGTGATAATTGGGGATTCAAACATAGGTTTCCCAGGCCCTTATCCAACACCTTAACCATTGTACCACGGTGCAGTAGCCTTAAAAAAATGAAGCTATGCTCATTCAAATTATATGTCAACTGTTGCCAAATGTTCAAAAGCCTTTAAGGCTATGTTCAATGTCATTCATTCATTCATACCCCATGTTGCACCCCAATGGGGATCCAAAGCCACTTATATCATTCTCCTCTTCTTCATCTTTTCTTCACAACAGCCCTGTAAGGTAGGTTAGTGTGACTGGCCCAAGGTCACCCAGTGAGCTTCCGTGGCATGAGTGAGGACCTCAGATCTGGGTCTCCCAGTTTCTAGCCTGATACTCTTAAACACAACCCCACAGTGGCTCATCATAAACTGCGGTTTGTTTAAACCCCAGTTTGTTGCATAAGGTCCATCGGCCTACCAGATATGCATAAAACACTGCGATTGAACATAAGAACATAAGAACATAAGAACAAGCCAGCTGGATCAGACCAAAGTCCATCTAGTCCAGCTCTCTGCTACTCGCAGTGGCCCACCAGGTGCCTTTGGGAGCCTCACACAGGATGTGAACGAATGGCCTTCTGGGCTGTTGCTCCCGAGCACCTGGTCTGTTAAGGCATTTGCAATCTCAGATCAAGGAGGATCAAGATTGGTAGCCATAAATCGACTTCTCCTCCATAAATCTGTCAAAGCCCCTTTTAAAGCTATCCAGGTTAGTGGCCATCACCACCTC
This sequence comes from Sphaerodactylus townsendi, assembly GCF_021028975.2. Taxonomy (NCBI): domain Eukaryota; kingdom Metazoa; phylum Chordata; class Lepidosauria; order Squamata; family Sphaerodactylidae; genus Sphaerodactylus; species Sphaerodactylus townsendi. The sequence continues at coordinate 18,316,585 of NC_059430.1, forward strand.
CTGTGGCAGCATATTCCAAACACCAATCACACGTTGCGTGAAGAAGTGTTTCCTTTTATTAGTTCTAATTCTTCCCCCCAGCATTTTCAATGGATGTTCTAGTATTGTGAGAAAGAGAGAAAAATTTCTCTCTGTCAACATTTTCTACCCCATGCATAATTTTGTAGACTTCAATCATATCCCCCCTCAGCCGCCTCCTCTCCAAACTAAAGAGTCCCAAACGCTGCAGCCTCCTCATAGGGAAGGTGCTCCAGTCCCTCAATCATCCTTGTTGCCCTTCTCTGCACTTTTTCTATCTCCTCAATATCCTTTTTGAGATGCGGCGACCAGAACTGGACACAGTACTCCAAGTGCGGTCGCACCACTGCTTTATATAAGGGCATGACAATCTTTGCAGTTTTATTATCAAAAAATTGGTTTGTAAACCTCAGTTAGTCTCTAGCCTCCTGACTCCAAGCAGATCCTTTTCCTTCTTATTTTTACACTGAAGTAAAAAGATGTCATACAGCTGTCCATTCCTTTACTCCTTTCACTACATCATCCCCTAACCTGATTTTCTCTTCGAAACAAAATAAAAGCTTAAGAAACATGATCATAGCTGGGTCACTCACTCACTCACTCACTCACTCACTCACTCACTCACTCACTCACTCACTCACTCACTCACTCACTCACTCACTCACTCACTCACTCACTCACTCACTCACTCACTCACTCACTCACTCACTCACTCACTCACTCACTCACTCACTCACTCACTCAATCTCTTTTAGATATAAGAACGGGAGGTATTGAAGATTCTTTATAGGAATGTAAGAGGGTGGTATTGAAGAGGGGAGAAGGCAAGGCATTAGGCAGGTAGACTGCTTGTAATTGTAATATTTTATGCAGGGTTCATTCATTTCAGGATAAACAAGCAAATTATGTTTGCTTTTATGGCCTGTAAAGGCACTTTCAGGGATGTGGAATATAGTATATACTGTGTCTCAGAAAAAGATGTTAGTATGGCCAGTTGAGGTGCAGTGGTCGAGAAAATTGTATGCTTCTGCATTAGAATACAGTCCTGAATGAATATGAGAATGATTATTTATTTTTGCCTCTGTCTTTGTTGAAACCATTATTTTGTGCATTGTTGAACATGGTATAGGTATAATTAAACTGAATGCTGAAATGTATTTTTACTTTCAATGGACGGAGGGGGAGGGGAGCAGGACTAGGTACGCGCTAGGACCGAGACAGGGCATTCTACAGCAAAGAAGGTCTGGCATGTTGACTTCTGTGGTGGAGGAATATAATACAACGCTCCTAACATCTTTTTCTGAGACAGGCTGTAGGGATGAGCCCCGCGAACCCAGCAGAACCTCAGAAAGAGCACATGGAATGCCTGTGCCATCTGTGTCCTTCTGGGCGCACACGCTCACCCATCCCCCAGACCCCCCGTGAGTCACGGGTCATGAACTACCTGACTCACGGTCACCAGGTGTCCCAGACAAGGGACAAGGGGCTCTTCTTGCCCCAGGTGTGTGGATTAGACCCAGACGCTAACGCTTCTCCCGCATCGAGGGCAACCCCATGATGTCATGTATCATATGATATTCTCCCGCCTCCCGCCTCCCATACACGCCTATCGAAAAACCTCTAATAAAAGGTGCCAGGGACTAGCACACAGCAGAGTTGTCGATCCAGGGACGATCCCTGCCGCTGGCTCTCCACTGGATGATATCACCATGTCTCGCCTTCTTTCCTTATGACTCCAAGGGCTTCACTTCACAGACTATAGCCCAATCTTGTTAGATCTCGGAAGGCAAGGTGGATTGGTACTTGAAAGGGAGGTCACCAAGGAAGACAATGGCAAACCACCTCTGCAGAGGAAGACAATGGCAAACCACCTCTGCTTAATCACTTGTCTTGGAAACCCCACCAAGTGCCACCATAAATCAACTGCAAATTGACGGCACTTTACACACACATACACACACAGTCACTTCCAAGCCATCTCTGCTACACTTAAAAATATTACATAGGATTTCAGCCTTTAAGCCGTGCAGAAAACCACAGCTGTCATTAGACGGCTTAAAATTTGTTATTGAGAGCAGTTAAAATGTCTCGCCGTTTTGCAACACGTTTGTTTCCAGGTTAGGGGAAAAAAAGGGGGCAGAATTCTTGGTCAATGTGAAAGATTTTTGTTAATGTGACTGCAGAGTATTTTGAATTGATTCCCCACTTTTCTGGTAGGAAATTCACCGCTCCCTGTTTCACAATAAAGATTGCTTTAAAAAAAAAAAATTAGTGGTTGCAATAAGACACCACCAATGAAAGTGGCTGTCATGAGATAATCACACCTCTGGGGGATTAAAGGCATCTGGCTATGATTTATAAGATCCCAAATGATTGGTTTCCCCCTCCCCCCACTTAAAGATAACCACACTCCCCTGCTGTGTTTTATGATTTGGAAAATACAATCCGTGCGGTAACTGCGTACAAATACCGTACACACACACACTGGGCTTCCCCCCCCCCCCGCTTCTTCGACGTTATGCATTTTAACTAACAAATGAAATTTGGGCCTGTTGTTTCAAGAGACTCACGTCGCCAACAAGACGCAAAGAGAAATGCACCCTTGGCAGAATATTCCTGGGCATCTATGCCTCTTTTCCCAGCATCAATGAACAAGGGGCACCAACCTCTTTTTAATTTTGCTTTTCAAATCAGTTGGTTTTTGTTTGATATGTACTTTGCTGCACGGAAGCATTAGAGTTATGGACTAATCACACCTTTGTAATGCACATTTATATAGGAATCTTTTATTTATTAAGACACAGTGGCATAGTGTCAAGGGGGCAGAGGGAGGCATGGTGCACTGGGTGCGTGCCGGGTGGTGGGGTGGCGGGGGCATTCCAGGGTTGGCGGGGGCATGGCGGGGGCACAGAGCGCACGCATGCCCTGGGCACAGTTCCCCCTCGTTCAGGCCCTGTTAAGACATTTGTATCTCCCTTTCCCCCCCAATCAGGACCCAAAGTGGTTTACAACATTCTTCCCTGCTCCTCCATTTTATAATCACAACAACCCTGTATGGCAGGTTAGGTCACCCAGCGATCTTTTATGACCAGGCAGCAATTTGAATCTGGGTCTCCCAGATCCTAGAGCAAAGTTCTAAGTTGGTGCTTGACCTTTGCTGTCACTACGAAGCCTTCTCACACACATCCAAGAGAAATAAATAAATAAAATAGGATATCTCTATGTTGTACAGGGTTGCCAAATCCAGCCTGGAAAATTCCTGGAGATTTGGAGAGGGGAAGTTGGGGAAGGGATTTCAACTAGAATCTAGGGCAGTGGTGGCGAACCTTTTTGAGATCAAGTGCCCAAACTGCAACCCAAAACCCACGTATGTATCGCAAAGTGTCAACATGGCAATTTAACCTGAATACTGAGGTTTTAGTTTAGAAAAAAAATGGTTGGCTCTGGAGGTGTAATGCTACTCGGGAGTAAGCTTGGTGGTAGTTGTTGGCTTTGCTTTGAAGCAGCCATGCAACTCTTCAAATGGGTGAATCACGACCCTAGGAGGGTTTACTCAGAAGCAAGCCACATTGCCAGCAACTGAGCTTACTCCCAGGTAAAGGATCTCACTTTAGTTCTTTGCATGAAAATCAATAGGGTTTAACAGCGCTTAACAGGGTTACCTATACTGTTTCCCCAAAATAAGGTCTTAGGTTTAATACTAATAATTGATCCCAGCGGCGCAGGCCAGCCTAGATGTGGGGGGGGGGCGATTCCCCCCCCACATGATGAGGGATCTGAGTGCCACCTCTGGCACCCGTGCCATAGGTCCGCCATCACTGATCTAGGGTATACCATAGAGTCTACCTTCTGAAGCTGCAGTAGGATGGGCACTACATGGCGGGGCTGAGGCTCATTGGCAAAACATTTGCTTTGCATGCAGAAGGTCCCAGCTTAATTTTCTTTAAATAATTTATTAATATATTTATAGCCCACCTTTCCTTTGTGGCTCGTGGTAGCTTATAATAACCAATTTAAAAGTATATGGAATACAGTAAAACCTCCAGTAACTCCCTTCTTTTGGAAACTATCCGCATCCCATTAAAAGGCAAAGCTAATAAAATGACCTTTCAGTGCCTAAAAATAAAACATATAAAGATGGTGCTCCCCTGACCTCCTCGGGACCACATTCCTGTAAGGTAGGAACTGTGATAGAAATATTACACAGGCTCTTTTGGGCTACAGGGGAACAGCTAATAGGTGTCACCCTGAGGATCACAGACAACGCATGGGGACATATAATGATGGACGGTCCTTTAGATGAGGGTGTCCCCTAGCCTGATTTTGTTAGTTTGGAACAGCGATGGCAAACTTATGATACGCATGATAAAGGTGACACGCCACAATGCTTTCGGTGACACACCAGCGTACACCAATACTCAACAGCAGCTATTCTCTCTGCTTGACCAAAGAAGGAATAAAAATACAAGAAATATGCGACTTTGCACCATCCATACCAGCACGCGATCTGTCATCTTCGTAATTGGTGCTGACATGAATATATAAAGAATTATTTCTCGAATACATGCTAGCAGATTTTCCGAATTTTCGGCACACTGAGCTTAAAAGGGTCACCATCACTAATTTGGAAACTAAGCAGGATTGCTCATGGTTAGTACTTGGATGGGAGACCGCTAAGGAAGGCTGAGGTTGCTTTGCAGAGCCAGGCAATGGAAAACTACCTCTGCTCATATCTTGCCTTGAAAACCTCATGGTGTTATGGTCACAAAGAGTCAAATGCATTGTGGTGGTTTGTTGGTGCCCTTCAATACATAGCAGTGACTCCCATGGCCACCCCTTCTTAGCAGCCATGTTCTGATGCCTTTGGGCGAGGCAGGCCTATTCTGGCTGTTCGTGAATGTGTTCTACTGTGTGTGCTACCTCCCATTTATTTAAAAATAGATGTCACGACCCCACAGAGGCTTTCATTACTTCCCCATTAAGCTTCAGTTTCCCCATAGTTAGCATTGTTTTAGTTCTTTGTTAAGTTTTCTAAGGGAGGGTATTTTAGTTAGCCCCTGTCCCTTTAAGACATTTCTCAACAGGCAGTTTCCCTCTTTACCCAGCAATCCCCTGTTTTAGTTCTAGCCAGTGAGTAGGAGTGAGGTGCTAAGGGTAGTTGGAGAATGGAATATTCATGATGGGCGGATTAGTATATGGTGGTCCATAGAGCACAAGTTAAGTTTAACAGCAGTTAGAACTAGACCAAGACTGAAAGACCTGAAAGGAAGCAAGACACAGTGGACTTTCTTGAAAGCAGCCAAGAGAAGACACAGTGGTTCTCAACCTTCCTAATGCCGTGACCCTTTAATACAGTTCCTCATGTTGTGGTGACCCCCAACCCTAACACTTATCCATTTTACAGATGGAGAACACTGATGCAGAGAGTCTTAGGCGACCCCTGTGAAAGGATAGTTTGACCCCCAAAGGGGTCCCGACCCCCAGGTTGAGAACCACTGGTCTACAGCTTCAAACCTGCTCAAGACAAGCAAGTACTCTGACTTAGATAGACCCAAGAGAGGAGTTAGGGTCTTGATTCTCTCAAGTAATAAACCTATTGTAAGAACTGTTGAACCTGGCTTGTGTCTCCCCCACTCTGTCCTAGCCAAGTACAGGGCACCAAGAATAGATTCACTTGGGGGGCAGAACAATAGAAGAAAAAGGCCATTCCCTCATCTGATCTGTTTGTGTCTGAATCTAACCCCCACCCCCACCCCTTTAGCCCAAGAGGATCACTATTTTAAATCCGGAAATTCGGCCGAGCCTGGGTACCAAACTTTGCTGGAGGTGAAATGGTTTAATTTTTTATTTAGCCAATTTTACTTTGAATTTGAATGGCAGACCTCCGTGTATAAGCTTATGAAGGTTTTAAATGCAGCCTCTATGGCGTTTAAAAAAAAACAACAGCAACGTCAGCAGTTGCCTCTCCTTGTTCTGTTTTAAATCCTCTGCATTTTTAGATCTTTTCGCATCCCCCTATTTAAGAGCACTTTTTGCAAACTAGAAGACTGCAGCAGCTCACTGTGATGGTACCCTAGGAGGGGCCAACCTATGGTGCGCCAGATGTTCATGGACTACAGTTCCCATCAGCCCCTGCCAGCAGGGCCAATTGGGAATGGCAGGGGCTGATGGGAATTGTAGTCCATGAACATCTGGAGCACCGTAGGTTGGCCACCCCTGTGGTAAGCCAAGGATGTCTACATCTGGTTGTGCAGAGGTACAGAGAAAAAGAAGACGATATACTGAAGGTTACAAGAATGCAATTTATCTGGCACAGTCCTGGCAATTCCCTAACAAGGCAAGAAAAACCAGTAGAAGAACTGTATTGTCAGGAGACACCTTTGAACTTATCTGTCCTGAAGTCTAACCCCCAGAAAGGTAAGCCGAAGCAGGAAGTTGAGAGAGAGAGAGAGAGAGAGAGATTGAGAGAGAGAGGTTTCATTCATTTCTGGGCCACACAGTACATCTCCGACTTCTGAAACATTTTTCCCCCAATTATTTTTGTAAAGTATTGATTGCAATTTAATTTTGCAGTCCTGACATGAAGAGTACTTCCTGGCAAAGAGTCTCGGAGGAGATTGTAATCAGGATCTAGCCTGAAGGTGAAGCAAAAATACAGAGAGGTTTTTAAAATATATATATATAACTTGGAAAAAAAAAACCCCTTCTGCTCTCCATCAGCACCGCGATTGGAGCAGAGGGCATTCTCAAGCAGATTAATTTTTGACGACGGGATCGATGGAAGATGCTTCCCCCCCCCTCCCGCCTTCCCTCCTGACATTGAGCCGTCTAATTTGCTGTTTATCTTTGGCTTATTGAGTTTTGAGCATTGTTAAATCATACCTTTCAGCTGTTTAATTTTGGAGGTGGGTTTTTTTGGCTCTTCCCTCCTGTGCCTTGGCATAACTCTTCCTCCCCCTTCCTCAAAATGAGCAGGATGATGCTCCCCCCCCCCCCACACACACTTCTTGACACCAGGTTACCGCTTCTGAGTCTGTTAAGCGCTCGGAGGCAGCGTTACGGCACTTTCCTGGCCTCTTTTTCTTTGCTCGTGGCCATAGATCAGATCATCTCTAGGGAAATCATTACTTGCCATTATTATTATCCCGAGCACCTTCATCTATCGTCCCTTGTTTCCTGACTCCATCGCTTGATGAACTGCCTAGATGTGAGGACACCTTTAACTCAGGGCCTTGCCATTAACCCTTTCGGGGCCCACTGCCTCCCACTCCTACGCCTCCTCCTCTCGTTTGATAAACCGGGGCCTACGTGCTTGGCTTTTAGAGCTGTTATGGCTTCGACATAGGCTCTAAAGTTGTGATAATGGCATCGTTTTAACCGCAAAGGGCTTTTCTTTTTGAACTCGAAGGCAGCCACAGTGGATAACTTCCAGTGGAATCCATAAGACAGTTAGGATGGGAGTAAGCCCCATAGATTAGACTTCATAGGGTTCATAGGAGGCCAGGGGACACTCCCCCATGGCCAGAGCAACGGCTGCAGCGACAGAGGCCAGGAGACATGTCCCCTGGCCTCCTCAGAGCAACGGAAGCCCAGACAAGGTAGGAAACTGTTTGGGGCCGGCGCAGGGAATACGCCGGCTTCCACCCGCTGCCATTCGCTCGGCAACAGGTTGAAGCTGGCGTATTCTGAAATACATAGTTTGGGGAGGGAAAGAGCGGCGCTGCATCGTTTTTGTAGCACCGCCTGTGCGAAGTGCCCCCCCCCCCCCCACACAATGTTTTACCAGGCCGGAATCACTGATTCCAGTGCAGAAAGGGCCGTAGTCACAGCCGATTTATGGTAACACAACGGTGTTTTCAAGGCAAGTCAGTTTTCAAGGCAAGACATTCAGAGGTGGTTTTCTGTTGCCTGCCTTAAAGTAGCAACGCTGAACTTCCTTGGTGACCTCCCATCCAAGTACTAACCAAAGCTAACCCTGCTTGGCTTTCAAGACCGGTCAAGACAGATTTACACACCTGGAAGGGGGGGGGGGTGTAAAATGAGAGAGTGGCAGCGTATTTAAGTGACCTGAGGTGTATGAAGAAGAGGGCACCTTGTCCAAGTCTTCCCATCCCGTCACAATTCCCTCTTGGTGGCAGAGATGTATACAAGATTGGAAAACACACTTGGAAGGGTCACAATGATATGTACATCGATTACTGGACTAAAGGCTGCCTTGGCTCTGAGGTTCTCATCGACGTTAGCAGAGCTGTCTTCTTCGTTCCCTGCGCATCTGTGGAAGGGCATAAAGAAAATGCTTTCCTCCCGTTTCATAACCTCTATTAAATATATTTTTATAATGAAAAAAAGAGAAGTGTGCAATCTCAGTTCTGATGGCAGAAGCCAAGGGAGAAGAAGGAAACGGACTTGGTTGAATTTTTAATTAAAGTCTACAGCGACTATTTTTAACATTAACCTTCATTTTGGGAGTGATATTGATAGAACTGTCCTCAGCTTTCACAATGTTTTCCCCGCAAAATGCTTCCATGTTTGCTTTGCATAATGCTGATTTTGACAAAGTCCATGCTCTGCCTATGATCAGAGGTGGGATCCAACAGGTTCTCACAGGTTCTCGAGAGTAGGTTACTAATTATTTGTGTGTGCTGAGAAGGGGTTACTAATTGGTTATTTTGCCACGTGATTTTTGCCTTAGTTATGCCCCTCCTCTCAGCAGTAGCGCGCAGAACTTGAAGCAGTCTAGCAGGAGGTGCACCGGCATGGCAGCCTGCACTCGTGCAGTATCTGCTTCCACTAAGGACCGGCACAGCGGCTGCATCCTTGCCACAGCCCCGCCCAGGAATGCCCCGCCCAGGAATGCCTGGCCACGGCCCCATCATGCCCCGCCCAGCTCCAGTGGCGCTACGCCACAGTTTGAATCCATGGGAATCTGTTACTAAAATTTTTGGATCCCACCACTGCCTATAATGCTCCCAGTCTATCCTGAAGAAGAAGAAGAAGAAGAAGAAGAAGAAGAAGAAGAAGAAGAAGAAGAAGAAGAAGAAGAAGAAGAAGAAGAAGAAGAAGAAGAAGAAGAAGAAGAAGAGTTGGATTTATATCCTCCTTTCTCTAAGGGAGATCTAAAGGGTTACATTCCTGTTCTTCCTCATTAACAACACATCCTGTGAGGTGGGTGGGACTGAGAGAGCTCAGAAGAACTATGACTAGCCCAAGGTCACTTAGCTGGCATGTGTGGGAGTGCACAGGCTAATCTGAATTCCCCTAACCATCCACAGCTCAAGCAGCTGAGCGGGGAATCAAACCCTGTTCCTCCAGATTATAGTACACTTGCTCCTAACCACTATGCCACTGCTGCTCCTACACAGTTACCATTTCAGGGTTTTGTATAGCATTTACTGAAGCTCTGTGTGTAAAGAAAATATGTGCATGCATTGCCCTCTTCTCACAGAACAGCACCACTGCATAGCTGGGCTTTCTGAATAGCAGGCACTCCTGCTAGTTGGCTCCCAGTATACATGCCTATAATGTCTGGAAAAGGTTATTTCAAATGCTTTCTGTCTTAATACCCATAGATCCCCCTATGTGGGGCTGCCCTTGAAAACTTGTAAACAAATGAATAGGCACTTTCTTTCAAAGAAACATATACTGGATAATTTTCTCCTTAGCAGTGGCGTTGTGGTTTAGATCAGGTGCATTCTAATCTGGAGGAACTGGGTTTGATTCCCCGCTCTGCTGCCTGAGTTGTGGAGGCTTATCTGGGGAATTTAAATTAGACTGTGCACTCCTACACATGCCAGCTGGGTGACCTTGGGCTAGTCACAGCTCTACGGAGCTCTCTCAGCCCCACCTACCTCCCAGGGTGTTTGTTGTAAGGGGGGAAGGGCAAGGAAATTGTACGCCCCTTTGAGTCTCCTACAGGAAAGGGGGGATATCCAAACTCCTCCTCCTCCTCCTCCTTCTCCTCCTCCTTCTCCTCCTCCTCCTCCTCCTCTTCTTCTTCTTCTTCCTCTTCCTCTTCTATTGTCATTGTCATTGTCATTGTTATTACATGAATTCAAATAAGAGAATCCACTACAAAGTGTTGTAGCTGCAAAGATGCAAAAATAATATGAAGCCAAACAAGCTACAGGTTGCAGCCTGTAACAGAAGCAAAAAAAAATCAGGCCTTGAGAAGTCTTCCAATGAAATCTTACTTTGCTGGTGGTAGACAGCTAATTATTGCAACTCTATGCAGGAATGCGGTCTCTTTAAATGTGCATTCACAACTGAGGCTTAGGCTTGCTTGGCTTCATATTATTTTTGTGTCTTCGCAGCTAAGATGCTTTGTATTAGATTCGCTTACGTGAATTCTCGTGATAAAGAGAAAATTATCATATATACGTTTCATTGAAGGAAAACGCTTACTCCAGAGGTGGGATCCGGCAGGTTCTCACCAGTTCCCGAGAGTGGGTTACTAATTATTTATGTGTACTGAGAGGGGGTTACTATTTGGGTCTGCTTTTCTGTTAGAAATTCCATTAGGTCCAAAAATCATAAAGTCCTGTTGTTTCCTATGTGGCTGGTTAGCGAAGATAGAAAACGGGATAATTCTCCTGTTTTAAAAACATGTTTTAGAAATATGGTAAAGTTCCTTGTTTAAGGAAAGTATCCTTCTTTTGATTTCTAGAAACAAAATTAAGTATTTGAAAGTATTAAGTATTTGACAGGCAGTCAATTAGAGGAGAAGTAGTTTGTTTCTGTTGGCAGTAGATGATAGGACTTGCTATAATGAGTTTAAATTATGGACAGAAAGATACCAGCTGGAAATTAGGAACTTTTTTTTACAGTAAGAGTTTTTTACAGTAACAGAGAAATTATCAATGCCCCCACTCTAGAATGCCCGCCACGCCCTCAGCTCACTTCAGCCCCATTGGCGCTACGCCACTGTTTGAATCCCACCGCCATGGGAACCTGTTACTAAAATTTTTGGATCCCACCACTGGCTAATTCATTTGTTTACAAGTGTTTATTAATATACAGAGCTTCGGTACTTACATCTTTTTGCTGCAGAATTCTTTTTGGTTTCCAAAACTCCAGGTGGTGGCTGGAGATCTCCTGGGATCACAGCTGGTCTGCAGGTGTACAGAGGTGAGTTCCCCTGGGGAAAAAGGGCTGTTTTGAGAGATGAACTCTGTAGCATTAGAGCCTACCCTCCCCACGCTCTGCTCTACAAATCTCCAGTTATTTCCCAATCCATAGTTGGCTACCCTGTTTATTTCTCTGGTTTGCTCTGATTTGCTCAACTGAACCAGAAACCAGAAGCAGCAGTGGTGTAGGAGCAGCAGTGGCGTAGGAGGTTAAGAGCTCGTGTATCTAATCTGGAGGAACCGGGTTTGATTCCCCGCTCTGCCACCTGAGCTGTGGAGGCTTACCTGGGGAATTCAGAGTAGCCTGTACACTCCCACACACGCCAGCTGGGTGACCTTGGGCTAGTCACAGCTTCTCGGAGCTCTCTCAGCCCCACCTACCTCACAGGGTGTTTGTTGTGAGGGGGGAAGGGCAAGGAGATTGTAAGCCCCTTTGAGTCTCCTGCAGGAGAGAAAGGGGGGGATATAAATCCAAACTAAAAAAAAAAGGAAATGAGAAGCAAGGAAACGGACATGATACATGTTGGAATCAGTGTATGTAAAGATAGCAAGGCAGCTCTGGCTGTACTTCACCCCTAACACAAAATCAATGACTAGCGGGTGTTCATGTGTCTATGAAGTCATATGGATCCAAGTCAGGGATGCCAGGTCCTCCTTGGCCAATGGCTGGAGACGGGGACTGGTTGGATGCCAGATCCAGGCTGGGAAAGTCCTGGAGATTTGGGGATGGAACCTGTGGAGGGCTGGGACCTCAGCGGGGTACAATATCATAGACTCTTCCCTCCAGATGCCATAGAGTCTACCCTCCGTTATTGTTACCGCACTGCCTGGGTAACTTTTACTCTCCCAGATCAACCAGCTCTCAGCAGCGCAGAGGAACAGAAGTAGGACCCAACACAGCGAGAATAGTGAAAAATAAAAATGAGTTTATTGAGATGCTGACTGACGGTCAGCACCTCCGCACTACGGCAACTGCAGCTGCCTAGCATTTTACAACAATCTTTATACACTTCCTTGCCTGGGAGTCCGGGGAATACAGGACAACAGCCTACAACCATTCATTTACAGGATACACAGCAATCCAATTAGGAGTCCTGAGGGCAGTCCCTTCTTGAATTTCGTGGCAGAAGCTGGGCGAGGCGATGACGTAGGCACAGGTGGGAAAAAGAGTCCCTTGGGTGCTTGGGACCAGGAAACGAAACCTAACGCCGACAGCACCCTTATCTGTCTGCTGGTGAGATTTGGCAGATGGAGGCGCTTCTTCTGGGGTCCCTTTTGTCAAACGTCCATTCATGGTGGTTTTAGCACATGAAAGGGTCCTGCCCAGGTGGAGCAGGGGTGGATTCCTGCCTTGAGCAAAGGAGGTTCCATGCAGACAGAAATACAAAACACAACTGCAATTCCTACTGTCTATCTAATACAACTTATTCCTATCTAACTTATAAAGAAATAAAACATAATTTCACCTTTATTAGAATGTCAGATCAGTAATGGAATAATTCATTTCTGACTATCGTTATCTCCAAGGGAGCTGACCTCTCTTTTCTGGAAATGAGCTGTAATTCTGGGGGATCTCCAGATCCCACCTGGAGGCTGGCATCCCTACCCCAAGCACATCACCTCATCCCTTCTTTACATGTCTATGCTCTGGCCCCATCAATGTTAGCAAAAGCAGCCATCCCAATGGCAGTGGCAGAGGGCACCTGTGCATTACAAGCTGGAAATCATGCATAGGCCGGCAGGGGGGACAGACCAGTATGCTTGTGGCTGTTTCTCTTCAGCACACCTTGATTAAATTGTCCGTGGCTGTCATTTGAAGCGAGCTTCTGTGAAAAGCTGGCTGCTGAATGGAGCCATTTTGTAAATGCAGGAAAATGTACTCCTGAATCTACTAGCGTGAAGGCAGAAATAGAGAGCAGTAGCTGGCATGTCCTCAGGCTGAGAGCCTCAGGGCCAATAGAAGCAGCGGCACCTGTGGGCTCCCAAAGTGGAAGCAAGCGCTGGTGGGGTGTGTGTGTGTGTGTGTGTGTGTGTGTGTGTGTGTGTGTGTGTGTGTGTGTGTGTGAATCTGAATCCCATTTAAATGAATAAGAGAATGATGGCACAAAAGTTTCCGTCCCTGCCTGGTTTTTGTGAGCCTCTCAGGGTTTGTTTTGTTTTTAGCACGCATTCTAGTTTAGATCTCTATCGTGACCTGCCTTTGAGGAGCTCAGGCTAGCAAATATGTGCTGACCGCTCCATCTTATTTTGAAAACAGACCTGTGAGGTAGCTTCAACTGAGGGTGGCCCGATGGCCTATTGGATGAATGACAGCCCATGATGCCACTTCCAGCTGAGAAAATGGAAGCAGGGTCAACATGTTGAGGGATGCTGTAGGATCAGAGGTGGGATCCAGCAGGTTCTCACAGGTTCCCGAGAGTAGGTTACTAATTATTTGTGTGTGCCAAGAGGGGGTTACTAATTGGTGATTTTGCCACGTGATTTTTGCATTGGGGTTACGCCTCCTCCCAGCAGGAGCCACAGAACTTGAAGCAGTCTAGCAGGAGGTGCACTGGCGCATGTGAGGCAGCCTGCGCCATGCAGGGCCTGCTTCCACTAAGGACTTAGCGCAGCAGCTGTATCCTTGCCACCGCCCCACCCAGGAATGCCCCGCCCCTGGAATGCCCAGCCACGCCCCCGGAATGCCCCGCCCAGCCCCATTGGAGCTACGCCACAGTTTGAATCCCACCACCATGGAAACCTGTTACTAAAATTTTTGGATCCCACCACTGTGTAGGATCCCCCTGAAATCATCAATTCTTAGAGTTGGATGGGGCCATAGAGGCCATCTAGTCCAACCCCCTGCTCAATGCAGGATCAGCCTAGAGCATCTCCGACAAGTGTTGGTCCGGCCACTGCATGAAGACTGCCAGCGAGGGAAGCTCTCCACCTCCCTAGGTAGCTGACTCCAGTCTTGCACAACACTTACTATAATTTTTTTCCCTAATATCCAGTTGGAATCTTTCTGCCCATAATTTAAACTCATTATTGTGAGTCTAAACCTCTGTTGCCACCACGAACATCTCCCTGCCCTCTTCTGAGTGGCCTTAAATGTGCTCGGAGGCATTTTAGATCCAGAAAATACGGCAAAGCTTAAAGCTAATGTCCCCTTCTCCAGAAATGTGATTCCAGTCCACATTCGGCCCATCTGCAATTGCCAGCGTGGCGAAGTGGTTAAGAGCAGGTGGACTGTAATCTGGAGAACCGGGTTTGATTCCCCACTCCTCCACCTCAGTGGCAGAGGCTTATCTGGTGAACCAGGTGTGTTTCTGCGCTCCTACATTCCTGCTGGGTGACCTTGGGCTAATCACAGCTCTTTGGAACCAGAGGTGTAGCTGGGCCAAACTGCACCCGTTGCACAGTCTATATTTTCTGCCCCCCCCCATTCCCTCCCTGCAGCGCCCCTTTCCCCCACGGCGCCCCCCCTTCCCCCTTCCCACACTTTCTTTAGTTCCTTTCCTTTTCCTAGAACTTTTTCAGGTCAAAAAAAGGCCTATTCAAGAAAGTTCAGGCTTAAAAATGGCCTTGATGGGAGCAGACTCCCAGGAGACCTTGTGAGCCCTAAGGTCTCCTGAACTGTAGTCTGTCAGGGCTGTTTTAGCCTGTACTGTGGAACAGGCCATTTTTTCAGCCTGAAAAAGTTTTAGGAAAAGGAAAGGAACTAAGATAAGTGTGGGAAGGGGAGCGCTGCGGGGGGACACCATGGGGGGGAGGGGCCTGTGGGAATTTTCCATGCCCCCGGCATGCACCCAGTGCACAGCACACACCCCTGTCCCCTTGTAGCCACCACTGTTTGGAACAGTCTTAGCCCCACCTGCCTCACAAGGTGTCAGTTGTGGGGATAGGAAGGGAAAGGACCTTGAGTCTCCTTACAGGAGAGAAAGGTAGGGTATAAATCCAAACTCCTCCTCCTCCTCCTCTTCTTCTTGCTCATGGATAAATCTGATCACGGATCCTCATACTGCATGTCATGTAGCACAGTGGCAGAGAGATAAACTCAGGTTGCCAACCTCCCGGTGTGACCTGGAGTTTTCCTGGAATTGCCACTGAGTTCTAGACTGCAAAGATCGGTTACTGTGGAGAAAATGGCGGCTTTGGGGGACAGAAATCTGTGGCATACCATAAATCCTAAATCCCTCCCCAAATTCTCTCCCACACAAACAGGAGTTTCCCTGACCAGAGCTGACAGCCCTAACAGAGACAAATAAAAGCCAAGACATTTTGCAATATCATCCAGTAACTTTGGGTGTTAGGAAGCTGAGTTATGAACAGGAGTTCTAGCAGCATTCTTCCTGACGCTGCTTGCAGAGCCTGTGGCTGGCATCTTCAGAGGATCTGAAGATGCCAGCCACAGATGCAGGCGAAACATCAAGAGAGAATGCTGCTAGAACACGGCCATACAGCCCGGAAAACACACAGCACCCCAGTGATTCCGGCCGTGAAAGCCTTCGACAATACATTGAACTTTTCCCTTTTTGGCAGATTTCTCTTTCCATTTTTTAAAAGACTGAAATGGCGAGAGAGGATGGGACAATTCTTCTGGCTGCCTGTATGTTTGAGGAGTGAATTATTCTCCTGATCATTTTTAATATTTATTAAAAGCGCCTCCCTTCTACCCACCCCTCCTTGGGAAGCTTGGTCTTCCAGTGTGACTTTTTCAAAATTTCTAGCTAGCACTTAATGGCATCAGCAAATCACATCATTAAATATGAATCGCTTGTGGCTATTTCTTCAAAGTAATTTCACATTACGGTTTGATTCTGTTCTTTTAACGCTATCTTCACGCGGTGCTGGCCCCTGGAGTAAAATAAAGGGAATATGAGCAAAATTCCAGACACCACTCCTCTGTTTCCCCAGGCTGGAGTCTGTGAACCACATTTCTCATTCACCAGCCTGAGGGACTGTCTTGCAAGGTCTTTCTTATGTTTCTACCTGCCACCTACGATTGTGAATGGAGGCTTGCTATGCACCCCCCCCCCCACCTTCTGAAGTAAGAAGGATAAGCACAGGAGACAGGGCCTTCTCTGTGGTGGCCCCAGACTGCGACATTCCCATCCCAGGTCATCAGTTCGTGTGGTGCAAACTCTTTAGAATGTATGGAACATATCTATCTGGGGATGGAACTATGTGGCCTATAGGGAATTATAGCAGCAGGATAGAATACCATAGAGTTCACTCTCCTAAGCAGTTATTCTCTCTGGGGATCTGATCTCTGTAATGTGGAGATCAGTTGTCATTTTAGGAGATTTCCAGGACACACCTGGAGGTCGGCAGCCACAGTTCTAGGTCAGGAAACTTGAGTCGGGTGGAAGAGTGAAGTTTTTTCTCCATGTATGCCATTCTCATGATTTGAAACAGAAATTAAAGGCAACCCCCAATTCGCATGGGTTGCAGCCGTAACCGATGTATTATACAAGGAGGGAATCACTGTGTGGATTGGAATTTTTTAAACTGTGCCTTCCTTCAGATCTACTTGAATGTTATAATTTTTAGCTTCAGCACCAGCTCCATGGAAAAGCCTCCCATAGGATTTAGGGCTGACTTAACACTGGTCAGATTTTGGAAGCACTCTTTGGAAGCCTCTGCACCAAAGGTCAATAGAGGGAGGCTGTGGTATTTTCCTGCTGCTTCCCGTGTTGTGGGGAAGTGAATATTGCAGTGGTGGTGAATCTATGGCACGAGTGCCAGAGGTGGCACTCAGAGCCCTCTCTGTGGGCACGCGCAAACAGAGTCTCCCCCCCCCCCCATCTAGGCTGGCCTGGGTCTCTGGGCTCGATTATTAGCATTAAACCTAAGACCTAGTTTCGGGGAAGCAGTGTAGGTAACCCTGTTAAGCGCTGTTAAACCCCACTGATTTTCATGTTAAGAACTAAAGCGTGATCAATGTATTGTTGAAGGCCACGTCGATCATTGGGTGCTGTGTGAGCCGGGGTTGTATGGTTGTAGTTTAGCAGCATTCTGACGCTTCTGCATCTGTATTGGGCATCTTCAGAGGATCGATGCAGGCAAAACGTCAGGAGAGAATGCTGCTAGAACACGGCCATAAAGCCCAGAAACCACACAGCACCCCTAAAGCATGATCCTTTACCTGGGAGTAAGCTTGGTTGCTGGCAATGGAGCTTGCTTTTGAGTAAACCCTCCTAGGGTCATAATTTACCTGTTGGAAGAGTTTCACAGTTGCTTCAAAGCAAAGCCACCGACTACCACCAAGCTTACTCCTGAGTAATGCATGCCTCGGAACCAACCGTTTTTTCTAAACTGAAACCTCAGTATTCAGGTTAAATTGCTGTGTTGGCACTTTGCGATAAATAAATGGGTTTTGGGTTGCAATTTGGGCACTCGGTCTCGAAAAGGTTCGCCCTCACTGGAATATTGGGTGAGTTGTGTGTTTGGCTTTTAGGACCATTTTGTAAGGGCCTTGGACATTGCTAGGTTAGGTAAGCCACCCGTAGCCACCAGGGATGGTAGACAAGAAAGAGGTAAAACCTTTTTAATGAACAGACGCAATAAAAATGTTTGACTGCCTTGCTTTGTATGATGGAAAGGTGGTTTGATGTGAACCATTTCCCATATGTTTTAACGACTGAAGATTTTTTTTTTGGTCAGATTTGATTGCTAAGGTGCTCCTGGGCTTTTAGTGCAGATAATGATTGGTTGGGGTCATGATTTTGATCTGCTGGGCCTTTTCAAGTCAGATCCTATGGAACCCTGCTAATTATGTAATGCCTTTCTTCAGCATAAGGAGTCTTGCTTTGTGAAATTGGCACATTCCACTAAAGCAAGGAGTCATTCCTATGTAAAGCTATCCCACCTAAAGCTTATTGACCTGGATGGTCCAGACTAACTCCATCTTCTCAGATGTCAGAAGTAAGTAGGTTGTTCCTGGTTAGTACTTGGATGGGAGACCACCAGAGAAGTCCAGGGTCACTATCCAAGGGCACTATGACAAACCACCTCTAGACATTTCCTGCCTTGAAAATCCTATGGGGCCACCATAAGTTAGTTGCAACTTGACAGGCCTTTCTACCGCTGCCAAACTTATTGAAGTCAATTAGATTAACTCTGCATGGGATTGCCCTACAATTCTTCTTGCGTTGAAATAAAGGTCTGCCACAACCCGAATGGATTCATACCATCCACCTATAACAGGGGTGGCCAACCTATGGCAGTCCAGATGTTCATGGACTGCAATTCCCATCAGCCCCTGACAGCATGGCCAATTTGATGGGAATTGCAGTCCATGAACATCTGGAGTGCCATAGGTTGGCCACCCCTGACCTATAATGACTGTGTTTTTAATGTTCAGTGGGAGCTTGTGAATACTTTCAGAAGTGTGGTGGTGAGGGGGGTGGAAATACTTCAAAAATATGCCAATGGCCTTTTCCCTCATGGGTCATTCACAATAATCCCCCCACCACCACTCTTTTAAGATGGGTGTTACTAGCAATACCAAGAAGCAAGGGTGTATGGAAGCAGTGGCGTATCTACCTAGGGACAAGGGGTACCCCTTGTCCCCGGGCGCCACTCTTCTGGTCACGTGGGGGGGCGCAAAATTGGCCTCCCACGTGACCAGGAAGTCCTGCTGCCTTGTCATTTTTGCGTGCCTCAACCTATCCGTGTCAGTCGAGGCATGCAAAAATAATGAGGCAGCAGGACTTCCTGCTGCCTCCAAGCACCCTCAACCCCCCCCCCGGACTCCCCCCTCCCTCCCCTCCCCAATCAGAAGAGACTGCAGGCTGCTGGCTGGGAGCCCAGCTGGCAGGGAGAGGGGAGGTGGGCACCCTAGACCTTGCCCATGTCCATGGTGACATGGGCGGGGTCAAGGTCAGTGGGGGGTGGAGCCTGGGGGCATCAGGGGATGGAGCCGGGGTGGCGGTGGGCCAGAGCCTAGGGGGGCATCCTGGAGACAATTTGTCTCCGGGCACCATTTACCCATGGTGCGCCTCTGTATGGAAGACCCCGGAGAAATTTCATATAGCCTGATGCAGAGCTCTTTTTGCGTCTCTCGAAAATATTTTCCTATCAAGGAACCTCAAAATTCTGCATTAGGCAAAACTGTATAGTAACTAAGGTTCACCTGGGCCTCTCTTCCTCATGAGGAATTCTATTTCTATCACTTCTGAATTTTAAAATCATTCAATAACTCTTTACAGCGGACCTGGTTTCTTCGGGAAGCCGCTGGGTTTGCAGCGGCTGCACCCAGAACTCTCCACTAACCCAGACTTTGCAAGAGTTTTTTGGGAGTGCCACATGTACACACACATTTTAAGACTTAACTATGTCTATTAACGGTCAGCATGACTTCATTGTGAGGATGCAGGAAATTAAAAACCCAATTTAATAGTTCCTTGCAAAGTGAAGTCGGAGAGCGCAGTACTTGGTTTTTACTTTGCAAATAATGCGTTCCATCTCTAACCTGTTTCCCCAGCTTCGGCCCTCTTGTTCTTTCCTGCACTGCATTCCTATTGCTTTTCGTGAAATAATTTTGTTTGGATGTTTGCTTTGAACGGTAATGATTCCAGGAATTCCCCAGGCCTCATCCTAGAATACAAATTGGCTGTGGATATTAGACGAAAGTGAGCCTGGTGTACCCAGTCTCACCAAAGCTGTTTGGATTGCCGAGATCTGGCATCCATCAATGGAATGTGAGCTCTGTGCTAATTTTGTCTGATTTTCCTGTTTAAAAGAAAACCTTTGTCTAAGTTTGCGGGATACATTATGTGAGACACTCCGACAAAAGAGTATGTGGACTTAGCGTGCCCTGCTTTTCAGAAAACAGAATTCTTTTTAATTAAAACCATTTTTTTGGTTAAAAAATCAGTATGTTTAATTGCTAACACCTGCTATGTGTTACTAACAGATGTTTCTTACTTACCTAAGGGAACTGTTATAATTACACTATACGCTTAGTGGAATGGCATTTAACCAAGGTAGTGTAGGAACTTTAGGTGGTGACTGTGTTCTTTTATTAGGGTTTTCTCTCGGGGGTTGAGAACACGCGCGGTAACGAGGAACTTTGCAAAAATCTGTTCTTATCAACCATATTTTGTAGTTTGTTGGCTTGAGAATCTGTCGTGGGTGGGGATACGCTGGCTCACTGTGGTAAAGAACAATTTACGGATCTGCCTTCAGTTGAAAGAAGTAGAAGCGTCCTCCATCCTTAGAACATAAGAACAAGCCAGCTGGATCAGACCAGAGTCCATCTAGTCCAGCTCTCTGCTGCTCGCAGTGGCCCACCAGGTGCCTTTGGGAGTTCACGTACAGGATGTGAAAGCAATGGCCTTCTGTGGCTGTTGCTCCCGAGCACCTGGACTGTTAAGGTATTTGCAATCTCAGATCAAAGAGGATCAAGATTGGTAGCCATAAATGGACTTCTCCTCCATAAATCTATCCAAGCCCTTTTTAAAGCTATTCAGGTTAGTGGCCATCACCACCTCCTGTGGCAGCATATTCCAAACACCAATCACATGTTGCGTGAAGAAGGGTTTCTTTTTATTAGTCCTAATTCTTCCCCCCAGCATTTTCAATGTATGCTTCCTGGTTCTAGTATTGTGATCAAGCTCCAGTTGAGAGTATCAGCTATTATACTCTGTTCCACAGAAAGATGATAGTTTGATCGGTTGAGGTGCAGTGGTTGAGAAAATGGTATGCTTCCGCATTAGAATATAGTCCTAAACGAATTTGAGAATTATCATTCATTTTTATGCTCTGCCTTTGTCAAAACCATTATTTTGTGCCTTATTGAACATGGTACTTTGATACAAGACCATTTATGCCAAAATTTATTTTTTACTTTCAAACGGATTGTGTGTGTGTGTGTGTGTGTGAGTGAGAGAGAGAGAGAGAGAGAGAGAGAGCAGGGATAGGTAGGCACTAGATCCCAGGAGGAGCATTCTACAACAAAGAAGGTTCGGGATACTTTTATCTGTGGTGGAGGAATAAACAATCTATTATCATCTTTATGTGGAACAGAGTATAACTGCTGTCAAAGCTGGAGGAGGGGAAAGAAGCAACCAGATACCCTCCCACATACTCAGAAGTTGTTTCAACCAACAGCTCCCCTCTTTTCAGATGCTAACTACCATCAACAAGGCTGGAAGGGAAAGAGAAAACAACCAGACACCCTTTCCTCAGGCCGAGAATCTCCATCCACCAAGAGAAGATTCTGAGAGAACTATGACTGGCCCAAGGTCACCTAGCAGACTTCATGTGGAGGAGTGGGGAAACAAATCCATTTCGCCGGATAAGAGACTGCTGCACATGTGAAGGAGTGGGGAATCGAACCCAATTCTCCAGATTAGAGTCCACCATTCTTACCCTAGTCACCATGCTGACTGGAATGCAAATATGTGATGGCCAAGCACTAGCCACTTGTGTGGCTGTTCACTGAAAAGCTTCCTTCCTGATTCTGTCCCTGCTTGGATGGAAGGGGAAATTACATCCTTTCCTGAAGAGGTGGCAGCAGAGGAATAGGGGCTGCTCCCTTAAGCAAATGGAAGTGTGAGACTGCTGAGTATAAGGGTACTTTAAAGAGTCCTTTAAAAAACAAGGGTCCTTTAAAAAAAGGGTCTTTTAAAAAAAATCTGCATTCTTGGAAACACGAATAACAGCATGCCCAGTTTCATGTAGCAAAACTGAAAAGGGGTTGAAGAGCTAAATCCCCTTTTCTCTTTCCCCCATGGTACGGAATTGGCATAGCTCTGCAAGCAATTGGCCTTTCCCAGTAGGACAGAGATCCCTGACCTTTGCCATGTGTTTTCGGTCTGAAGTTTCAGCAGAACTCGGTTACGATGAGCCGCCATTCAAAACATGCAGGATTATGTCAGGCTGTTGCAATAACAGCTCAACTTGAGGAAAGGAAGGGGGGGGGTGACAATAAAATGTTATGAAAGATGGCTAATAAAACTGTAATGGAAAAATAGCTTTGACGTTAAAAAGCATTAGAAAAGTGATATTAAACTGCTAAGTCGGTTCAGTCGGAATGCTGTTTCTCGCATGTAAGGAATGGAGCTTCCCAGTGCGCATGAAGAGCACACTGTACCATAGAACTGGAAGGTTTGGGGGACTTTCACCCAATCAGGATGGGTACATACCTCTTGCATAGTGCCAAGTTGCATGAAGTTTAGGGGAGGGCAAAAAAATATATCAGTAAAATTCTGATTCAGGTTTAATAGACCTCTTTTTTTTTTAGTAAACCCAGATATCCCCAAGCCTTCAGACAGGGAATGAGTGGCTTATCTAGAGGGGGATCAGAGGGAGGGACCACCCAGGAGTTATTCACCTTGGTCACTTGGGGTGCGTTTTGGCCACTCGTCCCCTCCCTCTCCCCCTGTGCCCAGCTCCCAGTTGAACTCTCCTGCTTCCATACTGAAACCCCCACCTCTCCGCTTGCACCCCCAGAGGGATGGAGGAAAGTGCATTTAAAGAAATGGGTGGCCAGGTAAACGACAGGCTGGGAGAGACCCAGCCTGCAGCTTTTTTTTCAGCACCTCCTGGCGTGGCTTCGATGAGGTGGGCAGTGCTGCCCGGGCCGGGACCTGCTGCCCCTTCGGTTGGCCCTTTCTCCCACCCCACTAAGTGCTGAGCATGCCAAGGCGCAGCCCGTTCTCTGCTTGTGAAGCCTCTTGGCCAGAATGGGCCAGGCAAGCCGTAAATTGATAACCTGAGGACCTTCAAACCTTCTCTGTATTAGAACACATGGCATATAGACAGCAGTTCCTCATGGACATATGTTTAGATCAGTAGTGGGATTCAAAAAATTTAGTAACAGGTTCCCATGGTGGTGGGATTCAAACAGTGGCGTAGCGCCAATGGGGCTGGGCGGGGCATGATGGGGGCGTGGCTGGGCATTCCAGGGGCGGGGCATTAATAATTTCTCTGTGACTGTAAAAAACTCTTACTGTAAAAAAAAGTTCCTAATTTCCAGCTGGTATCTTTCTGTCCATAATTTAAACTCATTCTAGCAAGTCCTATCGTCTACTGCCAACAGAAACAAACTACTTCTCCTCTAATTGACTACCTGTCAAATACTAAATACTTTCAAATACTTAATTTTGTTTCTAGAAATCAAAAGAAGGATACTTTCCTTAAACAAGGAACTTTACCATATTTCTAAAACATGTTTTTAAAACAGCCCAACAGGGAGAATTATCCCGTTTTCTACCTTCGCTAACCAGCCACATAGGAAACAACAGGACTTTATGATTTTTGGACCTAATGGAATTTCTAACAGAAAAGCAGACCCAATTAGTAACCCCCTCTCGGCACACACAAATAATTAGTAACCCACTCTCGGGAACTGGTGAGAACCTGCTGGATCCCACCTCTGGTTTAGATATTTGAAAACCATTTTGGCAGTGGTAGATCTACCACCACTGTTGATACACTTTTTCTTTGTGCATGTTCTTTTAAAGTTTTTTTCACCTTGGTTTTTTTCCCTGTTCTTTGAAGGCAAAAATGAAAAGAAAATAAGAAAGGCCTTTAGTTTCAGCCCTCGTATCTGTAAAATGGGAACAGCAGAGCCAGGAGCTCTCGTTGGGGAGAACCGCATAAAAGCTGCAGAGCTTCATGCAAATTAAATCAGGCCCCGTAACTGAATGATTTGTTTCCTCTGCCTCGGAATGCCTCGGTGAAACTCGCTGCTCGTTCTGGGTCTTCTCCCTCCCTTTATAAAGCTAATCACACAATTACCTGCAGGCCCGTGTTAAATATGACACCGGCCCTGGCAAAAAAATATATATAATGGGCCAATTGAAAACGATGAATAAAGAGAGGCAGGCCCATTTATAACTGCCGATTCCACTGAGCGGTGTTGTAATCAAAGTGATCTGAGGGTGACTCATTAATTAATTGTTCTTTTTTTTATTATGTGCTATTGAGTTAATGAGTAATTTGTGCTGGATAACTCTCTGAACACATTGATTACATGAGATATTTTTTTCCGGGAGCTTTCATCCCCGTGACACTCTGAAGAGGGGAGAGACGGCGCGCGTTCCTCCCAGAGCCTCCTTCGCAACAGATCCGGGAGGGCTAAATCATGTGAAGGGCATTTGGAAGGCACCCGAGACAGGCCGTCCGCCACGTCACGTTTCCCGGCTCCTTCCCTCGCGCAAAAATCACTCCTTCTACAGTATTTCTCATTAGCGCTGGGCCGAGATTTCCCTCCTCCCCTGCATAATGATTCAAAATGGATAAAAAATAGATGAATTGGAACGTAGAAAGCTTCCTTATACTGAGTTAGACGATCGGTCCATCAGGGTCAGAGAACTCAAACTGGCAGTGGCTCTCCAGGGTGTTAGCTTGAGGTTTTCCTCATCACCTCCTACTTGGACCCTTTTCACTGGAGGTGAAGGGGATGAACCAGGGACCTTATGCATTGCCAAGTAGATGCTCTACCGCTAATTTGAAGGACATTTGCTGGGTCTCCAAAGTCAACATGTTCACAGGTGTCAAACTCAGGCCCTCCAGGGGTTCATGGGCTACGATTCCCATCCGCCCATGCCAGCAGGGCCAATTGGCCATGCTAGCAGGGGCTGCTGGGAATCGTAGTCCACGAACACCTGGAGGGCCTAAATTTGAGTGATCCATTTGGAATCAGCGCAGCACTGTGTCACTGAGAGCCTGTGTGGAATAGTGGTTAAGAGAGGTTTTTATGGAAGAGAAGCTGAAATGGACCAGTTCAAATCAGGTCCACGTTTGGGACTCTTTAGTTTGGAGAGGAGACGTCTGAGGGGGGATATGATTGAAGTCTATAAAATTATGCATGGGGTAGAAAATGTTGACAGAGAGAAAATTTTCTCTCTTTCTCACAATACTAGAACCAGGGGGCATCCATTGAAAATGCTGGGGGGAAGAATTAGGACTAATAAAAGGAAACACTTCTTCACGCAACATGTGATTGGTGTTTGGAATATGCTGCCACAGGAGGTGGTGATGGCCACTAACCTGGATAGCTTTAAAAAGGGCTTGGACAGATTTATGGAGGAGAAGTTGATCTATGGCTACCAATCTTGATCCTCCTTGATCTGAGATTGCAAATGCCTTAGCAGACCAGGTGCTCGGGAGCAACAGCCGCAGAAGGCCATTGGTTTCACATCCTACATGTGAGCTCCCAAGGGCACCTGGTGGGCCACTGCGAGTAGCAGAGTGCTAGACTAGATGGACTCTGGTCTGATCTAGCAGGCTCGTTCTTATGTTCTTATGGTGAACTGAAATAGGCCCAAGGAGCAGATTCTGGTATCTGAACCATCACTGTTTCATATTTTAAATACTATGACCATATACCTACCTAATGATACCCGAACTCTATACAAAAAAAGGATTCTATTTCACCACTGCGTTCCTATTGTAAGGAACTGTTTCGTTTCGGATTTGGAATGATATGGTATGGCCCAATCTCACAAGAGCCTGGATACTAAGCAGGGTCAGTACTTGGATAGGAGATTCTGAAATCTTTGAAGAAAGGCAATGGCAAACTACCTCTGCTTCTCATTTGCCTCGAGGGACGCTTGTTGAGGTTCACCATAAGTTGCTTGCAACTTCACGGCACTTAAGTACATACATTTCATTTACATAAGTCAATTTTTTAATAAATCAAAAGCATTTAACAACTGCCAACTTCCAACCATTGTAACCATTCCCAACTAATAAGAAGAGTGTTCCATTTTTCAGTGTATCCTATCTCTACCTATAACCTTCAACCGATGTCCTTTAGAAGGCAGGTCAAAACATTTCTCTTCACGCAGGCTTGAGGTTCCAATTTATTTTAGTGGCTTTTATGGTCTGCTTCTAGCCCGAGGACTTAAAAAAAAAAATGAAAATCATTTTAGTCTGCTCAGCCTAAGAAAGCATTTTCACCGCATTTATGCACAGGAATGCAGCTGTGCTTATGCACTGTGGATATCCAGGCACGCTTGTGTGCTGCAAGTCTGTGGAAATGCAGGAAAACCAGAGAAGATAGTGGGATGTGTCCAGCCGTCCTCTTTCCTCCGGCCTAAAGAGTCTGCTTTCAATTTTAGCGGCTCTTTCTTCACGCTATCGGACAGAGAATGAAACCTCCTGAGAGTGTTGTGGGGTTTCTGGGTCCTCTGAAGTTGCCAGCCACAGATGCAGGCAAAACATCAGGAGAAAATGCTGCTGCAGCATGACCATACAACCCGGAAACCCCACAGCACTGCAGTGATTCTGGCCGTGAAAGCCTTCGACAGTACATTAAACTTCCTGAGACTTCCTGAGACACCCACCCCCTCTGAAGAGGCCAGCCACAGATGCAGGCGAAACGTCATGAGAGAATGCTTGCTAGAACACGGCCATACAGCCCAGAAACCACACAGCACCCCAGTGATTCCGGCCGTGAAAGCCTTCGACAATAAGTTGTTCTTCATTTTCCTTTCACAGAATCATCATTTCACAGAATCATAGGGTTAGGGTTAGGGAAGACACCACAAGGGCCATCCAGTCCAACCTCCTGCCATGCACGAGCAGACAAACAATCAAAGCACCATACAAAGATATTTAGAAGAATAGACGGCGCTTCTTTTGGTATGCAGGAGAGTCGAGACTTGTGCTTTCTTTCAACCAACTCCATTTACAGAATTTCAAAGTACTTTTTAAAAACAATTCTTTTAACAGCAATTGTTCAAAATGATAATTTGATTGGAAAACAGCAGCCAGGCTGAAGTTCTCAAAAGGATCGATTACATGTATCAAATTATACTCAGCAATCACCCAGGTTTCTTCCATTTTTGACAGATGACAGTGAACTGCCTACCGTTGAGAAAAATTGTATGAGTGGCTCAGAATTACATTTGGGAGGGGGGGGGGGATTGTTAAGCATTTACTTAGGCCCGCAGAAGCAAAAATAACAACGGGATTGTTTTCCTACAATCTCTCCGCTGAACGACTGATTTTATTTATTGGCAGTGAAACACAGTTCTGAAAAAAAGGGGAGAGTTTCCCTTAAAAATATTAAATAATATTGTAAATCATAGTAATATGTTAAAAAAAAAGTCGGAACTTTCACGTCCCGATCAGGCTGTGCTTGTGAAGCCGTGACAAAATGATTAGGAATGCTCAGAAATTCTCGGTGACCACGTTCAGACTATTTTTGACAGTTGCGAGCACTTTCCTGTTCGACTCAAACACCATGTTGCTTTTTTTCTGCCTCATGGCTGCTTTTCCATCTACACTGCAGGTGAAATCAATTTTCTCCCAGGGTCAAGAGTGGTTGGGTCAGGTAATTAAATGATGCGAGGAATGGTGGTGAAAAACTACGACTCCCGTGGGTCTGTTAGAAAATGTTCACGTGTGAACCGTTAAGAGATCTAGACAGATCCACGGCCGTTCATGTTGATCAGGAAGACACAGATTAACAGCAAACAGGAAGACTTAAAAAAATGACATAGTGTTTTATGTATTTCTGTTTATTCATAGTGTTTCTGTTTATTCTTCATTTAAACCGCTGGCAACTGAGCATGGTCGTGTGGTGGGAACTGGTGGGCGGGTTAATGTGGAGTTTGTATGCATGGAAAGCAGTGGTGGGATCTAAAAATTTTAGTAACAGGTTCCCATGGTGGTGGGATTCAAACTATGGTGTAGCGCCAATGGGGCTGGGTGGGGCACAATGGGGGCGTGGCCGGGCATTCCAGGGGTGGGGCATTCCTGGGCAGGGCTGTGGCAAGGACGCAGCCGCTGCACTGGTCCTTGGGCGGGAAACGAATGCACGCAGGCGCAGGCTGCCACGCACACCGATGCACCTCCTGCTGGACTGCTTCAAGTTATGCACGCTACTGCTGAGAGGAGGGGCGTAACTAAGGCAAAAATCACGTGGCAAAATCACCAATTAGTAACCCCCTCTCGGCACACACAAATAATTAGTAACCTACTCTCGGGAACCTGTGAGAACCTGCTGGATCCCACCTCTGATGGAAAGTAACTAGTGAAGAAGCTTCATCGGTTTGCTAGTAACCTGAAATACTCACCAAAGAATCAACTCCTCTCTCAGAATGGATAAGAGGTGTGTGAGTCAAATTGGTAGCTGCTGCAGCGTTTCGTAGGTTCTGGAGCATCTCTTACGATAGAGGTAGCTCCGTTCCATAGAGCAAGGGGGATTAACTTTTGCCCATATCCTGTTCCGTGCTAGCCTTCCTGGCCACAACTGAAAAAAGCCCATTTTGCCATTTAAAGCCCTTTACAGGTGTGGTGTCCTGACCTGGATGGCCCCGGCTACCTCGATCTCATCAGATCTCAGAAGCTAAGTAGAGTCAGCCCTGGTTACTATTTGGATGGGGGACCACCAATGAATTCCAGAGTTGCTATGCAGAGGAAGGCAATAGCAAACCTCTGCTGTAAGTCTCATGTCTTCAACCCAGAACCGTAGCGTGAGGGAACTGTGCCTGGGTGCCCTGTGCCCCTGCCACACCCCGGAACACCCCCAGAATGTCCCCACCACGCCCCACACCAGTGCGCACCAGGTGCAAGACGCCCCTTATCCCCTGGGCACTACACCACTGCTTAAATCCTCCGGGGAAAACATACGTCAACTGCAACTTGATGAAGCTTTACAAAAACAAAGGAATAGTGGGAGGGATGGTGGCTTGGTATAGCCCAATTTTGTCAGATTTCAGAAGCTAACCTGGGTCAGAACTTGGATAAGGAAGGCTTTGAAGAGGACAATGGCAAATTACCTCTGCTTCTCACTTGCTTTGAAAGCTCCTTTCTGTGGTTGCCGCAATAAGTCAGTTGCAACTCGATGGCACTTGTGTACGGGTGGCTGTGGCCCACCATATCCGAAGGACTACCTCCATCTGAATTTTTTCTGCTCCTCTGGTCAGAAAAACTGAGGGGGGGACTTCTGTTTTGGGAACCACTTCATCACTGGTACACCTGGAAGGATCTCCCACAATGTCCTGCTTCACTGTGCATTCAAGATTCGGGACTCCATGACCTTTCGCTATCTCAGTGAAGATCTTATGTTGGCAACTGAACATTCATTATCCCAGAAGGCCTTTGTGTAAAACTGAGATTTTTGTCTGTGTTTTGCAGTGCAGTCCTGAGGGGGAAGGCTCAACAGGCAGCATGAACCTGGTGCTGCTGTAAATGCATAACCCTGGTGCTGGTGTAACCCCCATGCTCAGAATGGGTTGACCCAGAAAGGGTGGAGACTCAAAGCAGCAAGAGGCTGCAGAGCTCATGTAGTTTGGAGGAGACAAGGCTACCAGACTCGGACCTTGGTTGTATAAGCCCTTAACACCTTGTTAAGGTAACTGCAATGTTGTTGGGAATTACTGGGAAGGTAGTTGTTTATTTTTGCTATGTTGTAAATGTTGGAGTTTATTGTTTCAGGGCTTCTTTTTGTGGTTGTAATGGGTGAGAGTTCTCCTGGAAACCTTCATCATGTTGAATCCTGTTCATCAAGCCCTTGGAGTCTTCAGGAGCCAACCCACTTGCAAAGAAGAATTGGACTTGGCAGTATCAGTAGACTGTAAATATGAGGACTTGAAAATGCAACCTGAACAGGACCTTGAAATGTGATGTTAAATGTTGATGTTATATGATATATGTTAAGAAAGTACATAAAACCATTTTGTTTTAAAAAATTTGTTGTTGCAAGCTCATTCCAAGTTCTGCCCCACAGAACCCACAAGCTGAGGTTGCACTGGCATAAGGGGCATTTACTCTGATGCTTGAGGTGGTGTTGTGGTCTGTCCTGTATGCCCCCCCTGAGACCGACACTGATAGCAGTGATGGTGGGGACACATGTGAAAGCAGCGGGGAGTTTGCTGACAGCAAGGCAGGGGCAGTGTGCTGGCTGGGTGCTACAGCAACACACAGCAGTGAGGAGGCTCAGAGCTGAGTCTATGCTGACAGTAGTTTAGCAGGGAATAATTCAAGAGATACCAAGTCCATGGGAGAGTCCAGAACAACGTCCATCAAACTAGCGTCAGAAACCAGGAAGGTACACAGTAACAAGGAAAAGCCAAGAGTCAAGGTCAAGAAGCCGGTCCATAGAGAGTCAGGGTCTGGAACCAACAGTGGCATGCAGGCACAGGCAGTGGTGGGATTCAAATAATTTAACAACTGGTTGTTTACAAGCACCATTTTAACAACCGGTTCTACTGAAGTGGTGCGAACCGGCTGAATTCCACCACTGGACACAGCATAAGCATAAGCATTTTATTGTCATTGTGCGCGCCCAACGAAATTTACAGCAGCATTCCTCGATGCACACAATTTCAGACTCATACCCCATCCTCACTTTCCCTTCCTCCACCCATCCCTACGCAGCCCCAAACACATCAACACGAAGCCATGGAGTTCAGCATCGTCACAGCTCTAGAGTAGAAGCTGTCTCTAAGCCTCTTTGTCCTAGTTTTTATAGACGTGTATCGTCTGCCAGAGGGTAACAGTTCAAAAAGAGAGTGTGCTGGATGAGCCGGGTCTCAGAATATTTTGGGCTTTCTTTAGGCTTCGGGAACTATAGAGTTCTTTCAAGGAGGGGAGAGGGCAGCTGATAATCCTCTGGGCAGTAGTGATCACCCTTTGGAGCGCCTTCCTATCTGCCACTGTGCAACTGGAGAACCACACACAGATGCAGTAGGTTAAGACACTCTCTATAGCACAGCGGTAAAAGGACACCAGGAGTTTTCCATTCAGGTCAGGGAGAACACACTTTGCAACCACAACTGCAGTTCCTGCCAATGGCCTTTTATTAATCAGAGCTATTTGCTTGGGAGTGCTCCTGCAAAGACTCTGGGTAATGCCTAGCCTGTAGCCTCTGTTTGCTTACTCGGACTACTCTTAGAACAGGAAGAGGAGCAGCAGTAGCAGTTTGGATTTATACTTTCTCCTGTAAGGAGACTCAAGGTGGCTTACAAGCTCCTTTCCCTTCCTCTCCCCACATCAGACACCTTGTGAAGTAGGTGGGGCTGAGAGAGCTCTGAAGAACTGTGACTAGCCCATAGTCACCCAGCAGGAATGTAGGAGTGCGGAAAAACATCTGGTTCACCAGATAAGCCTTTGCCACTCAGGTGGAAGAGTGGGGAATCAAACCCGGTTCTCCAGATTAGATGCCACCTGCTCTAAACTACTACACTGTGCTGGCTCTCTTTACCATGCTTACTGCTCCAGCCAGCCCAGGGGCGTAACAAGGCAGCCCTGGGCAAACTGTAGCCCTGGGCAAAACCTGAGTTGGATGCCCCCCCCCCCAATGGGCGGCCACTCTACCACGACCAAAAATTTTTTTGAACCAGGACATTGGTGCCTACAGGGGGTGAGGTTTGTAGACATATCAGCACCAAAATTTCAGCATGTCATCAGAAGACTGTCCTTATGCTACTCCCCAAGTTTGGTGAGGTTTGGTTCAAGGAGTCCAAAGTTATGGACTCCCAAAGGGGGTGCCCCATCCCCCATTGTTTCCAATGGGAGCTAATAGGAGACGGGGGCTACAGTTTTGAGGATCCATAACTTTGGCCCCCCTGAACCACACTGCACCAAACCTGGGGGGTATCATTAGGGCAGTCTCCTGATAAGACCCTGAAAGTTTTGAGACTGTGCCTTCAGAAATGTGCCCCCCCCCAGTTTTCCCCTGCAACCCCATGGACAGTAATACAGAATAACTTCAATGCAGAACAAAAGATTCTTGGGCAAATCTTCTGGGATGTTCCTGCAGAGGGCGGCATTTTGATGGGAGTCGGCACTCATATTCAATCAGGGTATCATCTGGAAACTGTCCTTATGGTACCCCCAAAGTTTGGTGCAGTTTGGTTCATGGGGTCCAAAATTATGGACCCTCAGAAGGGGTACCCCATCTTTGCTAAGATGGGGCTACCCTTTTGAGGGTCCATAACTTTGGACCCCCTGAACCAAACTGCACCAAACCTTGGGGGTGCCATCATGACAGTCTCCAGATGATACCCTGAAATTTTGGTGCTGATATGTCCAGGAATGCCCTCCCTGCAAGAACATCCCGAAATTTGCCCAAGGATCTTTGTTCTGCATTGAGTTTTCTGCATTGCTGTCAATGGGGGTTGCAGGCTGGGGGGGCACATTTTTGAAGGCACAGTCTCAAAACTTTCAGGGTCTCATCAGGAGACTGCCCTAATGATTCCCCCCAAGTTTGGTGCAGTTTGGTTCAGGGGGGACAAAGTTATGGACCCTCAAAACTGTAGCCCCCAACTCCTATTAGCTCCCATTGGAAACAATGGGGGATAGGGGCACCCCTTTTGGGAGTCCATAACTTTGGACTCCCTGAACCAAACCTCACCAAACTGGGGGGGTAGCATAAGGACAGTCTCCTGATGATACGCTGAAATTATGGTGCCACTAGCCTAAAAACAGCGCCCCCTGCAGGCCAAAAATGGAAAACCACTAAAATACCCAAAAACGAACCCAGCATTTTGATGCCTCAGCATTTACGCCACCCAGCATTTACGCCAGTGAGCCAGCCATCAGCCAAGCCGTGACAGTCACTTATGTTGGTGCTGGGGAGTTGTGCAGCGGCACGATGCCTGGGCGCCATTGCAGCCACAGTGTTGCAGGAGGTCATGTCGGCATCCAACAAGGCATTGACGGAGATAGAGCCAGCTTCAGTTGACTTCCTGAGCTTTGTTGGGGTGGGAAGTGAAGGATATGAGCAATGAAATGGGTGGGAAAGTAATTGCAGCCCAAGCCTCATCTTGAAACCAACCGAATGCAACTCAAGGCAAGATTAGAAAATACATCTCGGATGCCATCAACATTTTCTCTGTGGAATGCCAAGTGGTGTCTGGGTAATTAATACTACTTATAGGCCAGTGGTGGCGAACCTATGGCACAGGTGCCAGAGGTGGCACTCAGAGTCCTCTCTGTGGGCACGCGCAAACAGAGTTGCCCCCCCCCCCACATCTAGGCTGGGCTGGGCTGCTGGGCTCAATTATTAGCATTAAACCTAAGACCTAGTTTTGGGGAAGCAGTGTAGGTAACCCTGTTAAGCACTGTTAAACCCCACTGATTTTCATGCGAAGAACTAAAGCGCGATCCTTTACCTGGGAGTAAGCTTGGTTGCTGGCAATGGGGCTTGTTCTGAGTAAACACTCCTAGGGTTGTGATTCACCCATTGGAAGAGTTGCACAGTTGCTTCAAAGCAAAGCCACCAACTACCACCAAGCTTACTCCTGAGTAACACACGCTTCGGAGCCAACCGTTTTTTTCTAAACTAAAACCTCAGTATTCAGGTTAAATTGCCGTGTTGGCACTTCGCGATAAATAAGTGGGTTTTGGGTTGCAATTTGGGCACTCGGTCTTGAAAAGGTTCGCCATCACTGTTATAGGCTATCCAGTCAGTAACTCAGTGCAACAAGTTTGCAAGGGATTGGCTGGGATGAAACCACTCACTGTTAGTCTGACCTGAGCACAGATGGCAAGTGGGCTCACGAGGAGTCTCTTCCCCCATTGTCCTGAATCCTATTCAATCATTCGTTTCTTCAGCTGTTACTTGGAATTCAGGCACAAGTCCCCAAAACTATGAGGAGGAGGTTCGAGGAAAGGGTCATAAAAGCTTGGTTGAAAAAAATGGCAAGATATTTCAAGACGGACACATCTGGCATGCTGAGAGGAGGGGCTGGAAACCGATCATATCCACAAACAAGGGACTCTACAACCGTGTGGTTAAACTGAATATTTCAAACCTTTCTTTGACCAAGATTTTCAAGGGACTGCTAGGTTTAACGGTGTAGCAGGAGTGTTACAGTCAATCACCACCTTTTAAGTGGCGTTCTGCCCAGCTTCTAGTTATTTGAATAATTCTTTCAGCAGATCAAAGAAGCCTGGTGAGGAAAACGGCGAGCAAAGACATATCAGGGAACAAGCGACGGCATCCTGCGTAAAAATGAAGCACAATATTCCATCGCATTTTTCACATTTCTCTGTGAAACTTACTTCACTTGTGCTCTACCCATTCCATTGTTGTTGGTTGAAAATTTTTGCCTTTTGCTCACCGTTCTTTGTCACGAGCTACTATGAGAAGATGATGATCTCCAAGCAATAGTTTGGGGATCAGACAAGCTTGTAGTGCCCTTCTGAGTTACTGCCTTTGTGGAAGAAGGGAGTGGATTCTGAAAAGAGCTGGCGCTTTAACATGGTTTATGTGATACAACTTGTTATGTTTCTGACTGGTGTCATGTTGAGAATTGATCACTGCATACCATGATATGGTGAAAAGGATTTTTTTTAAAAAACCTTTCTGTCACAATGTGCTTCCCCATCCTTGGCGTTCTAGAGCACAGGTGTCAAATTCACGGCCCTCCAGATGTTATGGACTACAGCTTCCATCATCCCTTGCCAGCATCATGCTGGCAGGGGATGATGGGAACGGTAGTCCATAGCATCTGGAGGGCCAGCGAAGCTTGTGCACCTAGCAAGTTCTAGGAGCTTCGAGTATCCCACATGAATCATTTTCGGCCCTTTCCCCCACTTTTTTTACCTTAAGCTCCCGCGCTTACTTCCTCGAGGAGAGTAGCTGGGTTCCTCGGCACTCCCCACTCAGTAGGGACGGGCGACAGCGCAGCTGGCTGCTGCCAGCTGTTATACAAGCTTCTCAGCGCACTGCATCCCAGACACTCTCTCTGAACGGCGCTTGACGACTCCGCAAGACAGAGCTGCTGGGTCGCGGGGACGCCATCAAGGCTAAGCGCTGGTTAGATGCCGCTGCAAGACTGAGAGCAGCTGCCACAGTATAGGGGATGGAAGCGAGTGGGGAAAGGCCCATTGCTAACTGCCTACAAGAAGTTGTGGAAGGCATTATTTTGAAGAACCCTTGATAAACACACTGCCGTGATCCTTCAGTTCTTTCAGCTTCAAACCAGAAATCTCTGGCCAAGGCATGTGGTGGGCTTGTAAAAAAATCAAGAAGTATTGGATGGAAGTCATATGAAAATACAAAAAAACAACAACTTAAAACAAAAATTTCCTTTCACTGCTAAAACTGCACTATCAGGCATTTTGCCTGGAAATCTTTCAAAGAAGCTGAATTAACCATGTTCGAACTTATTGACAGCTGCAAGAGTAGTAGCTGCATCCCGTTGGAAAACTGAAAGAAATTTTAACACAGGACTCTGGGAAGATAAAAGTTAGAGAATATGCCATAATGGTCAAATTAACAAATCTTGTAAACAGTCAAAACAAGAATGTAATGAGAAATGGGAATTGTATTTTTTTATATGAGGCTAAATCGACTATGTAAGAACAATAATAGTAAGAATATTAATTTGTTATGAAGATATAAGTATCTGATTACTAGATACTTATTGCTGTTTTGGAATTAAAGGTAACAAATCTTAAAACTATGTAATGTTCTCTCTGAATGATATTAGAGTTGTCATTTTAAGATCCAATGTTCTAGAGTTAATAGATATATAGTTCATGGGTAACTGTCTTTTCTTTTTTCTCTTTCTGTTCTTTTCTGTTTTTGAATTATGTTTGAGAAAATTAACTTAAAACGCTTTTTAAAAAAGAACTCTTTGGCCAACAAATACCGAGTCTCTTTACTGAGAGCTGAATGCAAATGTTCAAACTGCCCAGGGCAAAAAGATCACGTGAAAGGGTTCCAGAATTCTCAAGGCATCAAGCTACTAAACTTTACATGTCAATTACATGTTGTAACTCACATCGATGAATGAGAAAACAAATATTTCCATGATAACTGTTTCATCTAGGCCAGGGGTCGGCAACCTTTACCACCCAAAGAGCCATTTGGACCCGTTTTCCACAGCCCCAAAGATCTACCGAGCCGGAGAGGCGGCTCTGCACGGAGCCGCCTCCGGTTCGGCACCTCCACTCACCTTTCCTTCCAGTGCTGGGAGGCAGAGGCGCTGAGCAGGGAAACCCCCTCTGCCGCCTGCTCCCTGGGGCAGAGGGGGGATGGCGGTTGCAGGGATGGCAGAGAGAGGATGGCAGCTGCTCTGGAGGGACACACCCACGCTACCCTCCAGGGGTCGGAGGGCAGCGTGGGCATGTCCCTCTAGAGCAGTGCTGGAAGGAGAGGTGAGGGGGGGGGGACTCAAAAAGCAATACCCTCACGCACGAAGCTGCCTCCGGTTCGGCCCCTCCACTCACCTTTCCTTTCAGCTCTGTTCTGGAGGGCTGGAGGGACATGCCCACGTTATCCTCCAACCTCCAGGCCACGCGGAGCCACAGTATAAGGCTGAAAGAGCCGCATGCGGCTCTGGAGCCGCAGGTTGCAGACCCCTGATCTAGGCTACATGTAAGTGTGCCAGGGGTCACTTCTGACTCAGCCACCCACCCACCCATTTTAAAGTCCCTGGCCTCGGAGAGCTCCACTCACGCTGCTGGCTGCATGGCTACTTAGGACTTTTAAGGGAAGGGCACATATGGGGTGCTTATATTTGGGATAGTTCACAAACTGGCGGCTGGATGGGGGAAAGGACCACATAGGAAAGTGGCAGAGCAAGTGGTAGGTAATGTGCATATTTGTTGCCCGCTGTAAGCAGCATTGTGTAGTGGTTAAGAGCAGGTGGATTCTAATCTGGAGAACTGGGTTTGATTCCCCACTCCCTTCACCTGAGTGGCAGAGGCTTATCTGGTGAACCAGATATTCCTGCTGGGTGACCTTGGGCTAGTCAGTTTTTGAAACTCTCTTAGCCCCTCCTACCTCACAAGGTGTCTGATGTGGGGAGAGGAAGGGAAAGGAGCTTGTAAGCCTCCTGGAGTCTCCTTACAGGAGAGAAAGATGGTATATAAATCCAAACTCTTCTAAAGGGTGTCATAAAGACATGGGGACAGGGACATAGGTATAGATTTTTATGGGGGGGGGGTTCAGGGGGCGGGGCCAGGCACCTACCTGCCCCTGGTGGTGTGGCCACGCCTCCCCAAGCCCCGCCCCTGGCCTCAGTGCTTATAAAGGCAGCTCTCCGAGGCCAGGGACAGCAGACCCTGCCCGGCCCCCCACCAGCTGGGCTCCCAGCTGGCAGCCCTGTCTGCCCTCACCTCTGGGCAGAGGCATAGCTAGGAAAAATGGAGCCCGGTGCAAAATCTGAGTTTTGCGCCACCCCTCCCCCTATGGACAGCCGCAGTGATGCTGGAATACACCTCCCACAGCATCACTTTCAATAGAGAGCCCAAATTCTTCTTTTAAATCCACCTTAAAGGGAGAATAAAATAAAATTGTAAGTTAAAAAAAATTGAAAGTGATGCTGTTTTGGGGTGGATTGTCCCCCACCCTGAAACAGCATCACTTTCAATGTTTAAACTGGGGACCTCAGATTCTCCCTTTAAATCCATGTCGAAGGGGGTGGATTTAAAAGGAGAATCTGGGGAAATATGGGGGTGCCTGCTGTCAGGGGTGCAATTGTTAAGCTAGCAGCACCAAACTTTCAGGGTATCTTTAGGAGACTCTCCTAATGATACCACCCAGGTTTGGTGAAGTTTGTCTAGGGGTTCCAAAGGGTCCAACCTTATAGACCCTCCAAAATGTAGCCCCATCTTCTTAATAGCCCCATTGCCAGGCTCACCAATGGGATGGGGCACCCCTTTGGGGAGTCCATACTTTGGATCCCCTGGACCAAACTTCACAAAAGCCCTGGAGTGGTATCAGTAAGAGACTTTCCATGATACCACTACCATTTGTTAAAGTTTAATTGTGGGGGTCCAAAGTTATAGACCCTCAAATGTGTAGCCCCATCTTCTAATAGCTCCCATTGGAAACAATGGGGGATGGGGCACCCCCTTTGGGAGTCCATAGCTTTGGATCCCCTGGACCAAACTTCACAAAACCTGGGTGGTATCAGTAAGAGACTATTCTGATGATGCCTCCCAGGTTTGGTGAAGTTTGGTTCAGGGGGTCCAAAGTTATGCATCCTCAAAGGTGTAGCCCCCATCTTCTATTGGCTCCCATTGGAAACAATGGGAGATGGGGACACCCACTTTATGAGTCCATAACTTTGGACACCCTGAACCAAACCTCAGTAGTATCATCAGGAGAGTC
The DNA here is from genome assembly GCF_021028975.2 of Sphaerodactylus townsendi. Classification (NCBI taxonomy): domain Eukaryota; kingdom Metazoa; phylum Chordata; class Lepidosauria; order Squamata; family Sphaerodactylidae; genus Sphaerodactylus; species Sphaerodactylus townsendi. The sequence continues at coordinate 18,354,742 of NC_059430.1, forward strand.
TCCCAACAAATCCCTGAAATTTTGGTGTTGCTAGCCTAAAAAATGCGCCCCCTGCAGGCCAAAAACAAAAAAAACACTAAAAATACAAAAAACCAAAAGGGGGCGGAGCTTCGAACATGCAATGGGGGGGGGTTTGAACCCGAGAAACCCCCCCTCACATATGTCCTTGATGGGGACCAAAGATTGACAGACGAGCAAGACACTGCTCCACACAAAATGGATGCCTCAGAGAATCTTGGGCAGGAAGATGGTTGGCAGATGAACGTTCATCCTGGCCCTAAGGTGTACCTAGCTGGACAATGGGGCAAGCTAATCTCCGCTGTGTCCCCATAAGGTGATTTAATCAGTGTTCCAAGCAGACCATTAATTATCCTATCTGCATCCACCCAGTAAACCACTCATCACACCTCTCCTATCTTATCATTGGAACCTTAAAAAAGCACACACTTCTTTGGCTTTCCTGCCAGCTTAATTCATACTGCCGTAAGATCCATTTCTGGTGATAAATATTGGTCCTTTGGCCATTCATAGTGTGTGTTTTCTGGACCTGATCGCTCCACTTCTGTGTGGGTTCTTTCCATAGTTCCTGGAGATGTGGGTCCTTTCGTTGGACATCCCTTTAAGTCTGATAACTATCATCCATCCCTGAATCCCTACCCAACTTCCACCCTTTTTTGATCTTAGCCCTTGTATGCTTTGTGTGCGTGTGTGTGCACACTGCCTACAATATATTCTTTGCTTTCGATAATTCTTATTATTAATGAAACACACTTTGTTAATTCTACAACTGACTGTTCATTTGAGAGTTTATACTGAGGATCACTCTGGCATACATAGATTGTCAATCTCTGTGACGCCTCTTGCTCTGTCTCCACAGCTAATTCCCCTAAAGACGGCTAATCTAGGATAACACCAGGGCCATCCAAACCCTAGAACAGTGATGGCGAACCTTTTTGAGACCGAGTGCCCAAATTGCAACCCAAACCCCACTTATTTATTGCCAAGTGCCAACCCGGCAATTTAACCTGAATGCTGAGGTTTTAGTTTAGAAAAAAACGGTTGGCTCCCTCTTCCTCCGCACCCACCGCTCAAGCAGGGGCCAGCCTGCTCTAGCCTCCAGCGAGTCCCACGCGCACCGCTCTGTGCCTCTCTAGCATCTCTGCCTCCTCTGCGCCCCCCCCACCCCGGAAGCAGCCACCTGGCGCACAAGCACCAGACCCGCCAGCCGAGTCCTCCCTGCTCACCGTGGTGCACGCATGTCATGCTCAGTGGCCCAGGCCAGCCTAGAGGTGTGTGTGTGTGTGGGGGGGGGGGTGATTTTCTGCCCCCCCATGATGAACTCTGTGTGTGATGCCCACAGAGAGGGCTCCGAGTGCCACCTCTGGCACCCGTGCCATAGGTTCGCCATCACTGCCCTAGAACCAGCCCTGAGTATAGGCTCCAGAGTTTGAAAACTAGGTTTCTTGTAACAGGCCAGACCACAGACCCATCATGAAACAGTAAACCCCTGAGTAGCCAACCAGGAAAAAATAACCACAAAGGACTGCTCAGTCTGGGACACCTTGATGTACGGCCACCAAAATGGCAGAAAGGGTTGTAGAAACTGGCTAGGCAGTAACGAGTGAAAAAGAACATAAAAAACATCTGGTTAAATGCCTGTGAGAAAGCACACGAGATAGTTGTCCCCTATGTACTGGCATTGGATTTATTGACATCAATAAATAAAAACGGAAAAGCACTAATTTGAGATATTGCCATCCAATCCTTAGATTTTATTTATTTTAAAACTGCCCCACCCCCGACAACTCGAAATTAAGAACAATAAATTAAGAAACAAAGAATACAATATCCAGTTGATTTTTGATTCAAACATCTACAGTGTAAAAGATGCTAAAACCTTTACGCGGTTTCTTTTCAAGGGGGAGGGGAGCCTTCATTTCCCATCCCCCAAAATGAACAGCCAAATGATGGTGATTATTTTTAAAAGGTCATACAATCTTTCTAAAAGCTGTATGCAGCTTTGGACAAGTCTCCAGCATGAAGCAATTTCCATAATTGTGGGGCAGTCCCTAGGGACGGCCTCTCTTTCAGCCCCAAATTGGTACAAGGATGGTGGCCTCTAGAGGACATTCTCACGCAATCTTTTAGGACTTTGCCAGCTGAGGGGAGGAAAGCAATTTCTTAGGTATGCTGGACCCAAACCTCTTCAAAGTTTAGGCAAGACCGTGATTTTTTCTTTTCTTTTAAATAATGTTTCTGTACAGGAGCAGAAACTGCTATCCTACATTAAAATAACTTCAGAAATATACATATAAATATATTACAATGACACCCAAAGGCACTGATTTGCATTGGGATTCAGCTCCTCATTCCCCATTATATTGGAAACAAGCGATTTGGGGAGGGAGGGAGGAGGAGTCTACACAACACAATAGCCCCCAAATCAATGCCTGCTTCATAAAGCCAAAAATGCCGATTGATCAAAGCTGACCTGGTCATGTGGATCCCAAATTCCACAGTAAAACAAATACTGATGAATTAAGTAAGGGGTGGGAGCCTATGGGGTGTCTACTGAAAAACCTGGAATATCAGTCAGCATTGGCCGCTGCTACACTTAAGAGTCCAAAGTTAAGTACCGTATATAATCATGTATAAGCTGACCTGTGTATAAACCGAGGCACCTAGTTTTGCTGCCCAAACCTGGGAAAACTTATTGACTAGCGCAGGGGTAGGGAACCTGCGGCTCTCCAATTGGCCATGCTGGTAGGGGCTGATGGGAATTGTAGTTCCTGAACATCTGGAGAGCCACAGGTTCCCTACCCCTGGACTAGCGTATAAACTGAGGGTGGGAAGCCGGGAGGCAAAGGGAGCTCCTTATTTGGGCAGTGACTCCCCCTGATGTCACTGCCCAAATAAGGAGCTCCCTCTGCCTGCCGGCTGGGTTTGACCAAGCCCAGCCAGCCAGGGAGCCTCGGGGTTCCCCCTTTACCCTCCGAGGAGGGCAGCAACAAGTGGCTTGTGGAGCCGCAGGGAGGTTGTCCTGGCCACGCCCCCAGCCCCGGCAGAGGCCCGAAGAGCCAGCTGGTAAGTGGTGACTCGTGTATAAGCCGAGGGGGCATTTTTCAGCCTTAAAACAGGGCTGAAAAACTCGGCTTATACGCGAGTATATACGGTACCAAGCCTAAATTTTATATTTTCACTGCAGAGTTAAACAATGCATTTAAATAGTTCCTGTTTACATCACTGGGGTTTAGGAATACTTAACTTTGGCTGGATCTAATCCAAGAGTCTAATTGTCGACAACGTCTGAGAAGCGTCATCGGTGGAGAATGATGGATGGAACTGGCTCTGATTTTTTTTTCTTTTTACTAGAAAGATACAGCTCTTTCAAAATAGCTGGTAGATACAGAAAGCATAAATATACAATAAGTTTAGACACAGATTGTACTAAATGCAACAATACAAATAAGCAAACGGAAAACACAAATGGTAACACAATAAAACTGTATTACATTTGTGCTTCGAATATTACAATACATTATATACATTGGTCCGAAATAAGCATCTCATGCCAAATGACACAAAAAGGGGGAAACGGAAAGAAACGAAACCCCAAGCAACAAGCCAAAAGGAAAAGAACCCCCAAAACTCCAGCAGTATGTACATTATCTTTTAATAAACATTCAACTGTGAACGGGTGCAATTTCCACGACATACATTTGCAGTCCGCCTCCTATTCCACATGACCCTCCTGTCTCTCTATATCTACGCTATTCAGTAGGTTCCGCCATTGTTTCGTATACATGTTGAGCAAAAAAAGAAAGAAAAAGTAGTGCTTCTATGTTCTTTGCGTCGTGGAACCGGATCAGCGAACTTGCGGCGCGTAACCTTCTTTCATTAAACCCTCCTCATAGTCCGTCTGGCAGAGAATCATGTTGTTCTTTAGGAAAAATTTGTCTCCCACACAAAATCTGAAAAGGGGAACAAAAAAAATGGTAATTTTAATTTATTTTTTAATGTTTTTTTATTGTATAGAATGTTTATATAACCGTTACATACAATATATTTATTCCAACTATACATTTCCCCTTTTTTCCCCTCCCTCCCCCTTCTTTTTCCCAATTGTTCAAGCAAGCAGCAGAAGGTTCATTCTCCGTGTTCTCTTCTCCCAGATTTCTTCGTTAAATCCGGCTTCTCTCATCCAGGTCTCAAACGTTGTCCGTATCTTCACAATGTCTCTTAATTTCTCTTGCCATAGCATATTTTTTGCCATCATCTCAAAATTTTCTAACTGTATTTGTTCCCATGCATATTCCAACCATTTTGAGATTGTCCATTTCTTATTATCTTTCCAGCCCAATGTTATCACTGCATGTGCGGCTCTGATCATAATTTTATACATTGGTCCCAGAGTTCTATTTACCCTTTTATCTTCTATTATTCCTACCATTAATAAATCATTATTTATATCAATGTTCACTTTAACTAATTGTTCTATATACTTCAAAAAAATTTCCCAAAACTTTTTTATCACTTTACATTCTATCCACATATGGATGTAGTACGCTCCCTGTTCACCACAATGCCAACATCTTGGGTTCAATCCCTGAATCATATAGGCTAGCTGTATTGGGGTTCTATACCATTTAAGTATTACCTATCTTTCCAGTTCCACATATTTTTCAATCTTTATCTTATTCACACTATCCATGATTCTTTCTATTTTTTTCATCATCAAATAGTTTTTCTTTCTCCCATTTCTGCTTCAACATTCTCAACATAAAATCCTTCTCTTGTTTAGCAAAGTCAGGGGTCTTCCTTTGACAGGACCGTGATGTCATGTTACTTCCTGTCTCAGGGTACCACCTGGGGATTAAAGGTGGGTCCTGAGTCTGGGAAGGAAGAGTGTGTAGAGAGCAGAGGGCCTATAACATCCAGATGTAAAGTTATGTTGTGCACTGCCCAGAGCCCTCCGGGGGTAGGGTGGTATACAAAAAGTAGATTGAAAGTGAATTATTCTGCACTTTGGGAGGGTTTTAATTAGGGTTTTTATTGCTGGACGCTGTATTATTATTATATCGACCACTGTGTTTTAGTTTAATGGGTTTTGAGCTGGTATACAAAACCCAATACCAAACAAACAAACAAACAAACATCCTCTAGATCCTCTGAAGATGCCAGCCACAGACGCAGGCGAAACGTCAGGAGAGAATGCTGCTAGAACACGGCCATACAGCCCGGAAACCACACAGCACCCAAACAAACAAACAAACAAACAAACAAACAAACAAACAAACAAACAAACAAACATACATACATGCAGAAGGGGCCACAGAGGTTTTTTTAACTTTGGCTTGACAAATATTGTTGAAACAATTAACTCAGGCTAGAAATGAGGAATGCCCTGAATCTGGATATGTAAAACTCAATATTTTACTGGGCCATCTCTGAGGCAATGCCGGATAACATTAGGCACCGCACCACCACACCCCTTAACGGAGCCCACCCAGATCCTCACCCTGTTGGGCTTCTTTCAGGGTCATGTGAACCATCCCCCTTACCTGCAGACTTAAACAAGTTGCACATTAAGTCTTGTATGTAAGTATAAAGGGTCTGTTTTGACAATGGTTACTTCAAAAAAGAGAGAGTCCTTTCTAAACATAGGTTGAAGGAAAAGAAAGAAAGGGGTCTCTCTCTGGTATGCAGAAAAGTTCCATTAATTAATGATTTTGCACAGTGCGTGGTGGGGGGTGATGGGGTGGATGTCATATTGTGCTTGTGGCGAAGGTTCTCTTTGGGAAAAAAAGGGCCATATTGGATGGAACTCCTCTCTGCATGCCAATAAAACCAATGAGAGTAACCCAAATGAACCACTTAGCATTGATGCGGATAGATGAAAACTAGTTCCCGTCAGCTAATTACCTGTTTTGCTCTGGAAAAGTATTGTTTAATTCGGTAATGGATTGCAACGTTCTTTTTCACCATATAACTTCCAAGCGCCGACATCTTGGACAAAATTAGGAGCCGAAATAAATGTGCGCGTTGTTTACGGTAGATTTAACAACAGGGGAATAGGCTGTATATGTATTTAATTGTAACAATTTAACCTTCAAATAGCA